>NW_020954576.1:25488273-25498794 GCF_900497805.2 Vombatus ursinus
TTCTTTCTTTCTTTCTTTCTTTCTTTCTTTCTTTCTTTCTTTCTTTCGGATGGGATAGACCTTAAAAAGGGAGAGGCAGCAGCATGTAATCAGATAGAGTACTGGACTTTGAGTCAGGAAGATCTGGGTTCAAGTCCTGCCTAAGACACACATTACCTTGACAAATCACCATTGTTGGAGGTAGTTCTTTTTATACATATATACTTATTTATTCATTTATAAATTTACATTTTTATCTAAAATATTTAATATTTTATTTTTCCCCAATTACATGTAAAAACAATTTTAACATTCTTTTTTCAAATTTTGAGTTCCAATTTCTCTCCCTCCCTTCCTGCCCTCCCCTGTCATTGAGAAGGCAAGCAATTTGACAGAGGTTATACATGTGTTTTTATTATTTATTTGTTTTTTGGCAAGGTAATTGGGGTTAAGCGACTTGACTAGGGTCACACAGCTAGTAAGTGTTGTGTCTAGTCTGAGATGAGATTTGAATTCAGGTCCTCCTGACTCAAGGGCTGATGGTCTATCCACTGTGCTGCCTAGCTGCCCCTAATAGGTTATACACGTGTAGTCATGCAAAATACATTTGGAGGTGATTCTACTGCTAACATACTCTTAGTTCATGTTTGATGATGGGATGAAATGAGGCACTGATGAAACACTGAATAGTTAACAAAATGAGGTTTATTTCTTTTTATGTGCCCCTCTTCCCTTTTTATACATATGACTAGTCATCAGGGCAGGAGATGGTAAGAGACATGGTAACTTGGAAGGTCTTCACAAATCCACCAAGTGTGAGGGGCCCAGACTCCACAGGGTAGGACTTTGTGAGTCTCCTTAGTTTGTGGGGTGAGAGGAAAGAAGCTGCTTTAGGGAAATGCTGGTTCTATCACAACCTCTCCAATTTCAATTAACATCTACAAAATGAAGGAATTTGGATTAGCTAACTTCTAAGGTTTCTGCCCACTCTAAATCTATGATCCTATGACCTGAGCATATTAGTAGACAGCAAGTAAAGACCCAGTAGGTAGGGACATCTATTAAAAATGAGAGAGAGAGAGAGACAAGACAGAAACCAAGAGAGAGACAGAGAGACAAGAGAACAAGAGAGAACACAAGGAGAAAGGAGAAGAGATGTATGTTAGCAGCAGAAGGAGAACTTGGAAGGAGCAGTGGGGAGCAAAGAATATGTTGTCAGGATATTAGGAGACACCCTGTTTTCCAGAGCTAAAGTCCAGCAAGCAAGCTGTACCCTGAGCTTGGCATAACAACCATCCTTCACACTCACCCTCTGTATGACCTCGACCACAGCAAAATCCCAGAATGGTTTCATGTAATTATTGTGTTGCTTTGACCAGAACCAGGTGTTCTCTGAGTTTGGACAAGCACCTGCTGTATCAGGGAGCCCTGCTATGAATCAAACTTGTCACATTGTTGCTGTTACCCTTCATTGTCAGGGCTACAGCTCACTGCAAAGCCATTGGTATAAGATGGGCGGGGGCGGGGAACCTGCAGCCTCAAGGCCGTGAAGTTTGTATTCAGTCAAAGGGCCATCCTTGAGTACCTAGAGGGCCACATGTGGCCTCAAGGCTGCAGGTTCCCCACCCCTGGTATAAGTATGGAGATTTGACCATACTAAAGCAGCTCTCCCTGCCCCCCTCCTACTCCAATAGGGGTACTTGCTTGAAAGCCATTTCCCTTTGAAATTGAACTTCTGTTTGATTTCTGACTCTCCTGTCTTTAACCTACTCTGTTTGGCTCTGGCTACCTACAGGTTAGAGGCTGGTTCTATCTAGTTGATATTAATTTGTGTCAGAAGTGGGTTTGGACACAGAACAGGGCCATTGGACTCTCTGGTACCAGTGGGAACAGACTAGGCACCACCAGAGACTTATTTCTCCAGAGTCTGCCCCCCCCCCTTGTCTGGTGAATTCTCTGCTCTTGTCCTTGCTCCATGCTCCATTCCTCCAAGCTCCCACCTTGGTTAAGCTTAGCATTCTTTGTGAGGAAAACTCCAGGGCCCCTCCAATGACTGGTTCATCTCAGATCACTCTGGTAAGGACATCCTTTCTTTAACTGCATACCTCTGTTAATTGTAACTGTGTGCCTCTATAAAATTAGAATTGTAATTGCAAGTTTTATTAAAACTATTTGTCTCTATTTGTATCTGTCTTGTCATTTTGTCTGTGTCTTTGTAAAATGTAAAATGTCTGCATCACTTTTGTGTTGTGAGCTAGATTCTGCTACCTTGAAAGATTTAAAATGCAGCCAGCCAGAAAAACTTCTAAGGACTGTAGCCAGAAAGTTTAGAACACTGAGAAAGATAAATGAACTTTCATAGTTGGAGCAATTGTCCCAGTAAGGAGGAGTAACTCCCATTTTAGGCTTTCTATGGGAGATTAGGTTATAAGAAAAGAGAAAAAGAAAAAAATCTGCAAGACACTTTTTTCCTGTCATTTCAGCTTCGGTTATGTTGGAATTACAGAAATAAAGTCAAATAATCAAAGTTTGTGGAACTACTAAAATCATCTTAGCAGATTAATGAGTTTGAAGATTAATCATTTTAAGATTGCTGGGAGAACTCCTGTGACACTGGGGTAATTCCTGAAACTCACTCCCTTCTGAAATACCTTAGTAAATTTTGGGGCACCACTCTGTAAAATTTGTTTTAAGGAAAAATAAGGATTAAATTTCATAAAAGTTAAAAGTAAATGGCAAGATTTATAGCCTCGTCATTTTAGAGCAATGAATGAAAATTGCTATTTTGGAAGTAATCCCAGAGAGAAGAAAGAAAAAAAATAAGTAAAAGGTTTGTACTTTATAGGAACCTCTTATTCACCTTTCCTTGAATAATTGTTTAAACCAGAGATCCCCTCTGACTCCCCAGTTCAGAGACCCTCTCCCTCTCCTTGTTAACCCCTCTCATCTCAGATCAGATTCTCAAATAAAGGAATGGGAAAAAAATGCTGGAATAATGTAGGGAAACTTGAATTATGTTCCAGTAGCAGAAAATTATTAGCTATGTAATCTTAAGCAAGTTATCTTATCTCTGTTTGCTCCAGTTTCCTGATCTGTAAAGAGAAAAATAACAATGGTACCCATCTTCCCAGGTTGTTGTGAAGATCAAAATAATGTATTGATTGAAAAGTGCTCAACCCAGTGATTGTCATTGTGTGGGACAACGACGATCCTTACCCAAATTAAATTCAGAGGCTTCTCCAGGTAGAAAGTAGAAAGGATTTTATTCTGATCTTGAGAGGAAGGGCAACTCGCACGGAAAAGTAGTTCGATGCAAGACCACCCGTGGTGTTGGCCAAGCAAGCATTTTTATAGGTTCTAACCGCAACCCCTCCCTATCCCCTAACTCTTATCCCATTGGCTGAGCTTCAAAGGGCACAATCTAAATGCAGCAAAACTACCCCAGCAACAGCAGTGGGAATTACAGAATCGTTACGTTGTTTTCACCTACCTTCCCCTCCTTCAGGTATCCTCTTGGTACATCCTGTTTGTTTATTTCAGTTCCTGGAACAATTTGCAGTTATACTTGTTTTTACAACAATTTGAACATATTTATTCGGGCTATTTACAAGCTTCCTGTTTTGTTTCAGGTTTTAAAGACATGATGTTCTTCATGTTTATATTCTCCTATATTGTGAAATTTGAGAGACCATTGTAACAGAAATGCTGTTAGACAAACAACTTTTTAATCTGGATGCTGTTGCACATGAATTGGGCTTTTAAAAGGATGTGATAAAAATAGACATTTGAGAACTTAAATATTGAGTGATGTATATTTTGTTATAAAGCAGATAATATATAACAGCAAATTTCCATTCGAAATTCTTGGCTATTACGAATGTGTATAGGATAGTTTAAAGATGTAGCTTCAATATATTAATGATGAGTCAACTATTGGGCATTTGCTGTATGTCTGAAACTCCAGAATATGGGTAATTTTAATTTATAAGTAAAGGATAACTGTTAAGGAAATATCAGGAAAGATATTCAAGCCCTAAGTTGTAGTTAGTGAAATGTTGCTATTTAAGGTAAAAATTCCTGAGACTGTAATTTACTATTGTTTGAGTTTTGATTACCAGGATAGTTGTCTGGACCATCATGAAGCCAATAGTAGAAAATGAAATGTGCTGCAGTTTGGGAACTGCTGAAGGTGGACGTCTGTGTGTGGGAAAGGTTTTGGGGATGACTTTGGGATGGCTTAGGTAGGATCCTCCTGACTCTGTTTTTCCACTGTGTTCTTTGCTTTCTGAAAAGGAAATTTCCTCAACTGGTTGATCCTGAGCCTTGCTTTTAACACACCATGACTATATGATTAACTGTCAGATATGACTTATGCCTGGAATCAAACAGAGCTAAGGGAATTTTTCCTCCCTGTTATAATATATGACATTGTTATAACTATATCCCTTTTTTTCCTTGTATAGCACATTTCTATAATCAAGAAGTTTTGTAAGTACAATACTAAATCTATTAAATAATAGATTGATACTGGAATATCTCTGAGTTACTATAATAGGATGCAAGTATGAACATCTTAAAACTTTAACCTATATCTGTGGTCAAATTATAATATAGGGATGATATCCCCCTAAGGGGAATATGATTAGACAAGGTAATAAGACGAAAATATAATGTGAAAGTTTTCTAATTAAATGGAATAGTAAATTTTGAGAAAAGCAACAGGATTAGACTGTTTTCTCTAAGAATTATATACAGATGTATATGATTGGCTTCCAAAATTTATCTATCATGGAAATTTAGGTTTTGAGCATGCTTTGAAGAGTCTTATATCAAGTACAAGATTTAAGTAAGGATAGAAATAGCAAATGGTATATAAACTGAAATTCTCTGAAGTTTCAGAATTATCTGGAACCAGAAAAGCAGAGACCCTTTTAGAGTCGTCCTAAGAATAAAGCTTATTGTCCAAGAAGAGATATCTAGGGACCAGATGACTACATGAGATATCTGGGACACAAAATGTTCTGGTTAAATGGACATTGGAGAATGTGTTACTAGGATACAAGGAGACTTGATGTCAGTTAATATTGGTGATAACTGTTGTATTGCGTTGGTCTTTTGTTTCAAGATGTTTGTGTTTAAATTTTCATGGTTACCTTGGTGACATGTAAATCTCCCTTCTCAAAACATTGTGAGCCCTCTAAATAGTTTGATCTGTAATGTGACATTAATGTGACCTGACTTAATGTAATTATGGGAATTGTGAGAGAACTTTATTTCATTATTTGAACTTAGCCCTGCATGGTTGGGAAACTGGACCATCTCTATGTGCTGTTTAGAGATCCTTAACCAAGGATCTATGTTATGCTGACCAGAAATTGATACAGTTGTCAACAAATATGTCTTCTAAGGGCCCCTGACAGGTTCTTCTGACTACTCCCACACCAGTCAAACTTGTGGGTGTGGACTCCTGGAACACAGAAAGACCCTGCTCTTGAGTGGACAGCAGAACCCTCTGGGGACCTCAAGGTTCATCTAGTATGGACCCAGTAGCAGCTGACACCCAGACAAGACAGCTGTCCCAAGATCCCAGACAAGCAATACTGTCCTCTTCCCTTTTGTTATGTGTCCAGCCACCAAGGAAGGAACTGACTTAAGCGTGTGTTGGCATTTTCTCCCTCTACATTCTTGCCCATCCCTGCCCCTTTTCTGCTTGCAAGCAAACAGTGGCTAGCAATGATACCTGGGACACACTTACCCAATAGATCCCCTCAAGGAACTGACCTCCTGGGGTAAAAATACTTGTTCTGGCCCAACTGGCCTCTTGTGGCATCATGGCTTATACCTTCCTCTCCTTTATTTTTATTTTTAAATTTAAAAAATTTTTTTTTTTAGGCAATTGGGGTTAAGTGACTTGCCCAGGGTCCTGCCTCTCCTTTATTGTCCAGAAGGGTAGGGGTTTTTTCAAACCCCCTCCCTTTGGCCAAAAGGGGGAAATGTCAAGATATTAGAAGATACCCTGTTTTCCAGAGCTAAGGCCCAGCAAGCAAGCTATGCCCTGAGCTTGGTATAACAACAATCCTTTGCACTCATCCTCTGAATGATCTCAGCCACGGCAAAATTCCAGAATTGTTTCATATAATTATTGTATTGCTTTGACCAGCACCAGGTGTTCTCTGAGCTTGGACAGCTACCTGCAGTACCCATGTTCTGGTCTTGAAGCCCTGCTATGAATCAAACTTGTCACATTGTTGTTGTTACTCCTAATTGTCAAGGCTACAGCTCACTGCACAGCCTTTGGTATAAATATTGAGATTTGGCCACACTCAAGTGGGTCCCCCCCGAAAGAGGTGGGATCCTGGCACATGTATGCTTGCTTGAAAGCCGTTTCTCTCACTTTGAAATTAAACTTTTGTTTGATTCCTAACTCTCCTGTCTCTAGCCTGCTCTGTTCAATTCCAGCCACCCACAGGTTAGAGGCTGGTTCCATCTAGTTGATAATGTTGACTTCTTCCAACCTGGTGTGTCAGAAGTGGTAGGGTATGAGAGAATATGCAACCAGTAGTGGAGAGAGTGACCAAGGAATCAATGACTTCTGGAGAGGGCCAGGTTTGGGGGCACAAGAAGATGAAAAGAGTGTGAGAAGAAACATATAGCATTACAGAATGAAGAAGGTACAATGAATCAATCAACAACCATTTATTAAGCACCTACTATGTGCCAGTCACTGTGCTAGGCTCCAAGGATACAAAGGCAAATTAATTTTCTTGCCCTCAAAGAGCTTATAAGCTGGCTGAAGAAGACAACATGTACATATATTGGTACATAAAAATGAATACAAGTAAACTGGGGAAGGAGGGCAAGGAGGACCTAGTAGCTGTGAAAACTAGGGAAAGTTTCCTGTTAAAGAGCACTTTAGCTGAGTTTTGAAGGAAATTAGGGATTCTAAGTGCTGGTGGCAAGTAAGTAAGGCATTGCAGGCATGGGGCACAGCCAGGGCAAAGGCACAGAGATGGAAATGGGGTGTCATAGAGAAGATGAGCAAGTTGGGCTGGATCCTAGTGGGCAGGAAGGGGAGTAACATATAATGGGATCTAGGTCACAGGAGGCTTTAAAAGCCAAATAGAGACTGTATTTTATCCCAGCAGCAGTAGGGAGCTACTGGAGTTTACTGAGTAGGGCAGTGACTTGACCAGACCTGCATTTAAAGATAATCACTTTTTCAACTGTATAGAAGGGAAAAGAAGAAGAAACTGGGGAGGGGCAGGTTGACCTGGGGAGGGGCAGATGAGTTTTTGCCACCGAAGGCAGTGACTGACTCAGAGATTAGGAAAGTGGGAGGTGAGACTTTGCTGGGCAGAAGACATAGGAAGGACTAGTTCATTGAGGTTTCCTTTCTCTTGGGTTCTGAGGGGAGAGTTGTTTTGAGACTAGAAGTTTAAATGCTAGAGACCTGGGAGTGGAGGCAGTGGACCATTGGGGTTAGTTGGTTCCAGGGGCTCACACACTGTCCCAGTTCCATAGCTTAATCCTTATATAGGGATGAGTGGGGGATGGGGGAGGCACTCCCAGAAGGTATCCAGCACTTGGTTAAGGCATGGAGTTTAAGACCTTGGTCTGGGCAGCGCTGGATCTGAGTCTGGGATGGTACAAGGCCCTGGCCCCTGTGTATGAGGCCCAAGTTTGGGTAACTGTTATGAAACAGTTACAGAGTTTAGTGGAGAATTATTGGACACTATAAAGTTAAACAATCATCTATCTGCATGGAATGTTTGAGGTGTGGAGAAGCACAGAAATGGACTAGGTGACCTTTGGAGGGCCTTTCTCTACCCTAAGGAGCTAAAATGTTCAGTTATTTCAGTCCTGTCCAGCTCTTCGTGATCGTATTGAGGGTTTCTTTGCAGAGACACTGGAGTGGTTTGCCATTTCCTTCTCTAGCTTATTTTATAGATGAGAAACTGAGGCAGAGTTGAGCGACTTACACATGGTCACACAGCTGGTAAGTATCTAAGGCCTAATTTGAACTCAGGTCTTCCTGACTCCAGGCCTGGAGCTCTATCCAGTGCACCATGGCACATAGCTCAGCTTTGAAAGGAAATGTCCCATGAGTAAATTCATGAGAAGACCAGGGGCAGAGCTTGCTACTCTAGGGGATGAGTGACCAAGAATTCCCACTGGACTTCCTGAGGACTTAGAAGTGGGAATACTAGCTTTCTTAGAATCCCATTTGTCTATCTGTGCCTGAAGGAGGAATCTGTGGATTTCAGGGGAAACTGTCTAATGACTCAGCTTCTTGCCAAGGCTATAGAAGTCCACATCTCTAACCTTTCAAAGTTTAAATGTTCCTCTCAAGTAAGCTGCAGAAGACCTCAGATCTCATGTAATATAAATCTCTTATCCTATAAATGCACAAACTAAGGCCCACACATATCAAGTGTCTTGCTTAATGCCTCACAGCAAATAAAGGACAGAGATGTCCAGGGTGGTATGATGGGGTCTGCCTCTATTTTCCAGTTTCTTCCGGTTTCAATTCTTTTCAATGAACTAGATTTGGAGGCTATTAGTTTAATATTAATTAATGAATCTTGGGATCAATCTTCCTGGATTCACTCTTTTTCCTGAAGAGACTGAAACGGACAGAAATGACAGTTAGCATCATTGATGATCATGATAATAAGCAAGGTGGTTGAAAACTCTATTCCTGGGATTGTCTGATGATTATTATTGTCAGGTCTTGACCTACATCTTTTTTTTTTTTTGCCAACATCTTTATGTCAATTATACAAAAGGCATACTAAACAGAGCAACTTTCTAGTGTTGAAGAGAAGAATTTTAACACTATACTCTGCATTTTTAGGTTCAAATCTTCCATAAAGAATTTTACTTATTATTCATCTCTATCCAAGCCATTTCTAGGTTAGAGAAAAAAAAAATGTCCAAACCGGCAAAACAGGAAAAAAAAAATCCATGCCCTCTGACTTGATTTTTTACCCCAAGATGATTCGAAATAACTTTTATAGGAATCTTGAATGAGGAAGATATATTGTAATTCTATCTGGGTTAATACTCAAGAATAGTTGAGTCACCAAAGTTATCAGAACCACTTCCCTCCCTGCTCTAGTAAACAAAGGGACCTCCTCCCTTCAATCCACATTCTTTCTTATCTGAGAACTAGGTCCTAGTGCCACTCAGTCAATAAAGATTTATTAAGGACTTTAACACAGGTATTGTACTAAACACTGAGGGTGTAGGGGTGGGGTTAAAAAAGAAAGACAAAAGACAGTCCTTGTTTTCCAGGATCTCACAATCAAATGGGGGGAAATAACATGCAAATAACTATGTACAAACAAGATAGATATAGGATAAATTGGAAGAAATCAACAAAGGGCAGGTTCTAATATTAAGGTGAACTAAGAAAGGCTTCTTGTAGAAGGCAGGATTTCAGCTGAGACTTGAAGGAATCCAGGGAAGCCAGGAGGCAGAAATGAAGAGGAAGAGTATTCTAGGTGTGGGGGACAAGAAGTGAAAATGCCCAGAGTTGGAGGACGGAGTGTCTTGTTCCAGGAATAGCAAGGATGCCAGTGGTCACTTCAGGTGAGTGGAGAGACAGTGGGTTGAAAAAGTCAGACTGAATACCACCCTTAATTTCCCTAAGAAAAGCCTTTTTGTATTTGACCTACCACCTACCTTTCCAAGGAGATTTTTCCAAATTTCAAGGATTTTGGAAAGAGCTTTAGAGAAATATATATTTTAAAAATATTTTTAAAACAAAAAGGAAAAGGACCTATAGGTACAAAAAATATTTAACAGCTCTGGAAATTGAGGAGATGCCTATCAGTTGGGGAATGGCTGACCAAGTTATGGTATATGATTGTGATGGAATACTCTTGTTCTATTATAAGAAATGATGAGCAGGGTACTATTAGAAAAACTTGGAAAGGCTTTCTTGAACTGATACAATGCAGTGACCAGAACTGAAACAGTATACACAGTAACAATAGTGTATAATGATCAACTGTGAATGACTTAGCTATTCTCAGTTATACAATGATCTAAGACAATTCTGAAGGACTTATGATGAAAATGCTATCCATCTCCAGACAATGAACTGATGGAATCTGAATGCAGAACAAAGCTTACTTTTTTTTTTTTATAAATTTTCCTTGAGGTTTTTTTTTTTTGGTTTGTTTTCCTTCACAATATCACCAATATGGAAATATGCTTTGCATGACTGTACATGTATAACCTATATAAAATTGCTTCCCTTCTCAATGAGGGGAGGAAGAGAATTTGGAACTCAAAATTTTTATTTTAATTTATTTTTCAACATTTATCTTAATAAGATTTTGAGTTCCAAGTTTTTTTCCTTCTCTCCTTCTCTCTCCTCTCCCCTCCCCAAGATGGCAAGCAACCTGAAATAGGTTAAACATTTGCAATCATGTAAAACATATTTCCACATTAGTCATGTTGTGAAAGAAGAAACAGAACCAAAGGAAAAACACACACACACACACACACACACACACACACACACACACACACACA
>NW_020954576.1:25498804-25543940 GCF_900497805.2 Vombatus ursinus
ACACACACACACACACACACACACACACACACACACACACACACACACACGAAGAAAGTGAAAATAATATGCTTTGATCTGCATTCAGACATCATTAGTTCTTTCTCTGGAGGTATATAGCATTTTCCATCATGAGTCTTTTGGAATTGTCTTGTATTGTATTTCTGAGAAGAGTTAAATCAGTCATAGTTGATCATTTCACATTGTAGCTCTTACTTTGTACAATGGAACTCAACTTTAAAAAAATGAATGTTGAAAATTGTTTTTACATGTAATTAGGGGAAATAAAATATTAAATAAATAAATATATATATTTTACATTTACAAAAAAAGGAAGTTTAAAAAAATTTTCCACAGCCAGGTCTCTGCAGGGTACATAGGTTATCAGGTAGGGCCAACCCAGCCACTGTTGCAGAGCACTGTCAGCCTTTTAGAAGGGCTGAATTAATATCTAGAAGTCACTGAGTGACAACAGAACATGGATAAGTCTTGACTATTCAAGGTATTATTGTTCCAAATCCATCTACGTCAACAATACACTGAATATAACCATGTGATTGGTTGATAGTATTCTCCTTCCACTAATTGCAGAAAATGAAGTATAAAAAGGGACTTTACCTAGAGCTTAGTATTTTGGCTTCAAGGATAGGGCTTTTTGACTAGACAGTGAGTGTTGTCTCTGGTATCAAGATACAGGGTGTTGTTAACAGTTACCTCCATTATTCAGAGGCTGATTAGCCAGAGTATGGGTTCTCCAGAGTGTGAGTTATCTAAGGGTTCATCCATCTCCTCTTTCTCCCTGAGGTGCCATTTCACTGATCATTAGCACCCTCCCCAGAAGTGGCACTAGGAAAGTAAAAGATTGGGGAAGATAAAAAGAGACTTGTATCCTCAAGACTCACCATTTTGCCCCCCACTGCACCCCCCAGAGTAGGGTTATATTAGCTAAAAGGAGGTCTTGGATTATCAGTGTATACCAGTGTAACAGGGATTACTCTGGTCCCCACTGCCTGAAAGTTAAGCATGTTATATTTCACCCCTCTACCAGCATTCTCTGGTACTCTTAAAGGGTATTAGGGAGTGTTTAGTCTCTGCCATTGGCTCAAGTTCTTACCAGTTGTGTTCCCCCCCATTCTAGGGGTCCCCTGCACCCAAGTTCCATTTAATCATTTAACAGTCATTCATTTTTACAATGGAATATTTACTTCAAAGGTATAGCAAGAACAAACATATAAACCTCTCCCCCCCCCAACACCTGTGGGGCATAATACCCCCTTATTCTACTCCAGGCTCTGGAGACGTGAGGGTGATTAAATTCACAGTTTAACTGAATTCCTATAAAGCATGGTTACACTAAGTTCCAAGTACAGAGCTCCCCTGGGCTCACTAAAAACATATATAGGGTCAGTATACTGAGCCACAGTGAACTACAAACACCAGCCCTGGGGCTCTTACTCTACCTGCTTTTCCATGATATCTATGGGCATCTTCAGGGTACAAGGCAGGCTGAGGAGCCCTTAACTCAGATATCAGCACCACCTCATTGCTTCCACCAATCAGTTGTAGTTCAGGACAAGATTGTAAAATAGCTATAGCCAGCTAGTTTGGCTGAAATGAAGAATGTATAAAAGAGGAGAAAATGAAATAAGATTGAAAAGATAAGTTGGAACCAGAATGTGGAGAGTTTTAAATGACAGTTGAAGGTGTTTACATTTTATTCTACAGGCAATAGGGAGCCACTGAGTTTTTGAGCAGGGATTACACAGATGGCTGTTCCTTTATGCGTGGAATGCTCTCCTTCCACTTATCCTGGCTTCCTTGGCTTCTTTCACATCTTACTTATGGTCTTACCTTCTGCAAAAAGCCTTTCCCAGTCCTCCTCAATCTTAGTACTTTCCCTCTGAGACTACCCCAATTTTTTCCTGCATATATCTTATTTGTACTTACTTATGTGCATGTTGACTCCTCCTTTAGACTATGAGCTTCTTTTTAAAAAATTTTTTTTTATTTAAAAAAATTTTTTCTTTTTTGTTTTTAGACTGAGCTTCTTGAGTGTAGGGACTGGTTTTTGTTTTTGTTTTGTTGACCTTTCTTTGTATCCCTAGCACTCAGCATAGCGTCTGGCAACTAGTAGTCACTTAATAAATGCTAGTTGGCTGTGTGACTGGCTAAGGTATTACTGTATTTTTTTGTGTTTTGTTTGTTTGGTTTTTTTTAGGCAATTGGGGTTAAGTGACTTGCCCAGGGTCATACAGCTAGTAAGTGTCAAGTGTTTGCTCTGAGGCCGGATTTGAACTCAGGTCCTCCTGACTTCAGGGCCAGTGCTCTATCCACTACACCACCTAGCTGCCCCTGGTATTACCGTATTATAAAACTGCCCATAACATTGTACCAACCAAAATTTCATAAGAAAAGTGGCATGAAGGATGTCATTAGAATTTGGGCTGCTCATTTGGCAAGAGTAAGGAAAAAAAAACCCACTGGACAAGACTGCTCGCTCCATTGGTAGCCATGCAATGTCAATAGAACTAGAGGAAGGTTCTCAGCATGTTGGGTGGACCTTAGTGGAAGAAAAGCTGTAGAACATGGACAAAAGCCCCATCGAATGAGAGGCTGTGCATGGGTTGTGATTTGTACCACGAAAGGGAACATCCTTATGTCAATGAGATCACAGATCAGCTGAAATATTGTAGCAGTCCAGGACACATATAGACAGCTCCATGTTTCTATAAATACCAATTCCCCCCAATTATTTATCCGTGATCACATTCTGTAGAAGCAAACAAAAAGACTGAACTTGGGTCTTTATGACCCCAAGGTCAGCCCTCTTGTCCTCTATACCATGCCATCCTCATTTAATATTTATATATCACCTTACTAAAGGTGTAGGTATAATAGAGGGCTGGAGGATACGGAGAGAGGGTGGAAACAAAAGAAATATAAAACACAGTCCTGGGCTTGCAGGAGTGGCAAAATGAATAAAATAGACAGACAGTAAACTTATCAGTCAGTCCATCAACTAGCATTTATTAATCACCTGCTAAGTGCCAGGAGCTATGATAAGTGCTGGGCCTACAAAGACAAATGAGCCGAGTGTTGTAATCCTGAGCAGTTCACTAAATGGAGGCTTTGGAAGATTGGAGTCTACAGGATCCTTTTTTTGTTGTTGTTGAGTCATTTTTCAGTCCTGTCTGACTCTTCATAACCCCATTTGGGGTTTTCTTGGCAAAGATACTGGAGTGGTTTGCCATTTCCTTTTTTTGTTTGTTTTTTTGGGGGGGGCAATTGGGGTTAAGTGACTTGCCCAGGGTCACACAACTAATATCTGAGGCTGGATTTGAACTCAGGAAGATGAATGTTCCTGACTCCAGGCTTGGCACTTTACCCACTGTCACCTAGCTGCCCTATCAGACCCTTAGGACCAAGCATTTATGTCTTCTCACTTCCCCCTTCTGAAAAAAAGAAAAACTGGGGCAGCTAGGTGGCACAGTGGATAGAGCACCTGCCCTGGATTCAAGAGGACCTGAGTTCAAATCAGACCTCAGACCAAACACTTGACACTTATTAGCTGTGTGACCCTGGGCAAGTCACTTAACCCCAATTGCCTAAAAATAAAATAATAATAATAATAATTTAAAAAAGAAAAAAGAAAAAACAAATCCTTGTTACTAATATGCATATTCAAGCAAAACAAATACTCTCACTGGTCATGTCCAAAAGTGTGTCACGTTGTGCATACCATCTACATACCCACCATAGCACGTGGGTAGGAGGTGGGTAGCAAGCTTTATCAACGGTTCTAGGACCAATTGCAATTCAAGTCATAACAGCAACCTAGTCACCCCAGCAGAGTGAATGGGATCTTTTGGCTCCTAGTGAGACCCTTCTACCCCCACATTATCTTTGCATCAGCTTTCATCTTCTCTCATACCCTCAATTCCTTTGGCAATAATTTCCCCAGGAATTTACAGTATTCCACAAGAAAAGATGGGTGCTGCCCCTCCCCTCCCCCTGGGCCTGGCCTCCCATCCAAGTGCCTGCCCTTATTCCCTTTTCCCTTTTCCTCATCCAAAACTCCATCCAGGATGGAAGTTTAAGCACATTTATTTCATGTCGCCCAAACCACGTGAGTCTCCTGGCTAAGATCAATCTGGTTGCTGGCATACTTCCTCTGTGACTTTGGTCAAGTCACTTCCCTTCTCGGCGTTTCAGTTTCGCTGTCTGTAAAATAGAGCTGTTTGGCTGAGACGATTTCTCCAAAGTCCGTGGAAGCTCGGGGATGCCTAAGTGAGGAGTGAAGCACTCAGCTGTGGACTTTGAGGAAGCGAGGTGGTACAGGAAGATCGGGGGCTGGAGCTACAATTGAGGGGCGCAGGTGGGTCGGTGAGTTTGGCTGCAGGGCATTGTTGGGGAGCGTAGCCTGCTGGGTGCCCAGCGAGCCCAAATTGGGCAAGAGGCAGAGCCTCTGCGCATGTGCATTAGAAGCGCTTGAGTTTCACTTTGTAACTTTTAAGTAGTCAGGCAGCCTCTGGGCTGGACCAGGTGGAGCTCAACAACCTCTCTGTGCCGGCGCCAGAGCCACTGCTACAGGTAAAGGGGGACAAGGACCGGAAGGCGCCGCCGCTGCTGCCCCCTCGCCTGCCTACCTGGCTGCCTGTCTGTCCAGGGGTGCTATGGGCTGAGCTGGGCTACCAAGGGGCACCGTCCCCGAACCCTGCCACGTCAGGTGTCCGGTTCCGGGGCGGGCGTGGCACGTTCAGGCCTTCTGCTGTGGTCCTGCCGAGGTGTGGGTGGGTAGGTGGTATCCACAGCCACGCATCTCAGTAACAAGAGAAGGGGACCAAGAGAGGGGCCACGTCAGGGGAAGCGTGACTCCAACTTCGGGCAGCGCAGAGCTGCTCCCTTCTCTTCCTCTGGGTTCCTTACACCCTGCCAAGGACTCTCTTCCTAAACTACGCTGCCTCCTTTTCCCACCCTTAATCCTCTCCTTAATTCCGCCCCTTCCCGCTTCTGTCCTCCTTTTCCCTCACTAGTCCCTTTAAACCTCAGCGACTGTACCCCTTCCCGTCAGCTGGCGTCTGAAGTCTCCACTAGCCTATCCCGGAGCTGCTTCAATTTGACATTTCCTCCCTGCGCTTCTAGCCCTCCCTTTTAAGGTTAACTTCCATCTACTTTGTATGTTCTAGATATCTCTTTATTTACATTGCGCCCCTCCCCAATAAAAGGTAAGCCCCTTTGGGGCAGGGACTATTGGTTTTTTCCTTTGTATGTCTAGAGTTTGTCTCTGTGTCGGGTGAGCGCTTAATAAATGCTTTCTGATCGATTGAGCTTATCCACTCATGGGGAGACTTGGCAGGAAAGGTATTAAGGGACTGCTTATTGAGAGGCCTGAGCTCACCAGTGGAGCTCAACCTCACAGGCTTAAACAGAATACATCCCCAAAAAGCCTATTAACTGCTTAAGACAGCACTAAGACTTTTGGGACACGCTGTATTTGGAAGCCCAAAGGAATAGAGGAAGAAGTTAACCTGAATTTGAACCACCTGTTACCAGTTTGGCTCCTTGGGTAGGGGGTGGACAGGACCTGAAAACTAGAGGTATGGGAGAGGGGAAGCAGCAGGGCTAAGAAAGCTTTTGCAAACAAAGAAAATCTACTGAGGTTCAGCACCTAATGATAAGCCAAAGTTATCAGAGAGCTTAAGGTGACTTTGGTGATTTCAGTCTTAAGGAAGTGCCTCCCTCCAAGGACAAGGTAGTAGTGGAGTGCCTACTGCAGACTTTCTGCTCTAAGTAACAAGTAGGAATTAAGTAGTGGAGGGGTAGGGAGGAGGGTGTTTCGGGTGGAGGGTTGATTCAGGCCCCAGACTGCTGAATGAGGCTGTCCAAAGAGGATATCTATCCTTCCTTCCTTAGGGTGTCCAGAAGTGTGTTGGTAAGCACTAGAAGGTAGAGGATTCCAAAAGGAGTATAGCCAGAGGGAATGATTCTTCCTCAGAGAGCATGCCATAAAAATGTCCTTCCCAGCACAGGAAATTTATTGGGCCCCTTAATAACTCCACATCTGCAGAAATTTCTCTAAGGGTGAGTGTGGGCAAGAACAGAGAGCATGTCATCATTTCCCTTGGAAGTGCCATCACACACCCCAGTGTGTTTGGTTTGGGGATGAACTTGGGCCAGCTGGCAGTTCATATACCTGAGAATGGAAGAAAACACAAGCATGAAATGCTCCTATGGACTTTACGTGTGTGTTTCTCTAGTTTGAGGGAATGATTTTTTAAAACCGGGAGCTATAATTCCCCCCTCCTCCCTTACTAGCAGGCCACAAGTTTAAAGAGCACACAAGGTGTCCCAGCTCAAGTATGCATACAGTTCAGTTGCTAGTTGTTTAAGTAGGGGCCTTCAGAAGTCAGGCTGTTTGCTCCATGAGGGGATCTTCCATGGAGAAGCTTTTGCAAAGAAGCAAAATCCACTGAGGTTTCAATCCGAGATCTCCAGTCACAGGACTTCAAGGGAGATGGCACTCAGGCACGCTAGAGGAGACAGAGCTGCTTGGAGTTAACTGATCTCTTAAAACATCATCTTTAAGTTTGGTGGGGATGCAGAAAAAAAAATACTTTTGTGTTTCCATAGTGCCTCTCTTCTGAGCTGCTTAGCCCTCTATAGCTTCTCTGGGAGGGAATAACAAGGGTTCCTCGTTTGATGTTATAGTTGAGGAAACTGAGACACAGGAATGGTAACTTACCAGGGTCATACAGTGAGTCTGGCAGAACTGAAAAAGAAATGCAGGCCTCTTGACTCCCAGCTCAGTGCCCTTCCCATCAATCCACCCTGTGTACTACCTTGTAATGTATCCATGCAGACTCCAGAAGACATTGAAATGTGCAGTTACCACTTTGGTACAGTCAAGGTCAGCAACTGGATTTGACTGAGAATCCAAGGTTTTAGATTCAGATTTTGAGAGGACTACAATACTTGGAAAGTACACTGAATTAGACGTGCTGAGCCGACTGGGGTCTAGCACAATTATACCCTTTTCCAGCAGTGTGATCTTGGGCTAGCTACTTAAATTCTGTTCCTCAGAGGTAATTTGTGCAGGAATATTATGGAGATCAAATGGAAAAACTGTCCTACATATTTTAAAAAGATGATTTCTAGGTAGAATAGGATGGTAGTATTTATAGCTTTAGACCCCAAAAGGACCTTAGAAGTCATTTAGTCCAATGCCCTCGTTTTATAGCTAAGGAAACAGGTGGATATGAAATGACTTGTCTAAGATGCCACAAATAGTAAGTAGCAGAGCTGGGATTTGAACTCGGGTTCCCTGATTCCAAATCTAATACTCCACTGTGCTGCTTTATTATTTATTTATTTTTGTATTGAACTATCTAGTGTAGTCTGAGACATATTCAGAATGTACTCTCAGAACACTCCTCTTTAGTAAGTGCCTGCCTGGCTGGTTTCCCTAGTGCCTTAGGGCTTTTGTCTACCATGTCAAAGGAACTGCCCTCAGCATCGAACCTCAGTCACAGCCATCTGGTAGGTGCGGATTCACTGCTAAGTCCCACTGGCCTGAGGTTTTCAATGCTCAATCAATCAATAAGCATTTATTAAGTGCCTGGTATATACCAGGCACTATATTAGGTACTGAAGATATGAATGAAGGAAGGAATGGACATTTATTAAGTAACAAATAGGGGCAGCAAGGTGGTGCAGTAGACAGAGCACTGGGTTTGAAATCAGGAAGACTCAACTTCATGAGTTCGAATCCAACCTCAGGCACTTACCAGCTGTGTGACCCTGGACAAGTCACTTAACCCTGTTTGCCTCAGTTCCTCACCTGTAAAATGAGCTGGGGAAGGAAATGACAAATGCCATCCATAAGATGCTCTATGAGTGGCTTCCTTTTGCTTTTGGGATCAAATTCAAATTCCTATTTGGAAGCTGATTACACCTTATTCCCCCTCATAAACTCTACACTCCAGTCAGACTGTCCTATTTTCTGTTCCCTGTACACAACTTTCCCTCTCCTACCCTTCTGCCTTTGTATAGGCTGTCTCCTATTCCAGGAATGCTCTCCCTCCTCATCCTCTTGGAACCCCTAGTTCCCTTTAAGGCCCAGCCCAAGGGCCACCGCTTTCAGAAGGCCTTTCCTGACTCCCCTAATTCTCCTTACCTCTTCATTTCCTCCCCTGCCCCCAATCATTTTGCACTTATTTTACATATATCTTGTGTTTACTTATATGTGAATACATAAGGTTCCCCCAATGTGGTAGAACGGAAGCTCCTTGAGGGAAAAGAGTTCTCATGTTTGTATTTGTATCTGTAGCACCAAACACAGTATCTGTCGTACAGGTGCTTAATGAATGTTGATCAATTAAAAACCAGTTGAAAACCTTGCCTTTTGATGTAGAACAACACTCAGTCTCAGGTCTCTGGCCTTTCTCCTCCACTTGTCTCATCTTCATTTATTCTACCATAGCTCTTCCTGATTCTTTATCCCCTCTGGAGCAGCGGGAGAGGCCTTTGGGTACTAGAACACTGTTGACCTCAAGAGCTGCCTTCCTAGGTGACCGTCTCTTCCTGGGGAAGAGGAAAAGTTGGTCAAAGCAGAAAGTCACTGGGAGAGACTCTCTTTGGAGGGATAGGATTGAGTGCTTGAAGAGAGAGAAAGTAACAGAGGCATGAATCCAGAAACAAGCCAATTTTTTAATATTTGTAGTTGGGTAGGTGCTGGGGGAAAAGAGCTGATGCGAGTGGGCTCTTAGGTAAAACCAAAGTCTACGAAGGGCTTTAAATTCAAAGAGGTTTGGACAGTTTTCAGGGAATGTGAAAAGAGCGGCGAGGAACCTGATGTGACCTTTTGACATTCCTTCCTATTCCTCTTAGAGCAATCCATGAAGGCCGAATGACCTCCAGGACTCTGGTTTTTCAAGACCTGCAGGAAATGAGTTGTCACCGTGGCGGAGTCCAGCTTTCAGCAGTGTGGGAGGTTCGGCTGTGGTGAGCCAGAGACGGGGAATGTTTGTTCTCCTTTGCTCCCTTGCCAAACGCCAGAGAAGGCACCATCTGAGGCCATTTTCATAGGCTCCTGATTCCAATCACCCAGTAAGTGTAGGGATGAGGGGGAGGGACAGGCATTAATCTTGCTGAGTTGGAACTCCTTGGGAGGTCGGTTTGGGACCTACCCCTGGAAGCGATTATGAAAGGAGATAGAGAGGCTCCGCAGTTGTAGCAACATCCACGTGTATCATTCCAGGACCACAACCTTTGTCCTTGCTAAGCTGCTTCTGCACTTACACAAGATATGCACTGTCATATCTTATATAAGAGGGGAAAGAAGTCATTTAAGTTGGGGGTGTGTCCAGAATCGTGTTGAGGTCCTGTTCCGTTAAGTCATTCACTAAGTATGGGAGTACCTACCAGGTTTGGGCAAAGCCTTGGGCTAAGTGTTTGAAATTGAGGAGTGTGATCTCCACCTCATTCAGTCTGTGCTCCTGGAGAAAGGGCTCTGAACTGGAGTTAGAAGCTCTGCTACTTACTACTCCTTGGGTAAGTCAGTTCATATTTCTAAGCCTTAGCTTCCTTATCTGTAAAATGAGGATAATAATATACCTTGGCAGATAGGTGGTGCAGTAGTAGATAGACGCTGGGCCTAGAATCAAGAAGACTCATCTTTCTGAGTTGAAATCCGACCTCAGACACTAGATGTGTGACCCTGGGCAAATCACTTCACCCTGTTTGCTTCAGTTTTTCATCTGTAAAATGAGCTGGAGAAGGAAATGGCAAACCACTTCAGTATCTTTGCCAAGAAAACCCCAGAGTCATGAAAAATCAGAATTGAAAATGACCAAACAACAAGAAGTACCTAATAAGGATTCGAATAGGGACTGGACCTGTGATTTCATTGGCATAGGGAATTCCCTATGAGGAAACTCCTTCTACCAACTCAGGCTGCCATATTCTTTGCGCCTTAGAATACTGAGGTTAAATGAGTTACTTAGCCAGTATGTGTCAGAGGTGGGACTTGAACCCAGGTCTTCCTGGCTTCAAGACTGGCTTTCTGCCCACTATGCACTGCTGCTTCTTGGCATGTAAATAATAATCACAACAATAACAACAATGATAATAACCATTATTTTCCCCGGCAATTGTGGTTAAGTGACTTGCCCAGGGTCACACAGCTAGTAAGTGTCAAGTGTTTGGTCTGAGATCGGATTTGAACTCAGGTCCTCCTGACGTCAGGGCTGTTGCTCTATCCACTATGCCACCTAGCTGCCCCAATAATAACTATTTTAATATAATACTTTAAGGCTTGCAAAAGATTATATTTACATTATTTCACTTGGTCTCATATTTACCTTTTACTTCCCCGGGTACACACAGACATACACAGACACCTCCCCAGCATTGAGGCTGTGAATCTGAGGGGCAACATATGTTAAGTAGTTTGTAAGCTTAAATGTCAGCTCCTCTTAAAACTTTTGTTCCCTGCACAGTTGGACACGTTCTCAGTTTGAATGATCCAGATTTCTGGAATTAAAGTTTAAACAGTCATTTGAGGCTGGGGGCAATAGGAGAGGGGAGGTTGAGTATTTCTGTGTCTAAGAACAATGTGGTGAGAGAAATTATTATTTTGCTATTATATTAACAACCAATTATAAAATTAGTATTAAGTCTTGACAAGCCCCTGTTGTCAGTCAGCCAATCTCTGAAGGACATGATTGATTGACAGGATTTTTCTAGGGTAAGACCCCACCCAACTAGGAAACCTTATTTTTATTTAGAGTGTAAATAGAATCTACTCTAAGTGAATTTTTGCCCGTAAGAAATAAGCCCGAAGAAAGAACTATGGAGTTTGAATGCAGATCAAAGCATACTATTTGCTATTTTTTTTCTTCTGTTGTATTTTGTTTCCTCTTTCTGGTAGTTCCTCCTATTAGTTCTAATTCTCACAACCTCAGTAATGTGAAAATATGTTTAATAGGAATGTATATGTATAGCCTATATCAGATTGCATACCGTCTTGGGGAGAGAGGTAGGGAAGGAGAGGGAGAAAAATTTAAAACTCAAAAGCTTATGGAAGTGATTGTTGATAAGTCAAAATAAATTAATTTTAAAAAAAAGAAAAGAAATAAGGCCACATCCTTGCACTTCTCCACTGGGGTGGTTTAGAAGATTCTTCTGTCCAAATTGCTGGAGGCGTCTGAGTCTTGTGATCAAACCATGTTCTCAGTAGGTGGAGCTGAAGATTTCTATCTCCTCATTTAAATGTTCACCAATCAGGGTTGATTTCGCCTGTCAGGGGCATTCTCTTTCTTTTTTAATAGTATTTTTTTTCCAATTACATGTAAAAAAAAGTTTTCAGCATTCACTTTTATGAGATTTTGAGCTCCAAACTTTTTTCTCCTTCCTTCCTTCCCCACCCCTTTCTCCAAGAAAGCAAGCAATCTGATATAGGTTATACATGTATAATCATATTAAACATATTTCTACGTTAGTCATGGTGTGAAAGAAGAATCAGAATAAAAGGGAAAACCACAAGAAAGAAAAAACAAAACAAAAAAAGGGTGAAAATAGTATGCTTCAATCTGTATTCAGACTCTATAGTTCTTTCTTGGATGTGGATAGCATTTTACATCATAGGGGCGTTCCCTTTCTTTCTTTCTTTTTTCCCCCCCTTTTTGGTGAGGGAATCCTGATTAAGTGACTAGCCCAGGGTCACACAGCTAGTAAATGTTAAGTGTCTGAGACAGGATTTGAACTCGAGTCCTCCTGACTCCAAGGCCTGAGCTCTATCCACTTTGCCACCTAGCTGCCCCTGTGGCATTCCCTTTCAGAAAAAATATTCTCTTTTTTTTTTTTTTTGGTCATTCACTGTCTCCATTAAGGGTCTTTGGTGACCTAGAGAAACCACTGACCATCAATTTACTGATTATTAGCTAGCCAGATTGATAAATTGATTATTAATTACCACAAACTGTCTTGCAGGTTTTTCATTTGTCACAGAGTAGCTAGAACCACAGATGTAGCTATAATTTCCACACATGCATAAACAACACTCATAGTACCTCATTGGAAACCTTAAGGTAATATAGAAATGTTAGCCATCATCATATAAAGTACTATATAAAATTTTGTTCTGCAGACTTAAAAAAAATGTCTAGCTGCCTGGGCCTTCACTCTTATGAAGCATTGGGCACTGTCTTCTTTAATTTTGCAGAATCATCTAATTATAGAATTGGAAGGTACTTTAGCAGTCATCCAGTCTGACTCGTACTTGAGAAGGAATCCCCATAGGATGATAAGATCATAGATTTAGAATTAGAAGGGACCTTAGAAGCTATGGAGTCTAACCTCTTCATTTTACAGAGGTGGAAACTGACGCTCAGAGAAGCTACACAGGTAGTCAGTCCCTGAAGCAGGGAGGTTACACAGGTAGTAAATATTTGAGGTCTTCCTGACCCCAGGTCCTGGATTCTATCCACCGGGTCACCTCATTGTCTCCATACCCCGCAAGTTGTCATCTAGTCTATTTGAAGACCTCCAATGAGGGAGAACCCATTACCTCTCAAAGCAGCCTATATGGCTTTGGACAGCTCTAATTTTGGGAAATTTATCCGATCATTCCAAACTTGCCTCTTTGCAACTTTTTCCTGTGTCGTGGTTCTTGCCTTTCAGACCAGATTGACCAAGTCTAATCCCTCTTCCAGCCTTTTCTTGAAGTCCTCCAGTAAGGAGGCTGTCAGTCTGTTGGACTTTGGGGAAGTTCTAACTGTTAGGAAGTTTTTTCCCCCCTCTGACACCAAGCCTAAATTTCCCTCTTTGCATCTTTACATCTTCCAACCCCATGACTCTTGGTTCAGCCCTTTAGGGCCAAACTGGTCAAATCCAACCCTCTTCCATTTGATAGCCATTAAAAATTTGAAGATAGCTATCATGTCCTCCCCTGGGTCTTTTTTTTTGGGGGGGGGGGAGTGCAAAACATCTCAAGTTCCTTCAGTGAATCTCAGTATGAAATGAACTTGAGGTTCTTTCACCATCCTGGTTCTACTAGTGACTCTCCAGCTTATCAATGTCATTCTTGAACTCTGGTACCCAGAACTGAACACAGTACTCTAGGTGAAGTCTATCTGGGGAAGAGCACGGTGGTCCTATCACTCCTTTATTCCTAGAAGTTATGGCTCTCTTAGTGCAAGCCAAAATTACATTAAGGTTTTTGACTGCCACACCATGCTGCTCCCTCACTGGGCTTGCAGGCCGCTAAAACCCAAAGCTCTTTTTCAGACATACCAGTCTGACCACACCTCTCCCATTTTGTATTGATGTAGTTGAATTTTTGAACCCAAGTACAAGGCTTTACATATTTTGCCCTCTTAAATTTCATCTCAACTTAACTGTTCAGTGAAATAGGGGAGGAGGTTGGACTAAACAATCTTTAAGGTCATTTTAGAAGTTATCTAGATCCAATTCTAGCTCCGGGATTCCCGTGCTTCTGGATTCTATTTATCGTGTGTCTTCTGTGTCTCATGTATTGTGTTGATAGCTATAGCAGGACCAGATTTTCCATTCTTCTGTTACTTGTTTCTTTTCTTTATGTTTTCCCTTCTTCTCTCTCTTTTCTTTCACCCTTGCCAATGGCCCCCATAAACACTGTTTAGTCCTTCTGGTGGCCCTTAGGATTAGAGAGAATTTTCATCTTGGTCTAGAGAAGTTCTTAACTTTTTTTGTGTCATAGACCCCCTTTGACAGCTAGTTGGCACTGTGGATAGGGCACTGGGCCCAGAGTCAGGAAGACCTGAATTCAAATCCAGCCTCAGACACTTACTAGTTGTGTGAGCCTGGGCAAGTTACTTAATCTGTCTCCCTCAGTTTTCTCCTCTGTAAAATAGAGATTAGAACAGCACCTACCTCCCAAGGTTGTTGTAAACATAAAATGAGATAATATTTGCAAATACTTAGCGCAGTGCCTGGCACATAGTAGGCACTTAATAAATGCTTATTCCCTTTTCTTCCCCCTTGGCACTATGGTAAAGCCTATGGACTCCTTCTCAGAAAAATGTTTTTAAATATATAAAATAAATTACATAGGATTGCAAAGTAAACCAATTATGTTAAAATCCAGTTACCAAAATATTTTCAGAAACAAGTTCCTTAGGCCCTAGATTCCATTGTCTAGAGTCTCTTAAGACATTGGCAGCTTCTTCTATGTGTTTCCCCTTAGTCTGGGGTGGTACCCACCTCAGTTAATTTCCATTTGACAGATTGTGTTCAAGGGAACCTGTTTTTGAGACCCAGAGTAAGCCTGGCTGTCCCAACCCCTCTGACAATCTGGAATCGCTAAAACAATGGGACTATTCTCAAGTGATGCTGCTGGGCACAGAGGAATTCTGAATCCCTTTCTCTCCAGCTGACTTCCTGCTTAGCCACCAGTCCTTGTAAAGAAGCATCCGTCCCCTACAGCAGCATAAGAGATACTGGTACCAGTGGTGTGGTCTCAAGGGAGTGTCTGTTCTGTCATTAATCCTACTGCTTATTGTTTACCTCCTTCCTCCTCTTTTCCCATCTGGCTTCTAGGAATGAAGGGAACAACAAGTTTCCCAACCCTGAGCCTGTGGCATCCTGGGGTGGTCGGGAGCAGAGAGAGGCTGAACACTGATCATAAGCCCAATGATACGTATTGCTACAGCACTGTCAATAACACCAGTACTGTGCTCCAGGGAGTGACCTTTGGTGGAGTTCCTACTGTCCTGCTCATAGATGTCAGCTGTTTCTTGGTGAGATGCTCCCATTTCTCTTTGGTTTGGTGAGGGAACACTAGGTGGAGCAAATTAAGTTGAAGCCCCTGCTTTTAAGGAGTTTATAGGGGTGGGAAGAGGGAGACTGTTGGGGAAGGGAAGAGTTTACACCTGAGCAGCATGGACTGGAGCTGGGACTTCAAGAAGGCTGGCTTGGGGTTAATAGGATGAGTTAAATCCTAGAAGGAGAGAGAAACAGGTAAGGAGTGGGGCCAGGTGGTGGGCAGTTTTGAAGACAATATGTGTGTGTGTGTGTGTGTCTGTCTGTCTTTCTGTCTGTCTGTCTTTCTGTCTTTCTTTCTTGTACTGGGAATATCAGAGTGCCCTGTAAGATAGTGGGCATGGGAAATTCCCAAACTGTAGCATGTAAGCATTGCAAAAAAGCTGTATGAACATAGCTTCTTACTTGAGTCTTTCCAGGAACATGCTGTATTGCTTATGGTATACTTCAGTCAACAAGCATGTGCCTTTAAGATCAGTCAGTCAGTCCCCAAGCCACAAGTATTAAACTTCTACTATGTACCAGCTACACTGATAAAAAGACAAAATTGAAAGCATCTCTTCTCTTAAGGAGTTTACATTCTCATGGGGGAAACAACATGTACACTTTTAAGTATGTACAAAATCAATACAGGTGTAGCTTGATATGGAGGAACATATAAGGAATATATCTCTAAGAAGCTAAAAGAGCTTCTCCCAGAGGGAGGTTGAGATAGCAAGAAAAGATCAGTTTCTGTGAGAGAAAACCAAGGGTGTAGAGGTCTAACAGTAAGTCATAGAAGAGAATGATGAGCAGATGACCTAATTGGGTCTCTGTACTTCAGAGAAAGGAAGAGGGAGTACATTCCTGGCAAGGGGACAGCCTTGAGGAACACCAAGAAGGCCAGTTTGGATAGACCATAGAGTGCATGGAGGAAAGTAATATATAATTAACTTTTAAGAGTAAGGTGGAGCCAACATTGTGATGGGCTTTAAATGCCAAATAGAAGAATTTGTATTTACTCCTAGAAGTAATAAGGAACCACTGGAGATAATTGACCTGGGGAGTGACATGATTGGACCTGTGCCCAAGATATGTCACTTTGGCAGCTGTTTGGAGGATGGATTGGAAATAAAATGAAGTTCATGTTTGCTTGTTTGCAAAAATCCCCAGTGATAATTCAGACTTATTGGAATCAGGCCAGGCCCTGTTACTTCTCTCTAAGAAAACAAAACTTGAGTGATTAAAGAATATTGATCAGGGCTCAGCTAAGGGAAAATGACCAGGCTTTTTGCTGTTAATTCTAATACACACACACACAAACACACACACACACACACACACATATGTTGTTCACTCGTTTCAGTCAGGTCCAATTTTTTGTGGTCTCATTTGGAGTTTTCTTGGCAAAGATACTGGAGTCGTTTGCCATTTCCTTCTCCATTTCGTTTTATAGATAAGGAAACTGAGGCAAACAGCGTTAAGTGATTTGCCTGGGGCCACCCGGCTAGTAAGTGTCTGAGGCTGGATTTGAACTCAGGTCTTCCTGACTCCAGGTCCAGTGTTCTAGCCACTGTGTCACCTTGCTGCCGTATATGTATGTATGTGTGTGTGTATGCCTATGTATATACATATGTATACAATATAGATACATATAAATGTATGTATATGTCTGTGTATATGTGTATCAATGAGAGAACTTGGTCTCCAGGGCTGCTACATAAATGTGATTTTGCTTCCTAGGGTCACTTTTTAATCTTTCTGCTTTGATGTTAGTAGAAGTTGGGCAGTGGGAATGTTGCAGTTAGATCGTACCAAGGCCTGGGAAAGCAATTTATGTTGAAGCCTCCATTACAAGAGGGTCTGACCTCCTACTGCGATACACTTGAGTAGCATAGTAGAAATGACAGGATTTCTGTGCCCATGGAGGGGCATCACCATTGCTGGAGGTACATAGGATGCTGAGCTTTGTAGTTAGTAGACTTAGGGTGATGTTGCACTCATCCCCAATAAATCTCCAATTCTAATTAGAGAAAAAAATTTATGATGCATCTGTTTGTCTTTCTCTTCACCTCCTTTGCCCCCCCCCCCGCCCTTTTTTGTTTCTTGCTCCTAGTTTTTAATAGTTGTGTTTTCCATAATACGAAGAAGATTTTGGGACTATGGCCGCATCGCACTGATGTCAGAAACAGACAGGTAAAAATAAGATTCCTTGGTGTGAGAGTAGATGAATGGAAGCAGAACTGTCCCTTGGGTACTACAAATTGGGCCATCACCCAGACCCTTTACTTTTTGGGGGGGGGGAGAGGGTAGGGTTGGGGTAGAGGAGGGGGTTTCTGGGCAGTGTCCAAAGGAGGGATCATGTGATCGAGAGGGAGGTAGCTCTTCCAGCTGGCATGTCTACCCGGTCAGAGATACTCATTCTTTCCCCAACAAGGGTTGCTGTCAGGATCAAATGAGATAATTTCTGTAAAGAGCTTTGCAAAGCATTAAACCAATGTAAGTGTGAGTTATTATAATGCAAGCAACCCATAAAATGGTCAGCAAGGCTAATCTGTTCCACCTTCTTCATTCTACCTCCAAGCATCCTATTTTTGACTTTTTTTTTAACGTCATAGAGACCCTAGATCTTCATTTTAACTTGATTAACTTGATAAACATGTTGAGGGTGGTGCAGAAGTATGATTGTCTCTTGGCCCAGGAAATGAGTGTAGGCTTATAATATAATCCCTGTTCAGTCAGTGCTTCCCCACGTAAATGACCTTTTGTTCTTCCTGTTGGAAACACCCCTCCTCCACCTTGTCCCTCGATGTCCATCTCAGGAAGGCACCTGACCTCCAAGAACCAGGGTTTTTGGGACCCAAATCAAAATGTACAAAGGAAATAAAGTAGCTATAACTCCCTATATGTTTCAACATTGAGGAAAATATGGAAAGATGAGGGTTTCTTTACTCAAACTGCTTATTTCAAGTGTAACCCTTTTGAAGTTAATGAACTCCAAAAATGGGAGAGACTTATTAGTGCCAAAAAGTCCATCCATGAATATTCAAGCTATAGCAGTCCTCAGCCCCAGTAAAAGCTCTACAGGCATAACTCAGCTGCTTGGGCATCCTTTGAGTTTATTGAAAAACAACATCTGTAGTGGAAGACATAAACTCTTTGTCCACCTTAATATCGTACCATTCTCTGAAGGCCCTTTGTATATTTTACATCAAAGGGAGAAAGGTGATGGCAAATTATAGATCTAAACAATTGGAACTTCCAGATCTGGCCGGATATGATACATACCCGAGTATTGTATCTGCTGCTGACGTAGTATTAGTGGGGAAAACTGGATTCCTTTGTCCCTTGCCTGGGGCCCGTAGGCAGCTTCAGCTGAGAATTCCTCCCTCCAGTGCCTTCTCTTCCCACAAGCCTAAACTGGTGCCGAAATGTGGCCCCTGTGAGTGGAGGGTCACCTGTGAATTTCCTAGCTCTGGGGAACATGGGTTGTTTGTCACGTCAAAGCTATCTTTGCCGTGTATCAATTTTGTGAAAACTGCATGTGATAACCTTGAGAACAAAACCACCATACCATTTGCTTACATTTTATTGAAGGAAGTCTCAGGCTGTTTGTTTTTTGAGAGTAGGGAGAAAAAAAAAAGCAAGCCTCAATAAAAGTTTTTGCGAGATAGTCTGTTGGTGAGGGCACTAAACATGGAATCAGATGATAAAAGATGGAGAAGGAATCTTGATTCCAACACTCTACACCAATGAATTTGGACAAGTCACAACTTCTCAGATCTTTAATTTCCTTATTGCTGATTTATTGTCAGGAAAGTGCTTGTCAGCGAGTCCTAGGCCCACATTTTAGTGAATGTGGAAACTCCCTCAACAGAGACACACCAGACAGCCCAGAATTTATAGTCTTAGAGATTTGCCTTAGGGTCAGAGGATTAAATGACTTGCCCAGGGTCACCCACTTAGTTTCAGAGACAGGCCTTGAACCCAAAACTTCCTTACCTCAGGTCCAGCAGGTTCTAGGTACTACACCAAGTGTTCTTAACATTTTTGTGTGTCATAGGTAAAGCCTATAACCCCTTTGGGAAAATCTTCTAAGAATTTCTTTAAGTGCATAAAATTTATTTTTATATACACACACATTCAAACATATGTACATATATATGTGTATATATGCATATATATACACGTATGTATATAAAATTACAAAGTAAATAAATTATATTGATATACAGTTTCAAAATATTTTAAAAAATGACCAAATTTGTGATATAGTTTAGACTTCCCTGAAATCTATCTATAGACTCTCTTTTTTTTGGGGGGGGGTAGGGTCTGTAGATCCCAGGTTAAGAACTCCTGCTCTATACCAAACTGCAATATAGTGATTTGTAATCTGTAAAGCAGAGGTGTCAGCTTGTGCCTGCAGAACTCCCAGAGTGTAGATTAAAATGTAATTGGGAAATGTTTAGTAAATAATAATATCACAAAACATAGATAATGCTAATTTGTGGTTTTCTAAATCAATATGCAGCCCCTAGGGATCCCTTTCAGAGTGAGTTTGCCTCCACTACTGTAAAGTACCTATACATAGATGGTAAGTGTGCTGCCCCAGTCAAATTTTCCACCTAACAGTGTTCCTGCAGAAAGTTGGGCCTGGGAAATTTAGATGGATGACACACACAGGGCCTGCATGGGGTAGACCACCTTCTGCTCAGGTTAAGGACAAATTCGGTCCACAATCTATGTGTGTGTGAACCTACAATCTGCTAACAGCCCAGAGCCACATAGTTTTTCTTCTCAGAGATTACAGGTTTTTAAAAATCTTTTGTATTTTGCAACAGTTATGATATCCTCAGGTAAGTTTTACATTATTTGCATTGATTTTGTTCTGTTGATTAGAGGCCTATCAAAGGCAAAGAGTGACTTTAGACAGTCTCACAATACCTTTTAAATTTCTTTAGCTAGAACTTAGCAACAGGGAAAGTAGAAAGCTGAGTTTCCTTTCCATCTGAGTCAATAATTCTCCGAGTGGTGTTAAAGGAAGCAAACGTAGTTGATTCTCCTCTAAGGGAATGGGGTAACCCTAGGATGGGGAATGGAATCCCAGCTGGGAAAGGTGGGATAATTGTGGGCCGTGTGCCCCAGGCACAATTACACAGGCTTACATATCTTTCTCTCCTTGTATGTCCCAGAGAGTCCAGATATCAGAGGCTGTCTTCCTCTTCCTCAGGGCATCACGACTTTGAATCAGATCTGGTTAGTATTTTAAAGGACAGAGCATTGTGGGCTGTGGGTTCTGAGAGTTCACAGCAGACATTTGGGAGGAGGACTACTTCCAGTCCTTAGCTACACCACGAGGGGGCAGGCAGGTTTAGGGGAAAGACTCCTGGATCCAGAGAATTGGACTGAGTCCCTGACTCCTGAACTCAGAAATGTGTGCTCCTGTGCTAATTGTTTAACCTCTCTGAGAGTTGGCCTCCTTAGCCATAAAATTATGATACTTCCACTATCTCCCTTGTGGGGCTGTTGTGAAGAAGGAGCTTTGTAGATGTCAAAATGCTGCCTAAATATGAGTTGTTTTGTTGATGTTAACAGTGATAACAGCAATAATTAGAATGTCATTGATTTGGAGCGGAAGGGACCCCAGAGACCATCTAGTCAAACCCTCTCTCTTTATGGAGGAGGAAACTGAGATTCAGAGAGGTTGTGACTTTTCCCAAGATCACACAGGTAACAGCCCATGCTCATCAAAGGAACTGGCAATGTGCCTGTGACAACAGGCGCTACAGACACAACAATGGAGAATACAATGAATACTATTTGGAAAGATGAGTCATGGGTTAGTGTAGTATTGGGATACTTAGAGAATTCATGTGAATGAGACAGAGGTAATAGGTAAGACAGAGGTCAGTAATCCTTTAACCCTCGTGTCTGCCAAGTCCCAGGAGACCCACTTGGTAGGCAGAAGATGTAGTTTGTAAGAGGGGACGGAAATGAGAGGAAGAAGAACAAGAGAATAGGACAGAAGGTAAAAAAGGAAGGAGAGGGAGAGGGGAGGGGAAATAAGGTAGCAGAGGAAAGAAGAGGTGCCCATGTAGTAGGTGATCAGCAGCTGGATTGCTGACCTACTTCTCAGCTAAGGGAGTATTAAGCCCCAGGGAATTCTAAGTTTAAAAATAATTGTGATTGCTTCTAAAGTCTACAGACAAATGCCAACTTCCTCCCCTTAGATTTCATTCTAAAAGTTTGGCCCCAAATTGCTATTTTGACTCAGGCGCCATCAATTGTTTTCCAAATGTTCTACTGACAGGCTCTGCATTAATGTCTCCAAATCAGCTGTGAGATGTCATCATCTCTTGATTTAAGTGTTTGGACTGGGTCCTCTTGAGCTTTAAAAATATTTTTTCCCAAAATTATTGAGACTTGAAAGAAATGTTTTCTCCGGTGTTCCACACACATGGTGCATGGCTGTGATTTTTTTTTTCTTAACAAGGAGCATATGGAGACTGTCTTAAGGGGGACAAAGGGGCAGCTTGCAAAATTGGGGACAGATAAACTGCTTTCAGCATAATAGGAGATTAAATTGTTGTCTGATTTCAAAGATTATGAAAACAGCTGTCTCCTCAAAGCAACAGATGTTTAGAAGCTAATCAAATTGTTCTTTCTTTCCAGGGGTGTTGTTCATGGCTAACTGCTGTTTTCCGAATGCAGTAAGTATGTGATGGCGGGAACAGTCACTTGGATCCTTTGTTACAGCTCATTTATTTGGGTGGTAGGAAGATTAGTGAGGGAAGAGCCAAGCTGCATTGGGGTGTAGAATGATCGTGTTTTTATAGGGTGGGGTGTGCTTTTTTTATTGCATCAAAAGCATTATCTTGGGGTTAAAGCATAAGTTTCATCCCAGGAGTCCTTCTGGTTTGGAAATGGAGGTGCCCAAAAGGAAGGGAACCTACAAAAACAGAGCATAAGTTGCTGAAGTGTAGAGGGACCTTATGCTTTGCAGTAGACCATCTTGGGAATGTGAGGTGGTCACAAAGAGAGTTCAGTTGAGTGTGCACTGGGAACGACAGAGGAGGAAGGGCAGCTGTGGGTGGGGCTCCCTTTTTTTTCTCAGTTACCCAAAATGTAAATTCTGACACTGGTTAGAGCCCTTAGCTTTGTATATTGCTTTCTTTCTAGACAGGATTGGGTATGTCATTGGCCTTTTTCCACTTGGACCAGGTCACTCTGTAAAAACGGGGGAATAGAAATCTGTTTTCCCCCTCATTTCTAAGCTAGCTCCATGAAAAACTACCAGTGATAAAAACTGTAACTAAGAGTTCTTTATTAGTTGCAAATCACCAACACTAAGTCTAGTTAAGCTACGAGGGGTTTGGTATTTTTCTGTTTTTCTCCTACTCCTAGCAAAAGCTAATAGAAGCTATGAGGTGAGAAGAATGTTTCTAGTAAAATTGATGAAGGAAATAGTTTATTTTTTTCTATCATTCATTCCTTCATTCAACAAAATATTATAGAGCACTTATTGTATGCAAGGCATAATAATAGTAAGAACTCTGGTTTAGAAGTAAAAACCAGTGAGGCAGCTAGGTGGCACAGTGAATAGAGTACCAGCCCTTGAGTCAGGAGGCCCTGAGTTCAAATGTAGCCTCAGAGACATAATATTTCCTAGCTGTGTGATTCTGGACAAGTCACTTCACCCCAATTGCCTCACTAAAAAAAAAAAACAACAAACAAACAATAGTAAAAACCAGGCAATTAGACGGGGAGAGCCCTATTTGAGTCCTGGTGCGTAATACTGTTGATTCAACTCTTTGAGGACTGTGACATTTACTTCCATTCACCATTGTGGTGTGGTAGCTTTGTTGTTGTTAAGTCATTTTAGTCACGTCCAACTCTTCGTGACCCCATTTGGGGTTTTCTTGGCAAAGATGCTAGAGTGTTTTGCCATTTCCTTATCCAGCTCATTTTACAGATGAGGAAACTGAGGCAAACAAGATAAAGTGACTTGCTCAGGGTCACACAGCTAGTGAATGCCTGAAATCAATTTTGAACTCAGGAACATGAGTCTTCCTGACTCTAGGCCCTGCACTCTATCCACTGTGCTACCTACCTGCCCTTAATTCTTAACAATTAGAGTTATCTAAGAGTGGAATTGGGCTGCCTTGGGAGATATTAGGTTTCCCTGTCAGTGGTCTTCAAACAAAAACTGGATGACTATTTGGTTGTATTATAGTATAATAAGGATTGGGGAAGGTTGGTAAACTAGATGGCCACTGAGGATCTTTCCAATTTAGAAATTTTGTGATTTTGTAGGAAGAGAATGGAAGTAGGAATACCTATCAGAGGTTATTGGTGGATAGTAACTAGGGCCTGTAATGGCAGTGGGATTAGAGGTGGGGGTGGGGGAAGGGAACACAGACATGAAAAATATTGAATAGCTAGATTCAACAAGATTTGATTATTGATTGGGTATGAGAGGTGAAGGAGAGAAAAGATTCAAAGATAACCCCAGAATTTTGAACCTTTGAGACTTAGAGAATAGTGGCACCCCTGACAGAAACAACAAAGTCAGAAGGAGAAATGGGTTTAGGGAGAAAGAGAATAAGCTTAGTTTGTGGGACATGTTGAATGTGAGGTGTTTGTGGGATACCTAGATAGAGATATCCTTTACTTTATTGGAGATAGAGGTATCAAGCTCAGAAGAGAGACCAGGGTTGGAGATGGAGTTTTGGGAGTTATCTACATAGAGGTGGTAGTTAAAGATATGGGATTGATTAAGATTACCATTGAATGAATAAATGAAAAAAAACCCATTAATTAAGTGTTTACTACATGCAAAGCACTGTGCTAGCCACAGGAGATACAAATAGAAAGGAAAGAAGGTCTCTGCTCTTACAGAGCTCATATTCTAATGGGGGAGAGAACAGATATAGGTTTCAGCTTCAAGTCAGATGAAAAGGTCCTTAGGATGCAATAGCAAAGCAGATGGTAATGCATCCATGTCATTCTCACTGATAAAATCGTGCCAGTTTCTGATGTTGGACCATTTGACAGTGCCAAGAACTTTCTTCTAAGTTTATAGTTTATAGTAGCTGTACCAACAATACCAGCAGAAGAAATTGCCTGGATGCATCTTTCTGGGAGTTGCTTCCCAGGATGATGACTTTGAGATCTAGGCAGGAAGCAAGGCCAGTGTTCTGGGGAAGAATTAGTGAGGGAGTAAAGTAGGATTTTTGAACTTCAGTGAGAGCCCAGCTAAAGGTATGGATCATCCATTTAGAGTGAAATCAGCTCTGTCGTGTGACCTTCTCAGCCTGAGAAGCAAAAACAGAGGAATACGATGCAGAGGATGGTACTCAGGGATGAAATGAACAAAGCAAGAAGGACAGTACAAGGTCAAGGTTAAGGCGTTCTGGGACAGTGGCTGGTAAAACATGAAAGTAGAAGGTCATCAAGCTGGGGGTGGAAATAAATAAAGCCAGAGTGGGAGGATGGGTTGGGAGAACAGCGATGGCTCTGCAGTAGTCATGATAAAAACAAAAAATAAGTTTTAGTGTGAGAGAATGAGAGGGTGGAAGAGCTGGAGTCTGTGGATAGGAATAGAATTTTGGAAGTTGGGGAACTTGAAAGAGGCATGGTTCTGAGGAATGGTAAAGCCTTACTGGGGTGGGGAAGCTGCAGCCTTGAGGCCACATGTGGCCTTCTAGGTCCTTGGGTTTGGCCTTTTGACCAAGTCCAAGTTTTACAGAACAAATCCTCTTATTAAGGGGATTTGTTCTGTGAAGTTTGGATTCAGTCAAAGGGCTGCACTTGAGGACCTAGAGGGCCACATGTGGCCTGGGGGCCACAGGTTCCCTACCCTTGGGAGGTATCGCCATGCCCATGTGCAGCTGAAGTGGGGTGGAGAAGGTTGTGGGGTTGAAGGATTGTGTGGTCCAGCTCTTAAAGGGACTGAATATTGAAATCCTTCAGGCTGGTGGCAGGAGATAGGGCAGAGAGGAAAACCATGAGCAAGATGCTAAAATAATTGAGGAAGTTAGGAAAGGGACCCAGAGGTGAGTGGACCAGAGTGTGGCATGTATCGCCTGGCCTTCGGAAGAGAGACAGGGTTTTAGGGGAATGGTGTGAAGTAGTAGAAAAGAAATCACAGAGCCTGTCCATCCCTCTTCTTGTCCCTGAGGCTAAGTCAGAGGAGTGACCTCCTTATTCCTCAATCCTTTCTCCATTGGTGTTCTCAGGAGAGAGCTGGGTTTGAAAACAGAAGGTGGGATGTGGTTAAAAAGTCTGGAGGTGTGATGGGACTGTCATTCCTCTGTTGGACACATTGATTTCTGGCTTCCTGAGAAGCGGTGGGTCTCTAAGGGCCTCATTGTCAGGTAGCATTGAACAAAAGGTGGCCAACCTTCTCCCTCTACAACGCAAAAGGTAATAGTCATGATATCATCCATTTATAACTGGAAGGGACCCCCGAGGCCATCTAGTCCAATCTTTCATTTTAGAAGTGAGGAAATGGATTCAGAGAGGCTGTGACTTGCCCAAGGTCAGACAGTCAATAAGTATGAGGCAAGATTCAAACCCAGGTCTTCCTAACTTTGTTTAATCCTTTCCCCACCATGGCACAGCTCTCACATCTTTAATCTCAGGTTTCTTCCTATCCCCAGACTTCCCTAAAGCAGCATCATAAAGGAAAAAAAGCCTATCACTTTATTCCTCTGGTCTTCAGATCCCAGCAGGGAGAGATCAGGGCAGAGGGGACAGCCTTTAGGATTAGAGTTGGACTTCCCTGGCACTTCTTCTCTCCCATTTATGATTTCCGTTGTGGTGAACAAAGATGGAGAGAGGGGAATGCAGTAGGGGATGCCACCTGCCATCCAGGAACCTTCTCCTTGGAGGTTGGGCTGTCTTCCTGTGTAGTTGCCCAATGTAATGCTGATTGGGGTTTCCAGAATCTATCTTGTTAGCATCTTGGCTTGTCCTATAAAATAGAAGTTCCTTGAGGGCAGAGACTGCTTCATTTTTGTCTTTGCATTGCTAGCGCTTAGGGATAAGTGCTTTGTAGCACTCAGCTCAGTGCTTGGCACATAGTCCATGTTTAATAAATGTTTGTTGATTGATTCGTACAGGCAGAAAGATCTTTGGGATGTATACACACACATGTGTGCACACACTTTTACACACTTGGGTGGTTGCGTAAAACGCTATCAACACAAACCAGGGTAGCAGCAGGGTTCTGGGGGAATTTCTGGCCCAAGCTACTCAATTGACACTCTATGTTTGTGTCTGTGTCTGCCCAGAGATGAGCAGATCCAGGAGTGGTGTGGAGATGATGCCATACACTATCTGTCCTTCCAACGCCATATCATCTTCCTGCTGGTGGTGATCAGCATCTTGTCTCTGTGTGTCATCCTGCCTGTCAATCTCTCAGGCGATTTACTGGGTAAGAACTTTCCCTACTCACTCTTCTGATTGGAGAAGGGAGAGGCCAGAGCAGGGTCCCCTTTTAGAGCTCATTGACAAAGATCCAGCATGGATCTCTAGGGATTAAGCGCTGAATTCAGATTTGAGAAAGTCGGAGTGCCAGAGACCTAGCCAAGGTCACACAAATATGTTATATAACAAACCTGAAATTTGAACATAGGTCTTTTGTTTCTAAATTCAGTGCTTTTGTCACATTATAACTCTCTTCAGTTAAGTTCTACGTTCTGTGACTTTTCCCCCTCCTCAAGTATTACATGAGGGATCTCATTTTCAAATGCTGAAATTAATCTTCATCCCTGGTAGAGATTCCCAAGCCTAGTTTTGTGATGCCCTACGATGTTTCTAATTATCCTAAGGGTTGTAATGAAGTTACCTAGAACTAAATTTTAATTTATTTTGACTTATAAAAATGCATGCATACTGGATATTAAAAGGAAAAAAATTCAGGATGGTGTTCCAAAGCGAACCCTGGATGATGTGTTCTAATTTCCTGAGAAATGAGAATCACTGGTTTGGAGGCTAGACAACATTTTATTTCAACACCTTACACAGAGTTCTATAAACACAAGCTGACTTTCCCTATCAATCGTCTTCAAGACTGTCTCAGGACAGCGTGTCTGTGTTTTGTCTTCAGATAAAGATCCTTACAGTTTTGGGAGGACGACAATAGCAAATCTGCAGACTGGGTGAGTGTCGGAACTGCGGAGTGTATGAACCTGGCAGAGGCTAGGCCAGCAATCCTTGCTCTCATGTGTGTTTCTTCTCAGGGAGGAACTTGATGGGAAGCCAGACCAGAGAGCCCAGGAAAGGCCACCACAAGTTCAGAAGACAAGAGGAGTGGGTTTAGGGTGGAAGACAAAATTCATTTTGGACAAGCTGATTTTGAAATGCTTGTTGGATATACAGTTGGAAACAACCTATAGGCAGTGGGAGAAGCAGGGCACCAGCTCAGAATCAAGTTCAGGGCTAAAGATACAGCTTTGAGAGTCAGAGATGGTAGATGAAAGTATGAAATTGAGTGAGGTTATGAAGGGAGCAAGCGTAGGGAGTGGGGTGTCTCTGGGTCCTTCTCTTCCTTTAAGATCCAACTCAAGCATCATTTTGTATATGAAGACTTTCCTATCTGCCCCCTACAACTGCTAGTACCCTCCCTTCCAAACTACCTCGTATTTAATGAACTTAGACTGGTTTGTATTTATTCACTTTAAACTTAAGCTGTAGATACACATAAATGCACTTATCCCCTCCATTAGAATGTAAATTCCTTGATGGCAGAGACTATTTAATTTTTGTTTTCATATCTTCATCACTTGGCACAGTGCTTGGCACTTAGTAAGCGTTTAATAAATATTTGTTGATTTATTGATATTGATGAGAAGAGGGAAAGTGCAAGCAGATTTGTGAACTCTCCCTGGCTGTGATAGTGTGGCCATGAATGTCACAGACAAAACCCATGTTTTGCAGGAGGTGCTTACAAAAAGAGGAGCCCCTGATGCCCTGGATATACAGATATTTTATAGTTAACAAGGAATAAGGGCAGGGAGGGAGCTTTCTGACATCTTTACTTCAGGACCCAGAGTATAGACTGTTGATCTTGTCCTAGGCACCTTTCTTTTCTTTATCCCTCATGTTTGAATCTCTGCTCTGCCTTCCTCCTACCCCTTCCTTTTCCATAGAACAAGAGCTTTTCTAGCCCCTGCCCAAGGATGACAGCAGTGGGCCCAGGGCCAGAAACTGCCACAAAGCTGAGGAATTAGGCATTTTTACTAAATGCTAGGATTGCAAGGCACTGTGCTAAGCATCGGGAGTACAAAGAAAGGCAAGAACACCTTCTAAAGGGGGAACATGCCTGCAAACAACTATGTATGTACAAGATATACAGAGTAGAGGAAAGGTAGTCTGATAAGGGGAAGTGGCTAGCAGATGAACGTCCATGAAGTGGAACCAAAAAAGAGGATTGTATGCACTCCCTTTGGTGCCCCCTAAACCCAACTCTGAACCTCTTTTTCTCTCTTCTCCTCAGAAATGATTTGCTCTGGCTGCACACCATCTTTGCTGTCATCTACTTGCTGCTCACTGTTGGCTTCATGAGGCACCACACGCAGTCCATCAAGTACAAAGAGGAAAACCTGGTCGGTGAACATAGCCAGAGCCTCTGCCCAGAAATGGGAAGAGTACAGAGAGGGAAGGCCCAGTGGGAACTCCCCCAATTCATTCTGATCTCTGCTTGAGGTCAGAAAGGGCCTGGAGCCCAAGATCGTAGATTTGCTCCTGAATTCGTTCTGGGCTTTTCAGCTGTGTCTTCCAAGGTCTAAAGGACAGAGGAGTTTTGACTCTTTTATTTTTCATTTTGCTGACTGGTCCTTTTCTGCTGAGATTTCTGACATTTTGTACCCAATTCTCAAGTCATATCTTAAAAAAACAAAGCAAAAGCACTCGATACAGCGATTTTGTCTTACAATGTATATTCCATTCTATCCTTGCGTTTCCCCACCCCTCTGCCATGAGGAGAGAGGTCTGTCTGTTTCATTTTTTGTTCTCCAAAATCATCATTGGTCTTTTTGTTTACTCATGTTAGCTTCCTTTTGATTATCTTTTTTATTTATATCATTGTAGTCATTGGGTATTGGGTCTTCTTACTTCCTGAGTCATATCTTTGTTTTTATTTTTTTATTTTAAATAATATTTAATTTTTTCCCAATTACATATAAAGACAATTTTTAACATTCATTTTTAAAAAATTTTGAGTTTCAAATTTTCTCCCGTCTCTCACCTTCCCCCTCCTTGAGACGGTAAGCAATTTCTTATAGGTTATACACGTGCAATCATGCAAATCATATTTCCAAATTCCAAAACACACACACACACACACACACACACACACACAAATATGCTTCAACCTGCATCATATCTTAACCTGAGTCATATCTTAAAAAAAAAAATCTTTTAATCTCTTCTCTAAGTAGAAATCAAGTCAGAAGTGTTATGTCTCAAGATCCAGCAGCATCTGCCTTCTTGCTGGTCCCCACACATAATACTCCATCTCTCCACTCTTCTTATGGTCAAGCACACTCCATATGATTGAGGGCAACTCTAGTTCCCCGAGGTGTATTGTTCTGCATTTAGGGGGGCCTTAGATTTACCGTGTGGCCTTGAGCCGGACAGTTCTCTTTTCTGGATTCTTGTTTCTCAATCTTCCCACCTTGCAAATAAAACGACCGTTGTGGTTTCCTGCGCTTTGTAGGCCTCTGAAGAAGGTGCTAAGTAATGAAGCCCTTCTGTTCAAGGCAGCGGAAAAGCCCAAAGCAAAAGCCAATAAACCACCCACTAGTTTCCCAGATGTTTTCTTTCTGGGACTCTGGAAAGAGCAAAACAAATTGTGCTGTTTTCTTTGAGTTTCTCAAAGCCCTGCAGGAGTAGCTGTCAGAGGATCTAGATCCTAGTTTCCCTTCTGCCATTTACTGGGTGAGCACCATTGGGCAAGTCCTTGGGCCTTTTTGGGCCTCAGTTTCCTCCTCTGTAAAATGGGGAGAATGACACCTGCCTGGTCTATCTACCTCCTAGGGTTGCTGTGAGGTTGGAATGAAATTATTTATATAAGAATACTCTGTAAACTGGAGAATGCTTTGGGGGGGGGGAGACCCTGTCATACATAAATTATTTATTATTTATTAAGGTTTGCAAAGGGCTCTTTGTACAAGACTCATTTGGGCATTGCAGTAGCCCTGAGGGACGTGTCTTAAAGGTGTTATTTACAAAAGTAAGACGGTGGTTTTTGCTTTTCTCCTACAGGTGAGGCGCACTCTGTTTATTACAGGGCTCCCCAAAAACACCAGGAAAGAGACGTTAGAAAACCACTTCAGGTAAGAAGGGCAATGGTGGAGCTTCCTAGGGCCAAGCCCACAGCAGGGGTGAAAACACTCTTATTTATTAGGTCAACCTTGGAAATATCCCAGAGCTACGTGGAAGTCAGGCTCCAGGACCTGCCCTGGGGTGGCCTCATTGAGAATATTTGGTCGTGGAACCATGCTGGTTCTTTAGTAACTAATCCCTTTGGATGAGGGGAAAGTTAAGTAACTTGCCCAAGGTCATATAGCTAGACAGCGCCTAAGACTAGATTTGAAACTCAGGCCTTCCTGACTTCAGGCCCAGCACCCTACCACATAGTTATACCACATATAGCCTCAGGTGATTTGCCAAAGATGGCATAAGTAGTAAGAGTAGGAATATTGTACTTGAAAAGGAGAAACTTTGATTTGTATGTTTATAATAGGAAATTTCCTTTAATAATCATGTGTGGATAGTTCCTGTTAAACATCTTTCTTGAATAAAGTCATAAATTTATTTTGCCGGCGTCAGCTCTATCAACATACTATCTTATATGCCAAAATATCCAAAGAGTACTGATCTCCAGCAGATTTTTGGGTACAAGCAGGCTAGATGAGATTTTCCAAGGGAATTAGAGTGTGTCCCTCAAAGTCTCTTCTCCTAAAAGTTTTGTTAACATACTCAGAAAACAAAAATTGGAAGAGTAGCTGGACTAGAATGAATGAAAAGCAATTTATCAGTCATTCAGTCAATTAACACTTACACCCCTTGTGTGCCAGGCATTGTTTTAAGTGCTGGAGATCAATGAAAGACTCCCTTGAGGAGTTCACAGTCTAATTGGGGAGACAACATTCAAATAACTATGTACAAACAAGCTATGTACTGTACGGGATAAATAGGAAATAATTAACAAAGGAAAGGCACTAAAATTAAGAGGAATTGGGAAAGGCTTCCTGTAGAGGGTGGGATTTTAGCTGGGATTTAAGGGAAGCCAGGGCAGGTAGGAGGCACAGATGAGGAGGGAGAACATTCCAGGAATAGGGGACAACCAAGGAAAATGCCCAGAGTCCGGAGATCAGAATGTTTTGTTCTAAGAACTGCGTGGAGGACATTGTCCCCAGATCACAAAGCATGTGGGGGACGGGAGGGAGGAGGGCGGTGATGATGTGGGGCACTAAGGAGGTTGTGAATGAAAGATTGTATATTTGAAGCTGGAGGGGATAGGTGATCAAATGGAGTTTATCAAGTAGGGAAGTGATATGGTCAAATCTGTGCCTAAGGAAGATGACTTTGAGCTGAGTTGAGGATGGACTGGAGCAGAGAGAGACTTGTGGCAGCAAGACCAACCAGGAAGCACCAATAACGTTTTTTAAATGCATAAAAATATATGAGATTTCAAAGTAAACCAATTATATTGAAATATAGCTATCCAAATCTTAAAAAAAAAGTTCATGGGTCCCAGATTAAGAACCCCTTTCTAGACTTTTAGGAGTTCTCCATAAAAACAACCTATGAGAAGCTCATTTTGGCCATTGGTTGCCATTTTAAATGAATGATGATATTCTCTGAGTGGAGTTTGCTCTTTTCCATAATGCCTACTTTGTGTCCTTTTTCCTCTTTTTTTCCATGCTGCAGAGATGCCTATCCCACCTGTACGGTAGTAGAGGTCCAACTATGCTATGATGTCGCCAAGCTAATTTATCTGTGTAATGAAATGTAAGTTAGGGGAATACGCATGATGTCAAGGAGTCCTGTGAGAGTGGGGGAAAGGAACCTTGTGGATTAAGCAAGACTGTCTTGTTCTGGTCCTATCTTCCTTGGTGAGCCATGTCTCCTCAGCTATAAAGTGAGTGAGACCTCTGCTTGAAATAATAAAACAATTTTAATTTTTAAAAAAAAGTTTGTCATAGACTATAAGTTTTCTTGAGGGCAGGGACTATTTTATTTTTGTCTGTCTCCTCCCCTAGCACAGTGCCTTGCACATAGTTGGCACTTAATAAATCTCTGAATTTAATTAAAATTTTATCCCGGTGGCCACAAGTAGCACTCTCATGTCCACTCCTGTTGTCTGACCACACTTTGAAAAACATTGTGTTTTTTGTTTCTCTTGATCCGCCCCCCAATTTTCAGAAAAAAAGCTGAGAAAAGCCTGAACTATTACACTAACCTGCAGACAAAGACCGGTGAGAGCACGTTCATCAACCCCAAGCCCTGTGGCCAGTTCTGTTTCTGTGACATCCAGGGATGTGAGAAGGTGAGGACCTTGACCCTTTAGTTAGACAGGAGTAGGTACTGTTCCACAAGCTGTTGGGAGCTGCCTCCTCTTTATCTCAGTCAGTTTACATGGGTTGAGTTCCTACTGGACAGGTTATTTGTACTATGGTACTATGTGGTACTTAGGAAGGTCCTGTGGTTTTCTGGATCTGGGCAGTGTCCCACCTCTCCTTATCATGTTGCTGTGGATCAAGTCAGTGTTTTCCCGGTAGGAAGATGCCATCGTCTATTACACCCAGATGAAAGACAGGCTGCTGCAAAGGTTATCACAAGAGGAATGCACTGTTCAAGATCACCCCTTGGGAATGGCCTTTGTCACCTTCCAGGAGCACTCCATGGCTACCTTGTGAGTGGATACAGTTTGTGGAATGGGCTCTGGATCCTGCTTTCCTCAAAAGCTCTCTCTGTTTCCTGTCTCTGTTCATCTTTTGTTCATTTCCTACTTGCCCCGGACCTTTGTGAGCTAACTTTTAGATACCGAGACTATACTGTTAATTCACCATGACTAGGACATATGGCCTTCTCTTCTTCTGCCATAGAAGTGAGGGGCTACAATGAACCATCCTCACTTTCTCAGCTCCTCTCCTTTATGACCCATGGTATACATTTGTGAGATGGCTGACAGATAAAGGGTTTAGTCATTTATGATCACAGAACAGGGATTGCTAACTGGTTCATGTAATGATTCACCGCTGACCTTGTTTTCATCAGCACGAGCTTTGGTGTCACCTTGGAGAACCATCCTACTGTAGCTCAGGCTTTGTCCTTCTTGCCAGATTTAAAAAGTCTTCCCTCCATTCCATTCCCACACCCATGATATCAGTGTTACAAACACAGTGATCCTTTCTCCAACTTTTTAATTCCCCAATTTTCAGATGAAGTCTGAAGACAGGAATAACATTAAGTCTGGGGAGAATGTGAGCTTGCTGTCCCAGGTTTCTTCCCAACCCAGTTATATCCACCTGTGACCCACTCACTAAAGCATTGAATGTGGGAATATCTGAGAGGCACCATTGATCCATTGGAGGGAAAGTCTCCCCGGTATCACTAGCCTTAAGAAGACATCATCATCTGGAAGACTCTCTTCCTTTTGTCATGGTACCTTGCTCATAAATCATCTAGGGGAACTTTATTAAAGATCCAAAGATGACAAGAAGCACATATAGCCACAAAGAGACTCCTTTAAGAAGACAGTCATCACACCCTTTGCCACCACTGAGCCTGAAGGAGTTTCATACCTCTCGGAATTTCTGTTAGTATTAGTCTTGTAGGTGGGCTAATCTTCATTTCCAGAAATAAGATTGTCTGTTTTATCATCTGAGAAGCAATATAGAAGCATGGAGGGCTTGAGGGGAACCAAGATAAAAGTAAATGTCATTTTTCAACTTAACTAAACAGAAGCCATTTTCTAAGTTAGAGTTACTCATGTCAAAAGAGGGACAATGAAAGGCGCCTCTCTTTTTGCCACTCTATACTTGGGAGCAGCCTTTCGCCAAGGAAAATGTAGCCATCTGAAATCTTTTCCTCCCTCCCTCCCTCCCTCCCCTACTCAGACCCTGAAGGCCAACCAGCTCGTCCCCCCACCCCATGTCTCTGATATATCTAGGACCTTGGGAGAGCATCTCTTTCAGTGTTACCCTTGGATAAGTATCACATCATTCACTGGGGGGCTTCAGAGCTACAGGAATAACAGGAGGAGTGGAGGATGAGCCTGGGATAGAAAAAGGCCTGTGATTGGAAGGAGGAATATTCTGAGGAAGTTTATTTCGAGAGAGAGAAGAGACAAAGTGGGACCTGAAGGTATAGCAATGAGCAGGACCATTAGCCTGGAAGACTGGAGAAAGCTCCATGATCTTGGACAGACGAGACTTCAGGGACAGCAATGCCTCATAGGAAGGTAGAGGTGGTCATCTCACTGCCTCAAGCATTTTCAGAATGTCTTCCAATGAATCCTAGTCTTTGCCGACAGTAGGAATGAGCCCCTTCTGCATGCTGGGTCTGTGCCAGTCTGTCTTTTGCCTCAACAGCATCCTCAAAGATTTCAACGCTTGCAAGTGTCAGGGCTGCAGATGCAAAGGTGAGCCACAGCCCTCATCCTACAGCAGAGAACTCTGCCCGTCCAGCTGGACCGTTGCCTTTGCCTCCTATCCAGAGGACATTTGTTGGTGAGCTCTTGGCCTGACTCCAAAGGGACTGGATTTGGGGAGGGGTATTGGTGGAAAGGACTTGCATTTATTACAGTGATTTTTGCATCTGTTGTTCATAGTCATGTCCGGCACAAATCCTTGGGAACCGTAGGATATGACCTTCCCACCCCACTATGCTGATGATAATAGTAGTTATAACTCACATTTATACAGGGCCTTAAAGTTTGCAAAGGTCATTACATCCATTTTCTCATTAGGTCATCACAATAAACCTGTGAGGTAAACACAACAGGCAGATGTTATTATCCCCATTTATAGACGAGGGAAGTGAAACTGATTTTTCCAAAGTTAATGAGTGTCAGAAAGGGTAGGAAACCAGGTCTGTCCTGACTTAGAGGACACCACTTCTAACCACTGTACCACACTGTGTGCAGTTTAGTGGAATTCTGCCTAGTTGTCTCACTAATCACTTTCTGACCTGTCTCCCCAGTAACACTATGACAGGTTAAGTGGTGGAAGTTCAGACTATTAATGACTTAGCTTCTGGGAGTCCCTACATGTAGCTTATTAATGCAGTTACCCCTCCCCCCCAGGGCCATGGGTTAGCAGCTCCTCTGTTCCGTAGTAATTCTAAGGCAGGAGTTCTCAATGTGGGGTCTGTGGATAGATTTCAAGGGGTCATGACTTGCGTCAGGAAAAAAATGACATCTTTACCTTCACTAATGTTTAACTGAAATTTAGCATTGCCTTTAATTATTTTAAAATGTTATTCTAAGAAGAGAGTCACAGTTTTACCGTGCTGCTCAAAGCATGTGATACCAAAAAACAAACAAGCAAAAAACGTTAAGAATACCTGGTCTAAGGCATAAACTGGAAGAATCAATCAGCAGGCATTTCTTAAGTACCTATTATGTACCTGGCACTGTACTAGATGCTAGGAAGAATTGGAAAAGAGAAAAACACGGAGGTCTGTAGCAATACCTCAGTGCTGCAGGTTGCCTAACTTTGCCTTCTTCCCTTCTCAAGCCCGAAGTGTTCTCTCCTTGGCTCTTTCACAATGCAGCATAAGGAAAACTTGCTTAATTGCAGTGGGGGAGGGGGTAGTGGGAGTGGAGAATCAATCTTATAATTTGGGAAATTTCTCTTATTTGTTACTAATTCAGTTGGCTCCCTATGAATGTGGTGATACTATTTCTTAGTTCAGTTAAGCACCTACTATGTGCTAAACACATGTTTATCTCTAAGGATACAAAGAAAAAAATAAAACTATCGCTTCCCTCAAGGAGCTTACATGCTAATGGAGGAATACATATGTAAATATACATATACATACACACACATATATATACATAGATGCACACATATAAATTATATCTATACATATATTTACATATACAAATTATGTATAAATGTATAAAATATACATATATAAAATACACATGCAATATAAATATACACATAAATTATATTTACACATAAAAATATAAACGCATGTGAATTATATATATACAATTAACACATCTATAACTTTATACATACATGTATATGTAAATCAAACATATCTATACACACATATACACATACACACGTATGGAAACTGAGAGCCCATCACATGGCTAGTAGGCTGCAGAGCAGGAACCAGAGCCCACTGTTTTTCTCATGGCTCCTGGCTCAGTACCCTTTCCACAGCCCCAGCTATGTCTCCAAGTTACAGTTACAAAGTAAACGTATATGTCGTCCAGTGGGTAACCCAAGGAGGGTGAACTCACCTCTTTTGTTTCCCCTCCAAGCCTGCAGGGATCCAGTGGCTTGGCCTGCCTCCGGCTGAAAGCCAGTGCAGAGGTGGGTCTTACGTTAACTCCTGAATGTCCAAAGTCAGGTTTTTGCATTAAATCCCTCAATAGGAATCCTCTATGACCCCAGTCTTAGCTGTCTAAGGACTACATACACTTAATACCTCTGAGTCTCTGGACGTGGGCGATATCTCTACATGTGGGCCTGCTTCTAGCTGGAAATGCTGAGGCGGGTTAGGAAACATTGAAAATGAGTTTCTCTTCCCTTGCTGTCTTCCTTTCTCCTATAGGAAGAATCTTTCTATTCAGGGCCTCCAATGGTGGTTCCAGTGGTCAGGCATCAATTTCAGCCTCTTCGTAGTATTGTTCTTCCTGACCACTCCCTCCATCATTATCTCCACCATGGACAAGTTCAATGTCACCAAACCCATTCATGCCCTAAATGTGAGTACTGGGTCTCCACCTTGGGGAGATGGGAGGGTGGGGATGAGAGGGAAGGAAAGGAAGAGGGAGAAATTGGCATGGTAATTGAAATAAGAAGGCTAGAGACTGAGAGGAATGAAGGGGCCACACATGTTTTGTCATTTTCTGTAGTTTTAAGTCTTGAGTAGAGAAGAGGAAAAATCCCTAACACTTAAGACTGGGAATCCCTTAAAATTATAATAATGGTAATGAGGTGGGAGATGGCTAGATAGTATAGTGAATAAAATGCTGGCAGACCTAAGTTCAAATCCTTTCTCATTCATTTATTAGTTTTGTGACCCTGAGCAAATCATTCAACCTCTCTGTGCCTCAGTTTCCTTGTCTATAAAATGAGGAGATTTGGGCTATGGCCTTTGAGCTGTCTTCCTGCTGTAGAGCTATGATCCTATGAAAATAACTGACATTTATGTTACGCTTCAGCATTTGCAAAGCATTTTACATGCAGTCTTTCATTTGAACCAAACATCATCACTATTGGGTAGGCATATGAGTATTACTATCCCATTTAACAGATGAAGAAAATGAGGTTCCATCAGGTTAAGTGACTTGTCCTTGGTTGTACCTGCCTAGTTCAACCACCATATTTTACATATGGGAAGAGTGAGGCTTCCTCAGGTGAAGTGACTTGTCCAAGGTCACATCACTCCTTAAGTGGCAAAATTGGAGTTGGAAGAATCCATGGTGCCTGATTCCCAGTTTAAGTTTCATCCCACTATATGTATGAAGTTAATTTTACTGCATCATATTTCAGCTTGAGGATATAGTCATTGGTTTACCTGGAATTGGCTTGGCTGAGATATTCACTTTCCCATTCCTTTCCCCCGACTCACACAAGATATGTGTGAGTCGGGGGAAAGGAATGAAATATTCTGGTGTTTGGTTAATTGTCAGCTATTCTTTTCAGACCCCTATTCCTCCCCTCTCAGGCACTGAGTGCTGATGCCCGCAGGTCCTTTCTCAATAGAGGTGGAGTCCAGTGGGCCCTGTTTTGCCTGCCCTTGCTGAGGCTGACTCTGGCTCTTATTCCCTAGGACCCAATAATCAGTCAGTTCTTTCCAACACTTCTTCTGTGGTCCTTCTCCGCACTGCTGCCTTCCATTGTCTACTATTCCACACTGCTGGAGTCCCACTGGACCAAGTGAGTGATCAGGGTCCCCCAGCCTTCCCCTCTTAGAGGGGTGGCTTTGGCCTGTATGTACATGACAGGGAACCTGAAAAGGATCACTGGAGGGCATGGTGGGAATCTTTTGGACGCTCACCTTTTCTTTTCTTCAGGTCAGGAGAAAACAGAATAATGATGATCAAGGTGTACATTTTCCTGATCTTCATGGTGCTGATCCTTCCCTCTCTGGGTCTTACCAGGTATAAAGCATCACTTTCTACTTTGAGATCCATGTCTTTCTCCACAGAAATATGGAATTTCATTTGCATTGACCTATGAGTATTTTTATTTTTTTTCATTTATATGTTATCTATTTAGAGTATGATTGTAGAGGGTTCAGTTTGAATTAGGCATTCATCTCACCTTCCCCCTTTTTACATGGATAATTAAAAGCAAAACCACCTTTTAGCCATGTCACTTGGGGAAGCTCTAGTCATTGACCATATGTGTCCTATTTAAAAGTCACAGAAGAGAGGTGGCACAGTATGGTGGGAAAAGCCATAGACCTCTAGTTAGGAGAATCGGGTTTGAATCCCAGTTCTTCTTACTAGTAGGATGACCTTGGACAGATCCCTTATCCTTGATAAGCCTTGATAGCTGTTAAAAAAGTAGGGATTACATCTCTTGACAGAGACAGAATCAAGATGTGGAATGAGTCATACATTTTAAGGCCCATTGACATCACAGAATTTGTTTTGTTTAATTTGTATATTTGTTATCAGAGTTTTTTGTTTTTCTTTTTCACTTATAGGGAGGCAGGATCAGAAGAAGAGGGAAGCTAGTAATAGAGTTACTAAAGAAAAGAAAGAAAAATGGGTTATTGAAACTTTTTTTTTAATGCACAGAAGAAAACAGAAGGAAGTCTAGAAGGAAACATAGACAAATAGGAGAGCTTTGAAAGTATAAGTTGAATTTATTATATTTAAAAGGAAAAGCCAGCTGTACATAATCAAGACCAGCAGTTCCATATACAGTCTTCTTTTTCCATTCTGTTTTTGTGTGTGTGTGTGTGTTTGTGTGTGTGTATATATGTATGTATGACATACACACATTATTATTTCCATATAATAGTTTTTTATTTGGTGTGTATGTTTTTAAAAAAGTATACCCACTAAAGAACCCAAAAGTGCTAAAAAAAAAAGAGAGAGAGAGAGAGAAATAAAATGAAGGGGTTAGATTAGATGATCTCAGAGGCCTCTTTCAGCTCTAACTTTCTGTAATTCCTTACAGGGAACAGATATAGCCCCTGCTATTGGATTAGAGAAAAAGTGTGTGTGCATCTGTCTCTGTGGATAGTGAAAATAATCTCATGGGATCTGTTTCTATTCCAGTCTAGATTTTTTCTTCCGGTGGCTGTTTGACAAAGCTTCCTCTGAGACCTCAGTGAGATTGGAGTAAGTGGTACCCATAACATCTCCCCACACACATAACCCTTGGTCTTCCACCCATCTGTCTGGCATACTCCCAGGGGCAAATACCCCACAGAGGAATGGAAGCCTGCACAGGATGAAGGGGGAACCCAGTGCAGAAGTTTTCAGGTTGAAATCTGTGCTGCAGGAAAACACATTTTCCCTCATTTCCCCCTCTTTTCCATGCCCCCCCCTCCAAAAGCAAGGCCTTGGGCTTTGCTGGCCCACATTGGGATTTCAGCCACTTGTGGGGTGGATGCCTGTGGAACCTACCTTGTCAACATGTTTGTGAGCTGACCTACTTTTTACTGTGCTTATGGAAATGTTATTAATTTTCTGTTATCTAATTTTCAATTAGCCAGAGCCTTACTCATCCTCTGAAACTTATTTACAGCAAACCCATCCACTTGGGGGGGTGGGCACACTTGGGAAGGGAAGCAGCAGGTTAACTAAACTATAATACTGAACTGACTGTCCTCGTGGGATCTGTTTGTCTGAATAGCTCAGACATATGCTGTAAGCACACTCAAGCACCCACACGCCTACTGTCCTTTCCAAGGACTCTTGCCCTGCCTGCCTTCTTGTGTTCTTGGCATGATGGCATAGTTCACTTGCTTATCTCTTTAGCCCACCCAAAAGATTATCCCCCAAGGGAGAGGTCACTCTCTCCTGCCCTTCCTGTTTTATTAGGACCTTCCCTTTCCCCCAGTCTCCTGCCTGGTCTCTATCCTTGGCCCTGACCGAGGCTATCCCTTAGGTGTGTCTTCCTGCCTGACCAAGGTGCCTTCTTTGTGAACTACGTCATCGCCTCAGCCTTTATTGGCAACGGCATGGAGCTTCTGAGGCTGCCTGGACTCATTCTCTACACCATCCGCATGATCATGGCCAAGACAGCTGCCGACCGAAGGAATCTCAAACAGGTGCTGGAACGTTTCCCGCTGTCTTATCAATGGGCTCAGCGCCCTCTCCTCTCTTGTCTTCTTCTTTTCATTGGCCAGTTAACAACTGTGTGGACACTCTGGGAGGAGTGAGAGATGTAGAATAGACCAACTTGGCCCTTAAGTGGCTCATGGTTTGTCCAGGCAGAGTACTTGAAACAGTGAACTGTACACTCCAGGGTATAATCACTTGCTTTCAATGCACTAGGAAGTTAGTGGTAGAGTGGGAAACAGCAATATATTTGGAATCACAGGACTTGGGTTTGCTATTAATTATCTTTTTTTTTTTTGGAGGCGATTGGGGTTAAGTGACTTGCCCAGCTATTAAGTGTCAAATGTCTGAGGCTGGATTTGAACTTGGGTCTTCCTGACTCCAGGGCCAGTGCTCTACCCACTGCACCACCTAGCTGCCCCTCTTTATTATCTATGTGACTGAACAAGTCACTTAACTTTGAGGGGACTTTATTTTCCTCTTCTGTAAAATGAGGGAATTGGACATGGATCAGAGGTTCCTAACTTGGGGCTCAATTCTTAACCTTGGCCACGGTGGATAGAGCACTGGACCCAGAATCTGGAAGATTTTAGAAGAGTTTAGATCCAGCCTCAGCTGCATGACCCTAAGCAAGTTACTTAATCTCTGTCTACCTGAGTTTCCTCACCTATAAAAAAGGAGATAATAATAATAATAATAATAACTCCCAAGATCGTTGTGAGGATAAAATGAAATATTTGTATAGTGCTTTATGAAGCTTAAAGCCATATAGAAATGCTTTTTGTTCAGTTGTTTCAGGGTGTCCAACTCTTCATGACCCCATTTGGGGTTTTCTTGGCAGAGGTACTGCCAAGATACAGAGATCCTTCTTGAGCTTATTTTACAGATGAGGAAATGGAGGGAAACAGGGTGAAGTGACTTGCCCAGGGTCACACAGCTAGTAAGTGTCTGAGGTCAGATTTGAACTCAGGTCTTCCTGACTCCAGGACCCAATCATCTACCTGCCATACCATCTAGCTGCCATGTAAATGCCAGCTATTCTTATTAAAGATGTTTGATAGTTGCATTCCAGTATAACTGATTTCCTTTGTAATTCTATGACTTTCATTTTATGCATTTAAAAACATTTTCTGAGGATTCCATAGACTTCACCAGAGTGCCAAAGGGGGTCTCTTACAAAAAAGGTTATGAACCCTTGATTTGGAGGACCTCCAAAGTCCCTTCCAGCTCTTAATTTCTGTGATCCTCTGAGTTCAAAGAAGGAGGCATCATCTGCAAGAGCTATCTGCAGAGTGTGTTGTGTGTGGTCCCCAGAGACCCGAGTGGAAGTGAATTGGTATTGCCACCTTGAAGATGGGCAGATTGTCAGCATCTCAGGGTATGCTGGCTCTCAGAACAAAAACCAAAAAATCCAAAGGTATGCACATAAACTTTTAAGTTTAATTTGCATAATTAACATTTTCTTCATGCTTTAAGTCTAGACATTCAATGAAACAATAAACCAAGCCCTGATTTGTCACGGTTGCCAGTTGCCATCATATAAATGTTTACACTGAAGATTTAACAGTTGGTTTTCCCCAAGCCAGTTCAAGTTGGCTCTAGCACACCCATCTGCATCCCAGTTTTCCTGTCTGCTATAGATAATAATATCTGCTCTCTACCCCACAGAAATAGGGAAGATTATTGTAAGACAATTTGTACCCTGTTGTTTAAGATATTAGGGTGGAGGGGCAGCTAGGTGACCAGTGGGTAGAGCACTAGCCCTGGAGTCAGGAGGACCTGAGTTCAACTGTGGCCTCAGACACTTACTGGATGTGTGACTCTGGGCAAGTCCCTTAATCCTGATTGCCGAGAGGGTGGGGGGGGGAGAGAGAGAGAGAGAGAGAGAGAGAGAGAGAGAGACAGAAAGAGAGAAAGAAAAATTAGAAGGGAAGCAAGAAGAAGAAGAGACAGTAATCACTTTATTACCATACCTCCATAGAGCTGTCAGAAAAAAGTCATGTTTGGATATCAGTGCATGCATTATTGTGCTTTTCTTCATATGTAGGATAGCATATTCAGGAAAGACTTCATGGCAAGAGGTTAAACTGATTTTAAAAGATTGGAGGGGATGTATTTGGAGAAGGAGGGATAGTTCTAGGGACTTTTGTTCATAAAAACATAGTTCCAGACCTGAAAGGGGCCTCAGAGACAATCTAGTTCAACCCCCTAGTTTTTCCAAAGAGGAAACCCAGCTGGATTAAGTGACTTGCCCCAAGGTCATTCAGTTAGCATCAAAGACAGGATGTTTGTCTCTTACTTCTAAAATCCCTCATTATACATTCCTCACCTTTACCTTTTCCTTTTTTTTTTTTTAACTAAACCCATTGGTGTAAGATATGTAGTTGAGTTTTGAGGTGAGGCAGCCCTATAAGTTCACCTTCCCCTGCTCCTCCCATCCCTTTCCTCTCTAAATCATTCCTTTCCTTCTGACCCTCCAGCATCAGGCTTTTGAGTATGAGTTTGGAGCTATGTACGCATGGATGCTATGTGTTTTCACCGTCATCATGGCCTACAGTATTATCTGCCCCATCATCGCCCCTTTTGGTGAGTGCCTTTCCCCACCCCAACAATATTCTTTGAAATGCTGTACCAAAGAGAATTATGAATTATGAATTTGGAAAGGAGTTTGTCCCAGAAAAGAGAGAGTATAGCAGCTGCCTTTCCCCAGTAGCCATCAGAAATCAGTTACTACTGTTGGAGTTGAAGTGGGTGTTGGTTAGATAGTTTGTCTCTGACTGTCCCACCCTTCTGTGATTAGGTGTGGTAGACAGAAAGGGGAACCAGGGCATTTGGGACAGAACAGGGTGACCCTGTGGCCGTAGACTTGGCCCCTCCTGCTTCTTCATCATGGTGCCCTGATTCTTGGGCTCCCCACCCCCTTCCCACAGGTCTTATCTACATCCTCCTCAAGCACATGGTGGATCGACACAACATCTACTTTGCCTATCTCCCTACCAAACTGGAAAAGAAGATCCATTTTGCTGCTGTGAACCAGGCTCTGGCTGCACCCATCCTCTGCCTCTTCTGGCTGTACTTTTTCTCCTTTGTGAGGTTAGGTGAGTAGCCCTGCCAGACTGGGCCCTGAGCATGCCTGTGCAGGAGTGAGGCTGATGTGGCACTGGTACCCATACACATCTATCCCAACTAAAGTCAATCCAGTCTCTGCTGTCGGTAAGGTTGTGGAATTGTGGCTCTGGGCGGGGGAGGATCCCCAAAGACAAAGCAAGACAAATCAGGAGTCAGAGGACCTGGGACCAATCCCAGTTCTGTTGCTTGCTGTCTTGGTGATGTTGGGCTAGTTACTTCACCTCAGTAGAACTCATTTCCTCATCTTGAAAATGGAGGGAATTTGACTAAGGTCCCCCTTCTAGCTCTGATTCTATGATAGTATGAAAAGACAAGTGGGTTCCAGGCTTGTCCTAAGCCTTTCTTTGGGAAGCATATAGCCTTAGTATCTGGGATTTGGAAACTGTGTTGTCTATGTGAACCAGCCAAGTAACTCTCTTGCTGGTTTTAAGGCATCTAGTTGATGATTTAGAAAACAGCTTAACTTAAGAATGGTCTTTATCTGTATTTGGATGAGGCCTTCAACAAAGTCAGCTTCCAAGCCATTTGGTACATAGAAGCATTCCATAGCACGAAGAACCCAGCTTGTTGGCGTATGTCTCCACTGGACAAAAGGGTGTGTGTGTGTATGTGTGCGTGAATGTGTGTGTATGCTAAAGACTAAGGAGATATATGTATTTGTGTGTGTGTGTGTGTGTGTACACATATTCACCCTTGTCAGTTGTCTGGATTGATAAGGGATCAGAGCCTGCTAAGGGTAGAAAAAGTGGGCAGATCTGCTTCTCAGAGTCAATCAGTAATCATTTATTGATCAGGTATTGTACTAGGCACTAAGGATTCAGGGACAAAAGTGAAACAATCCCCATCCTCAGTGAGCTTACATTCTTTTGGAAGAGGTGATGTAAAATAAAAGATCACAGAATCATAGATTTAGAGGTGGAAGGGACCTTAGAGGACATCCTGCCCAACCTCCTTACTTTATAGATGAAGAAACTGAGGCCCAGAGAGGTTAGGTGATTTGCCCAAGGTCACACAGGTAGAAGGTGGCAGGGCTGGGATTCAAACCAAAGACCTCTGACTCCAAATCCATAGTTTTTCCCACTGCACCACAGTATCTCCCTCTATATAATTTTGAATCTATAAGTAGATTCAAAATTGACACGAGGTTTCTTTGGGGCAGAGTGTGTATCAGGAAAGGCTTTGCAAGGCCAGGGGAATGGCCCAGGAGCAAGGTCTTAGAGCTCACACATTTGAGGGATGTCCTCTGCCTTGGTTTTGTTGAGAGCACCCTGCCATTTGGAGAAGAGCTTCCTTTCTCAAGGTATGAGGGTGCAGGGTCTCCTCCCTCCTGCCCCCTTGGGTCAGGCCCATTCTCCAGGACTAGTGTTTGTTTCTGATTCTCAGGTTTCCGGGCGCCCACAAGCCTATTCACCCTGCTGGCAGTGCTGTTCACCATCGCCGTCTGCATAGGCTACACCTGCTTCGGCTGCTTCAAGCACCTCAGCCCCCTCAATTACAAGGTGAGAAAACTCCGTCATGGTACAAGGAAGAGCAATGGATCCATGCTTTGTGTCCACTAACTATTTTTCTCTACACTATTTTTACTTAAAGCAGAGTAGGTAGGGAGGGATGACTTAGGTAGGGAAGAAAGGGTGGGAGGCTGGGAGGGGGCATGTGGGTATTTTGGTATGATGTGGAATCTCCCCTCCCCAGTTCCTACCAACCTTTCATTTTGCAGATGAGGAAGCC
>NW_020954576.1:25543950-25553053 GCF_900497805.2 Vombatus ursinus
TCTTTTCTGCAGAGTTAAGACACGTAATCCTCTGACTTGGGGGAGGAGAATCACAGAGTTCTATAATTTTGTTCTCCTTAACTAGGATTTACTCAGTCCTTACTATGTGTGGGGCCCTGTGCTTCCTACGTCAGGGTTAGGGTCAGCTTTAGAGCTGGAGGGCACTGTAGGAGTCATCTGGTCCAAATCCCTCATTTTAGAGCTGAAGAAACTGAGGGCCAAACAAGCTCAGTGACTTGCTCCAGGGATGGCTAGGTGGCTCAGTGGATAGAGTGGATTGGGCCTGGAATCAGGAAGACCTGAGTTTAAATCTGGCCTCAAACTAGCTGTGTCACCCTGGGCAAGTCACTTAACCTCTTTTTGCCTTAATCCACTGGATTTGCAAATGGATTGCACTGGAAATGCAAACCACTCCAGTATCTTTGCCAAGAAAACTCTATGGACAGATGGCCCATGAGGTCATGAAGAGTTGGACACAACTGAACAACAATGACTTGCCCCAGGTCACCCAGGTAGCAAATAATTCCAACCATGGGTAGGATTCATTGGAGAAATGACTTCAAAGCTATTCTGTTCTCAAAGACACCCCTGTCAAAGAGGGCAGAAAGGAAAGATGAGGGAGACAAATTGTGAATGTCAGTTCTTTGTTCCTTAGGCCAGGAGCCCTAGAAAGGGCTATGCTTGGGATCAGTGTTGTGTTGGAATGGGAAGACCTAGGGGCGGAGCTTTAAAATTGCTCACAGGTCTGGTTTAAACCTTTGCACAGTTGGAAGTGTTCTAAACTTGGTGCTGGGAGTAAATAGGCAGTTAAGTGATGCAGTGGATGGAGGGCTGTACCTGGAATCAGGAAACCCTGAGTTCAAATCTAGCCTCAGATACTTACTAGCTGTGTGAAACTGGGCAAGTCACTTAACCTCTGTTTGCTGCAGGTTCCTCAACTGTAACATAAAATGAATATAACAGCATCTACTTGGCAGGCTCAAATGAGATAATGTTTGTAAAGTGGCTAGTACAGTGCCTGGCACATAGTAGGTGCTTATTGATTGGGATGGGCTGCTGAGGTCTGGGACAGGTAGAGAGATCTAGCTATGGAACCAAAGTGCCAACTCCTCTTTTTGCCAACAGATGTATGTGCCTAGGGTCCTGAGCAGCTTGGCCTCGGAGAGGACTTCCCTGTCCCCACATGATCAGCAGACATATGGCGCCGTCCAGAACATCAGCGGGACCCTCCCTGGACAGCACTCTCCAAAGCCTTCAGACTTTGCTCCTTCCTTGGATGACTGAGATAAATCTAACCCGGGATGAGCATGAATGGGGTGGAGCCCTCCATCTGGCTCTGGGGAGAAGGAGAAGCTGGATAGACACAGCTTGGTTTCCAAGCACTTCAGCTTTCTCCTTTTCTTTTGACTCATTTTAAGCTCCATTTTCCTAGTACAGGACAAGCCAAATGGCTCACAAAGTCAGAGGTCTGCCTGAGAGGGTGGTTAAGGCTCCTGGCCCAAATCGCTCGGTGGACATCCACTAGATGGCCAGTAGGAGGGGCAACCCCAGCTTTTTGGATTCCCATAGCCGCTTTTGAGAGGTTTTCCCTTCCAGTTCTGTCCCCTGGCAATGCAGCCCCTAAGGTGCCAGCATATATAGCTCACTGTCTGCAACGAAGTACTTTAATTGAGGGTTCATGTTAGCATTGTGGCCCTGGATAAACAATCCAAGGGACTGGGAATAAGAGACTGGGGCCAGGGCAGCCTGGAGCAGGAGGTTTTCTTTCTTCTGAGCCCTTGCACTAACATGTATATCCAAGCACACACATGTACACCAAATACACATAATCCAATTGTATGCAAAGAGCCTTCAGGGGCAAAGGTTGCTGGGTAAGTTTCCAGGTCAGAGGAAGGAGACTGCTCTTGGTCCAGTCTTCCCTCTGCACCATTGAATTCCCACCTGTCAGGGAGTCCCAGTTTATTTGGTGCTGGGCCCAGTCTGCTCAAGACCTTCCCGGTAGCTGCCCCAGCACCAGTGGTGATGAAGGGGAAGGTGGTTTTAAGCCCATCTCTTCTTGGGCTGAATGCCAACTCCATCCACAGCACCATCGCTCCCTGCCTACGCCTGCCTTATTGCTTGTGTTGGTTCTTGTGCTTTCCTGTTGCCTCATGATGTCAGTGACACTGACAGCCAGGTCAGCCAGGGCTGGTGTCATGTGGCGCAAAGATGAAGATGATGGTCCCTTAATAAAGCATGGAACAGAGAGTGCACAGGTGGCCAGGCCAGGTGAGGTTCTCTTTCTGACTTGACTCTCTCCCTGCCCTATGACTATTTGGGGTGTAAGACCTGCTCCCCCACAACATACACCCCCCTACCTTTGGTAACTAGCTATCCTGGTCCCTTTCATCCTTCTGCCTCTCCATCCCACCTCCCCAGCCAGGCAGCTGGTTGACTCAATGTTACTGGAATGAGCGCCTACTCTGGAATGAGATGACCTCAGCTTGAACCCAGCCATTAATTCATTAATTCAGCCATGTCATTAATTACCTGTGTGACCTTGAGCAAATCACTCTCTGGCCCACATTTTCCATAGCTGTAAAAAGGAATTTTGAGACAAGATGACCTCTAGGCCCCTTCCAATTCTAAATCTCTAAATTACACCACTGCTTAGGTGAATAAAGGGCATCTTGCATCTTTTCCCACCCCTGGTCTCCCTGACAGCTTGCATCAGGGGCCTTCTCTGATCTCCAAATGAATCCTGACCCTTGCCACTATACAAGTCCATCCAGTGTTGTGTTAGGCCTTGGTTCCAGGCTTACCTTTGGCCTTTGTCATCTGACCTTGCTCCAAGGACTGTTAAGCCCTGGGCTTGTCTCTGCTACCTGGCCAGACCTGTGCTAAGATCTTCCTGGGCTTTTATGGCTGTGTGGCTAATTAAGGGAGGAATCCATCAATCAAGCTACATTTGTTAAGAGCCTGTTGTATGCTAGGTGCTGGGGATGCAAAATCCAAAATGAAACAATTGTTTTTAATATTCTGCTCCTAGTGGAGGTCTCATGGTACAAGAGCCCTCCTTTGAGTATTCCAGCCATGACTTGGGGCTGCTTTCCCCCACTTTTGAGCAAAAGCATTAAAGACAGGCAGTCAGCTGCTTTTCCACTTTCTGAAGTATGGCCCTGGCCTCACATTGGGAAACCAGGTGGACAGTGTTACTGTCTTGGAAGACTCAGGGAGAAGAGATAGTCACTGGTTTTCCAGCCCTGGGCCTCTCCCACTCTAGGAGCACTGGTCAGGCAAGGGCTACTACCACCACTATCCTGTGGTGGTCTCCTCCCTTGTGCCTCAGGTTGGCCAAAGAAGGGAAAGAAGATGGTATTGAGCTGTCACACCAGGAGCAGGCAAGGTGGCATGGTGATATACAAAGAGCATGGGAGTAGACAGGAGACCTGGTTTTGAATTCTGGCTCTGACTTTGGCTAGGTGCGTGACTTTAAGCAAGTCACTTAGCTTAGTTCTGGGCTGCTTTCCCCTCACCTATGAAAGGAAAGGTTAGACTCAATGGCCTTCAACATCTCTTATAGCTCTAAATCTATGAATTATGATCCTGTCGGGGCTGAACTTGCTCTAACAGGTTCCTCCAGGAGAAGGGAGTTGGCACTCGGGCAAGGAGGCATTCTTCCCACTGCCCTGCAGGTGGTGCCAGTGGAATATGTAGAGTTGGAAGGGACGTGGAACATTTAGCCCTATGGTCTCCAAAATTGACTGGGATCATGAACCCCTATTAGTAAAAGATTTTTGAGCATATGCCCACATTATGTCTATATAGTTATTTATCCATTACAAACAAGCACTAATAATTATGTATATTGTGAAATTTACACAAAAACAGAAATTAAAAAGAGGAGACAAAGATGGAAATAATATTTGGTCCAAGAGCCAATGGCGAATCACTGCAGCGAGTGCCACGGTCAAAACTGTGATTTAGGGAAGTCGTATCGGCAGGTGCGTGGGGATGGATTTGAAAGTGGCGAGACTCTTGCAAAAGTCCAGGCAAGAGGTGAAAAAGGCCAGCACTGTAGTGGTAGCAGTATCAGGGGGAAAAGGGGATAGAAGTGAGAGATTTGGTGGAGGCAGGAATGACTCGATTTAGCAATGGACTAGATAGGAGAGGTGAGGGAGAATGAGTACCTACCGAGACTTGCGGGGCTAGAAGGATAATAGTGCCCTCAACAGTGATAGCGAGGTTTGGAAGATGGTGGGTTTGGGAAGAAAAATCATGTAATGGGCTTTATGATATGGATCATAACCGAAGCTCCTCTGTTTTCCCTAAAAGCAAAAAGTAAGGTGGTCTTTATATAGTTTCCTGCCCTAGAGGGGAGAGCCTGGCCTTCAAGGGGGTTCCTGCCACAAGCACTACCTGACCTGGGAGGGCCAGGGATGGGCCTACTGTGAATTTTTCCAGTGGCATCTATGTAGCTACTGCTGGGGTTACCTGGATACCTGCCCTGAGGGACTGATATCCAGCTCAGAAGGGGTGAGGTTGGGCATTTGCACAGAGAAAGAGGCAGCCCTGGAAGAGAAAGAACTATGGTTGTTCATTCTGGAGACAAATCCCATGAATGGTTATCTTGAGGATGGTGGGATATGGCATCTCCCTACTCTCCTCTAAGTTGGTCAATCACAGGGATCTCACTGTGACCCCCTACTTTGAAGGCCAATGATTTAGCCCAGCCCCATTTTACAGATGAGAGAATGGAAGCTAGATGAGTTGTGTTTTTGCCATGGTCACATAGCTTCTAAGTAATAGAGCTGGTATTCAAACTCGCGGCTTTCCCTATTATACACATATGCACATAGCCAGCCAAGTCGGCATCCCAGCAGGCCTGCCTCCCTGCGTTAGAGGAGAAGGAGCTGACTCTTGGTGGCCAGGGTCCAGAGCCTCTGCTAGCCTGGCAGCAGAAAGGCTGAAGAATGTCTCTGCAGGTTTCTTTTCACTCTTGTCGCTGTTTGGCTTCCAGAGGTCAAAATCATCTTTGAACTATGTACCTTTCTTTTTTGCTAGGCATTGGGGTTAAGTGACTTGCCCAGGGTCACACTACCTTTCTTTTTCTTGCCTCAGCCAGGGTGAGCACTGATCTGTGGGGGATAAGCAGAAGGAAGACCCACAAGACTGTTGGACAGAAAATTTGGTCGGTCCTCACACCTTATTCACACCGTTTTCCTTTGTCCCTCTCCCCTTCTCTTTTCTTCCCTCTTGGCAGCCCAGAGGCTGTGGCAGATGGCAGTCTATGGCCAAAGGCCTTCTCCCCCGCCACCCCTTGGCTCCCCTTCCTTTGCTTCCTGATGAGGGAGAATGGGGTGAACCTGAGGACAGTAACTTGGCCCCACCCTTCAGCAGCAGGCCTGACAGCTGCTATCAACAGCTCTGTAAATCAAGCCCTCCTGTGGGGCCAAGATTAGCCCCTAGGGGTTGGGTACATCCACTCAAGTTGCTGGCCTCTAGTATGTTGGAGGCAGGCCAAGAACTGAATCTAGCTGGATTTGAGAATCCCCAAGATCCCTCCCACTTTTATGATCCTAGTGAGAAACCAGAGGCCCAGGTTAAATGACTGGGGGGGGGGGAGGGGTCACACAGGTAATAACAGAACGTGCCCTCCTCTCAGCTGCCCCCACCAGTTGGGGACTGTGGGGTTCAGACCAATGGTTTTGGGGAATGAGCCAACCAACTGGGTGACTGGGGAAGGTGGGAATGGGGTAACATTTTATGGGACCGTTGAGGGCGAGAGGTTGGGATTTGGCTTATTCATCTGAAATGAGGGCAAGCAAGAAGGGACCCAGACCAGAGCGCTGCAGCCCTGTCTTTCTTGGCCGTGTCTCCTATGGAAATGAGGTGACTGGATGAGATCTAAAAACAGATCCTGTGAATCAGACTGTTTGGTGGGGTCCTAGGTGATGAAAGGAGTGCAGGAAGCAGTATCCTGCTTCAGGATTGGAATGAGCTCTCCAGGATGGTCAGCCCCTGTCATACACACCCCATCCTCCTCTCCCACCCCCAATTTTCCCTATGTGCAAGATTCAACAGCTCTTATGAAGCAAAAAAAAATTTATTATGAAAATTCATTTTCCTTTCCACAGGCCCATCCAGCCCAAATCTACCACCTCAGAACCCAAGAAAAGCTTTGAGACGTAGGGAACGTGGAATTTGTGTATTGGGCTCCACCCAGCACACACAGAGAGGGTAGAGACCGTGATTTATTCGTGGTGGGATGTCCAGGATGAGCAAACTCCCTCTACCAATGTAGAGCTGCACCATCTGCAGCCTACAGAGGGAAGGGAAGCAAAATCACTCATTTGGCAGCCCTGTCCCATAATAAACTATATAAGAAAACAAGTAACTGATAAAAGCTCCAATAGCAAGGGGTAAGGGAACCAGCACCACACCTCCAAATTAAGAAAGATTCAACCACCCTAGAAACCAATTCTGGTAGCTGGAACACACAGGAGTTTAACAGGATCTGGCACATGCCACAAGGATGAGATTCAATTTCCCCAGCCTAGTGGACCAACCTTGGGACTCAAGGCAGGAAGAGCTGGCATACTCCCCTCCTATCATCATCTCGAACAAGCTGGTTGGAGATTTACATCAGAGCCATGGATTGGGGCAGGGGGTATTGAAAGGGAGTCTGGGGCATCTGGGAGATGATGAAAGGTGGGGAGAGAGGTGGGTAGACTGGAACCATTTGGGGAGGAAAAGGAAGTATCTCATTCTGAAACTCACTTCCCCTTTATTGTCCCTATGAACTTTTGGATGTCTTCTGCAAGCAGAAGAGGCTCTTCAAAAGCAGCAAAGTGACCCCCTCGGGACATATGAGTGTAGGAGCAGAGATAGGGGAATTTCTTCCGAGCCCAAGTTTCTGGGCAGTGCAGCAGCTCATAGGGAAAGGCGGACAGACCAGCAGGCACAAATACCTTCATCCTACAAAACAAGAGATGTCAGTTGATGGGGGTAGGTCACATAGCTTTACCCCCATCCCTGTCCCCCAAGGAGGGTCTGAATCATTTTTCACAGGGAAACGTCTCATTAACTCCTGGGGCTCACTGGGGTGAGTCAAGGAAAATTCAGGTTGAACACAAGGATTTTAGCTGCCCTTTCCTAGTACCAACAATGTAAGCGTTCTCTCTAGTCCAGTAAGTATGTTACAAGAGAGGACAGGGCTGGGCAGGCAGAGAGAGAATGGTGAGGATTAGGATTAGCATGATGGAGAGATTCAGTCCCAAATCCTGCAAGAAGGGAAAAACACCCCCACCTATCCAACGGGATTCTCCATAAGCCCTATGACTCACTTTGAATGCTTCTGTACACCTACGCCTTGGCCCAAATTCTCCTTGTAGAATCGCTGTGAGGGGGCAATGCTGCCCGTCACCCAGTAGATCATGATATTGGTCAGCAGATCATCCAAAGTAAATTTCCTGTACAGATCAAAGAAAAAGTCCCAGATAGGATCAGGCCTTAGGGAGACATCAGGAATCGCAGTCTCTTTCAGGGATTGGAGTATCATGTACAGGGAAGAGAGTGTAAGTAAATACAAAGTAAATATAAGCAAATACAAAATATTCACAAATACAAAGTTATGTGGGGGGCAGGGCACCAGCAACTAGGGAGGTTCGGGTAAGTCCTGGTGTAGGAAGTGACCCCTGAGATAAACCCCAAAGGAATCCAGGGACTCTACAAGGCACTCAGTCAATAAGCATTTATTAAGCACCTACAATGTGGCAGGCATTGTACCAAGCACAGGGGACAGAAAGAATGGCAAAAGACAGTCTCTTCCCTCAAGAAGCTCACAGTCTAATGGGGTAGACAATATGTAAACAACTATGGGCAAACAAAATATAACAGGATAAATGGGAGATAATCAACAGAAGGAAGACATCAGCATTGACAAGAATGAGGAAAGGCTTCTTGTAGAAAGTGGGATTTTAGTTGGGACTTGAAGGAAGCCAGGAGATGGAAATGAGGAGGGAGAACATTCCAGGAATGGGGAAAAGCCCATGAAAAAGCCCCTAGTCTGGAGATGGAATGTCTTGTGTTAAGAAGAGCAAGGAGGGCTGTGTCACTGGGTGTGTAAGGTATAAGAAATCTAGAAAGATAAGAGGGGACCAGGTTGTGAAGGGCTTTGGATGCCAAATGGAGGATTTTTTTTTGCTTCTTTTTTTTTTTTTTAAAGGCAATTGGGGTTAAGTGACTTGCCCAGGGTCACAGAGCTAGTAAGTGTCAAGTGTTTGGTCTGAGGCTGGATTTGAACTCAGGTCTTCCTGACTTCAGGCCTGGTGCTCTATCCACTGCGCCATCTAGCTGCCCCCAAATGGAAGATTTTATACACAATCCATGAGGGGACAGGGAGCTGCTGGAGTTTACTGAATAGGGGAGTGACATGGTCAGTGTTTTTGGGAAGTACTTTTGAAAGATTGACTTGATGGCTGAGAAGAGGATGGACTGGAAAAGACAGAAGCTTGAAGCAGGGAGACCCACCAGCAGGCTATTGTAATAGTCCAGGCATAAGTTGGTAAGAACTTTCATCAGGATAGTGGCAATGTTAGAGGAGAGAAGGGGACATAGATGAGAGTTGTTTCAAAGACAGGGCAAAACAGACAGGACTTAGCAACAGACTGGATATGGGAAGTGAGGACATGAGGAGTCCGGGATGACACCTAGGTTGTGAGTCTGGGTGACTAAGAATGGTGGTGCCATCAGCAGTAATAGCAAAGTTCAGTAGGAAGTAACGTTTTGGGGTAAAGGTAATGAGTTCCATTTTGGACACATTGAGTTTAAAAAGTCTATGGGACCTCCATTTTGAGATGTTTGATGGGCAATTAGAGGTGAGAGTTTGGAGGTTGGGAGAACAGTTAGGGCAAGGTAAGTAGCTCTGAGAATTATTAGCACAGTGAAAATAATGGAAACCATGGTAGCTGATGAGATCATCAAGTGAAATAGCATAGAGAATGAAAGAGGGCCTAGGACAGAGTCCTGGGGGCCACCTACCTTTAGTAAGCTTGACCTGAAAGAAGAGCCATCACAGGAGACTTGAGAAGTAGTAGTAAGACAGGGAGGAGGAGAATCAGGA
>NW_020954576.1:25553063-25798839 GCF_900497805.2 Vombatus ursinus
GAAAACAAGAGGAAAGGAGGTAGAGGCATTGATTATGGGAAGAAGAGATAATGGATAATAGATAATAATATATAATTATTATACAATAAATAGTATTATATTATATATTTATTACAGTGTTATATGATATGATTATTATATAATAATGTGTAATTATATAATAATAATAGCTAAAGAGATGATGGATAATACAGGATGGATTTATCAAGTGAGGGCTTTTTGAGAATGGGGGAGAATATGATTGGAGGCAGTAGGAAGCTGCTAGTAAGCAAGGAGGAATTGAACATAGATGAGACAACAAAGATGATGGAGGACATGGAATGGGATCCCTTGTGTAAAGGAGTAAAGCAACCTGTTCACGTGGCACAAGGAAGAAGGAGGAGACAGCAGCCAAAGTCAATGGGTGATATGAAATGATGGGGGAGGGGAGAAGAGGGAATGGGAAGGAAAGAAACATTAAATGCCTACTGCATGCCAGGCACTGTGCTAGGCACTTTATTATCGCATTTGAACCTCACAACCTGCAAGGTAGGTGATATTATTATCTCCAATTTAGAGTAGAGGAAACTGAGGCAGGCAGATGTTAAATGATTTGCTCAGGGTCACAAAATTAGTAAGTATCTAAGGCCAGATTTGATCTCAGATCTTCCTCACTCTAGGCCCCATGCTCTATTCACTGTGCCACTTAGGGAACTCTTTGGAGAATGGCCTCAGTTTTTTTCAGTGAAAAATGAGGCAAGGTGAAAGCAAGATGGTGGTGGGGGAGAGGGAAAGAACCATGGGAGGGCTTGAGGAGGGATGAAAAGATTTGGCAAGAGGTGTTGTAGCAGAGTGGGACAGTGAGGTAATTAGGCAGGTGAATCCAATCGTCGTTGGTTTGAAATTTTTTTTTTTTTTTTTTTTAGTAGCAACGGCAGCATGTGGTGAGAATGACTCAAGTCTGAGGCTTGTCAGGACAAGACTATCAATATGAGGGCAAGAGACTCAAAAGAAAAGGACAAGGTAGAGTTTAATTGCTTCACCAAAGTTTCAAGATGGGGAAGGAGAGTGCAGTTAGTGCAAGGGCGACAACCTGGGAAAACTGAGGTGTGAAGGATTGGAACTCACAGCAAGGATGAAGAACAGGTCCGGGGGTACAAGGCAGAAGGAGAAGTAGAATGACAACAGTGTAATCAAGTAGGGGAATCGCAGAGTTCATGAACGTGGAAGCGACATGTTTGTGGGAGATGGTAAGATTAAGGGGATCACCAACTTTGTGGCTGCAGTGGAATACAGGAGTAGATCATGGGATATGAATAAGGTGAAGAACTGTGAGTTGAAGGTATTTGAGAGAATAGAAACATGTATGTTGAAGTCCCCTGGTATGAAGGCAAGAGTTGGAAAGGGCAGAAGCTCACTGAACGCATTAAGGAAAGAAGGAGAGTGTCCTGGAGGTTGGTAGACAGTGGCTCCCAGAATTTTGATGGTGCAGTAGGTAGGGATTGAGTGAACCTCAAAGAAGACATGACTGAGTGATGCCAGTAGAGGGAGGACATGGAAGCAGGGATGGAGAGCAAGGAGTATTCAAACGCCCCTACTGCAACCAGCGAGCCAGGGGGTAATGGGCAGGAATGCAGTCAGAGCTGGAAAGGCAGAGATGTGGGAAGAGGGCTACCCCCTGAAGAACCTCAGGGATGCCTTTCCAATCCACCTTTCCTCCTAGCCTTGGGGAAAATCAGCTGGGACAACAGCCGCGTATTATTCACTAACCCTGACGGCTTGCATGCTGAAACCTGAGGGAAGAGCTGAAATTCATGTTAGCTATCAATAATGTACAGACAAGCAAAAACTGGTCCCCAGTGGAGAATAAATACCAGGGTAGGCACACATGCTCAGCCTATAATGAGAACCTTCTCTCCCTCCAGCTACCACCTCCGGCAAACACTCGACCATGAGCTGGCGTACCGCCTGAGCATGAGGGTCCAGGATCCAGGTGGCTGAGATTTTAAGTGCCTGCAGTATACATATAAGTTCTAGGCACTAAGAAAGACAAAGTTTACATAAGATGCATACCTAAGACTCGGGTCAATATTAAATATTTAACAAACTAATTGGAGAATAAAGTCCAGAGTTAGAGTTAATGGAGCATGACTGAGCATGTCAAGTCTTGGAGTCCCTGCTATCTGGAGATGTGCCTTCTGGGAAACAGAAATGGACAATGACTTCCATGTGTTCTTGCCTCCTCATACACCCAGATTGAGATCCTACCCACGGGAGAGACCAGTCAAATTCCCACTCCATCTCTTTGCTCTTAGACTCAGAGCTAGAAGAGACTTCAGATATCATCAATTCCACCTCTGTCACCTTACAGATGAGGAAACTGAGGCACTTAAATGACTTTCCTAGGGTTACCAAGGCTCACAGCTATCTGAGGCGGGATTTGAACCAAAGTCTTCCTGTCTCCAAGTCAAGCAATAGGTCAATTATGCCTTGCTGCTCCCTTCCCTATACTCTAAATGTACAGCCCTCCTTCCCCCACAGGGTCCTGGACACACTGCCCATTGCCCACTGTGATTATTCTATTTCTGGGTCCATTACTATGTATTTTGGGTAAAAAAAATATTAACTCTCTACACCTCAGCTTCCATATACATAAAAAAGGGGATAATTTCTAATGGCCCTTTCCTACCTCACAGGGTTAGGATTTATGAGTTGGCCAAAACAGAGGACTTGTTTCCAGCCCTTCAGAGTTAAGCAGCCAGAGATAAAGATAGGAATAATGTGTGAAGAAGCAGAGGCAAGATTTCTGCTTGTCTAAGTTTCTCTGAGTCTGGTATGGCTGGGGACCCATGCTCCAGAGAGAAAAAATGGTACCCACTTGTCCAGGCCTCCATCCTCCAGGTACCGATATTCTGAATTGGTCCATGTGGAGAACTTCTCCAGGATATAGGCAGCCAATCCCACAGGGCAGTTATTCAGTGCACAGCCTAGTATGGGGAAAAAAGTCAGGTTCTCTTTCACAAGTCAATTCACTCATCTGGGCCTCAGTTTCCTTAACTGAGAAACAATGGAAATAATAATTCCTGCCTTACCTGCCTGATGAAATTAGAATGGAACTTGAAAGTCATCTAGTCCAGCTCCCCACCCAATTCAAGCAAAACTATCAGCCAGCCTCTTTGCTTGCATCCCTCCAGTGGCAGGGAGCTTGCAACCTCATAAAGCAATTTGTCTCCCTGTAACTTCCACCTATTGGTCTGAGTTTTTCCTTCTGGGGCCATGGATTTTAGAAATTTAATCCTTCTTCCACATGATATCCTTTTTTTTTTTTTTCCGGCAAGTGGGGCTAAGTAATTTGCCCAGGGCCACACAGCTAGTAAGTGTCAAGTGTTTGGTCTGAGGCCAGATTTGAACTCAGGTCCTCCTGACTTCAGGGCCGGTACTCTATCCACTGTGCCACCTAGCTGCCCCACACATGACATCTTTTTACACAGGGTTACAAGACTGAGAGCCAGAAATGTGCCAAGAGGTCATCTAGTGCAACCCTTTCATTTTACAATGACCTCCTTTTCCTGCACCTTTGAATATGCCCAGAACACTCTCCCTCTTCACCTTCGCCTCTCAGTAACCCTTACCTCCATTCAAGGCTTACCCAAGTACTGTCTCCTACATGACACCGAGCCTGATTCTCTTGAATTTGAGCAAATCCTCTCCCCCCCCCAACAAAATTATTTTATTTATATTGCACGTATTTTGCATGCACTTGTCTATGTACAAGTTGTTTTCTCCCAGGAGAATATAAGCTCCCTGAGGGCAGAGCCTACCTTCTTTTCTATTTTTTGTATCCTTAGTGCCTAGTACAGTATCTGGTGCTTAATAAATGCTTAGTAGGGGCAGCTAGGTGGCGCAGTTGATAAAGCTCTGGCCTTGGAGTCAGGAGGACCTGAGTTCAAATCCGGTCTCACACACATGACACTTACTAGCTGTGTGACCCTGAGTAAGTCACTTAACACTGATTGCCTCACCAAAAAGCAATAAATAAATAAATAAATAATGCTTAGTGAACTAAATTGGATTGAATTGGATGAAGTCTCAAAACTGAGTAGGAAGGCTGAGGCTGGCCTAAGGACCTCCATGTTGCTTTAAGGGTTGGGTTGGTTGGTTTTATTTATTTTTTTTTGTTTTGTTTTCTTTTGCTATCTGCCAATCCTAGGCCTCTGAAAAATTCCGTCCATGAGCAGGACAGTGGGATGACTTCTTACCTACAGTATCAGGCTTGGTGGCCTGGATGTGCATGTAGCCAGATTCTCTAAATATGTAATGGAGGATCTTCTTGGCAGGGTACAACAGCTGCAAATCCCTCTCCTGGAAGCCAAAAAGCCATGGGAACCACCGTCCCAACAGAAGAGACACAAAGACGGAGAATGTTCCAGAATCAATGAAGCACATATTCAAGTGGATACCTTTCACCTGTCTAGGAATCCAGAGAAAGGGGATTTAGGTCAGGCCAGTGGGCCTTCAAGGAGGAGGTGGGGGCCGGAAAGGAAGGCAAAGAGAATGGGGAGAGGGAAGGGTAAAGGACAAAGTCCAGGACAAGAGAAAAAGGTGAGGTGTCCAGGAGCACAGGGAGAAAGAAGAGGTACACATTCAGCATCCGGCCATTCTAGGATCAATGTCTATTGGGCTTCATTCCAATCCCTTTAGAAGGCCATGGAGTTAGAGGGATGCTGGGATTACAGGTCATTCTACCCAGGGTCTCTCCCAAATTTCAGTAGCCTGAGTACTCCACCCAAGAGCCTAGTCCCGGGCTATTTCCCCTCTCCTTCCCCTCAACCCTGTCATGGGGCCTGCTTGGGGCACATCATTGATTTGGACCTCAGTTCACCCTTTTTTAGAATGGGGACAACCTGTGTCTCTGGTGACTAACAGTGGTTGTATATGGAGGATGGGAAAGGAGTTAGGAAGACCTGGGTCTAAATCCCACCTCAAAAACTCAGTCTTTGTGCCAAAAGGTCCTTGGCATTAAATGGCAGCAAGCATTTATGGATACCATCACCCTCGCCCCAAAACACTACTGAGCACCAGGGAGTTCATGTACTGTGGCATGAGAAGATCTGAAGCAAGAGCCAAAATCTGTATCTGGTACCAGCCAGGACCAAGGTACCTGAGATGGGGTGGAAACTGGGCTGCCACACAAGAACCCTTTGGGGGAGAAGGATGCTTCTGTTGCTATGAATGCCCCTATCCCTGCAGATAAGACCAGCCTCCTCACCATAAGCGCCTGTATATTCACACAACACACAAGAACACAGCACTCACAAGGGCGCCATCTGGGCTATGTTGGTACAGATCAGAGACCCCCAGTCACCACCCTGGAGGAAGAATTCTTGGAAGCCCAGGCGCTTCATCAGCTTACAGTAGATCTGAGCAGCAGCCACACTGTCGAAGCCTGGAAAAGGGTGGGGTGGGCAGAATCTGAAAAATCATGCTTTGAGCCTAGCCTTTTTCTGGTTCCTATCTATCTGGTTCCTTAGTCCCATGGGCTAGTTATCAGGACCTTCGTTGTCTCCTGATTACCAGACCCAGGGGGCCCAAAGTGTGGAGCTCTGTACCACTGGAGAGAACTCTCACCCACCCCACCATCCAAGGGACCTCAGGATTCTGACTCCCTCACCCCTGCTGTCTACACTTGGGATAAAGAAAGTCTGGCAGCCTAGTGCTTTTAGCCTACGTTTCCCTCTCCTCTCCAGAAGCCAAGCACCACTTCAGAATGTCAGTAGCAGGATGGAACTGATCACTCTCCCTCAGTTTGCCCTCTGTTGCCATCACCAGCCAACTATACCTATTACTACCACCTCCTCTCCTGTCCACACAGCCTTTCTGCACCTCTATGATGCTGGTGCTAGTGTAGTGGTATGAAGGTAGGCTGGGGGAGGTTCTGGGGTTATGCACGAACATGGTGGCAGCACAGCCATTATAGGCAGGCAGGAAACTGATATTAGGAAGCACAATGGCTGCCCAGTCCTCAGGGCCTTCTGACGTGCTGACAAAGATGGAAACCTCCCAAAAATAAGAGTCGAGCCAGAGAAAGAGAAATGAAGGAAGCCTTAGGGGAAACATGAATATATGTTTCTAGCATCCAGAATAGTGCCTTAAATATAGCAGGCACTTAAAAATTATTTAATTTTAATAATAATAATTGAATTAAATTTAATAAATTGAATTAAATGTGAGTGGATTCATGTGTGTATAAAGATATGTGTGTATTGTACATATAATGGCAGGAGTACATATAATCCAGGTATAGGATTCTGTATGTGCATGTACCCATGAAAAGCCCTTGGGCACTCAAGTCTGCAGGAGAATACTTGTTCACAAATGGTTTTAAGTTTATTAAGATAGAATAGTGTAGAGGCAGCTAGGGGGCACAGTGGATAGAGTACTGGCCTAAAAGTCAGGAAGACCTGAGTTCAAATCTGGCCTCAGAAACTTACTAGCTGTGTGACGCTGGGCAAGTACTTAACTCCGACTGCCATCTTCCCCCCACCAAAAAAAAAAAAAGAGAGAGAGAATAGTCTGATTCAATGTTCTGCCCTCCCCTGCTGCTCACCAGCCCTTCTAAAGAGGAAGCATGAGAATGTGATTGTGAGCTTTGAGAGTCTAACCCTGTTCTTCGGGGTCCTCCCTCCCCATAGCCAGTGCTTCTCAATCTTCACACAGTATCACTTATCCTTCCTATCTTCCACCTTACTCCTTGATTATACTGCTCCTGTTTCTTCAAAACTCACTCTTCCCACTCTCTCCTTGTGGTCCCTCCTTTCCCAGTAGCATCTTCTAGCTCTAAAGACAGTAATCCCTATCCTAGATCCCCTGGGAGGAGGATCCCATAACTATCTTTATGGGAGAATTTAGTAAGGACCGGATACCGAATGGGGGTGCTACACATGAACTGGGTTTGCTACCAATGCCTCCAGAAAAGCATTCATACCTTGCTTGTGAGGTGCTTCAGAGAAGCCATAGCCAGGAATGGAAGGGCAGATGACTTCAAAGATCTGGTTATAACTCAGGCCATGGCTCTCGGGGTCAGTCAGGAGGGGTATGATCTTGTAAAATTCGTAGAAGGAGCCAGGCCAACCATGAATCATCAACAATGGTTTTACTTTGTGGCCTGCTGGTGGTTTGGGGGGCTTCACATGGATGAAGTGGATGTCAAGCCCTGGAAGGAAACATAGCAAGGTCAGGTCCAAGGTCAAACAGATTTACTTGGGTAAGGTCCTGAGCTGCACATTACAACCCACCACAACCCACACCATGCTCTCAGGAAACTAAGCATCTTGGCCACACTGCTTATCACTTAGTGCCCTATATTCTCTCTCATAGTTTCACGTGCTCTCATCTCATCTCCCTAGTGGGCTTTTAAACTCTCTTAAAGACAGGGACTTTATTCTACTTCTGTATCCTTCTAGCACTAACCATAGTGCTGGGCACATGACTCTATAAACATTGATTGAATAATGAATGTTAGTACTAGGGAAGGAGACCAGGAATACATGGATGTGGGGTGTGAGGTGAGGCAGTTCCTGGCAGTAGCCAAGGTAAGAGGGTAGATTACTGGAGATGGGGAGATGGTTTCCTTCAGTTATCTCCACAAAAACAAACTGGGGAGGACCAACATCTTTCTCCACCTTCAAGAATCACCTTAGGACAGGGAATCTGCTGTGGGTGGTAGAGAAGTCAGCTTACCCAGGAATCAGGTCATAGGTATGCAAGAACAGAAGGGCCCCCAAGTGCTATGGAACAGATAGTAATCTGGACCTCTAAGGGAGCCCTGTAAGGGATTATTTCTAGGAAACCCAAGCCTTTTTTTTAAAAAGATTTTTTTAAAGATTTCTAGGGTTAGGGCATTAAAATTTTTTTTTTCCAACAAGAGGATTGTCATTTAACATTGGAATAATGAAATGAGGAGGCCATAAATCTCTTGCTCTGACATAATTTGAACTTGGCTAGATTTGTTAAAGGGAGCGGGACAGATAAGATGACATCTTCACGTCATCTTGAAGATTTCATCAATCTCCAGGTCCAGGAGATCCTTCAGTTTAAAATAACCATTACTGGAAACATGGCTAGGGAACATGAGTCTAATGTCCAACGTATGAACACATCCTGACTCCATCGCAGAACTATGGGAAGGCTAAGGTGGAGCAGTATATTTTGGAAAAGTACCTTCAATCTTGGTTTTGAAATGAGGATATTTGTTGAGAATCTCCACCTGCTTCTTCCAATCAAACTGGTTCCTCCAATAGGAAACCACCTTCTTTAGGTAATTAGAGTTGAACCCATAATGGAAGCGGCTGTCCTCCAGGGGCGGTGTGTATCGAGTCAAATCAATCCTCTGGTGTAAGTCCTGGGGTGGAGGTGGGGGGGGGGGCAAGAAGCAGGAACAAAGAGGGATAGGACACAGCTGAAAAGCTCTATTCCCTGGAGACATCCACAAACATTTAAACAGCAAATCAGGCAGCTGTTCTCTTTAAAAATAAAAGGGTTTTGACTAGGTGATTCAGAGGTCCCTTCCAGATCTAAGTTTCTATGCACGCTATAGTTTGGTAGTGGTAGAACAAAGTTAAAGCAAGCACAATATGCTACTGAATTAGGAAAGCAGTATTTTAAAAATATTTTATTTATGCCCTTTTCTCCCTTTTTTTGTCAACTAACCACTAACTTACCCTTTCCACTCCCACACTCAACAGAAGACCTCCCTTGTAACAAAGTACAGTCAAGCAAAATACTATGCTTTCACTCTTGTAATGGGCCCATTTGGAATGACCTTATTATCCCTATGAAGATGACTTTCAGATCTATTTATCCAGCCCCTATCTCTTTCTTAACAACCAGTTTTGCATCTTCAACCATGTACTGGACATCTCAAACTGGATGTCCTATGACCTGTAGACATCTTTTTTTAAAACTTATTTTATTTTGATGAATGAAAATTCATCTTCTCTCCTTCCAACTTCCTCCAGTAATTGAAAAAGAGAGAAAAAGAAAACCTTTGTAACAAATATGCATAATCAAATAAAACAAATTTCTGTACTGTCCACATCCAAAAAAAATTCAGTCTTCAAAAAGGTCCATCATCTCTTTGTTAGAAGATAGGAAGCAAGTGCCATCCTTACTCCCCTGGAATGGTGGTCAGTCATTGTGCTAATCAGAGTTTCCCTGAACCCTCTTTATAAAGAAGAAGGTAAGGAGAGAGAGGAGTGTGCTCAGCACCAGTGTTCTAGGCTTGATACAGTCTGCTTCTGCTCCCCTATCCCTCTTCCTTTGCTGTCAACTAGAGTCCAATCACAAGTTCTTAACCCTTTCATTCTTTCCTTTTAAACCCCTCTTAACAATCTACCCTCCATGGTTAGTTTGCTTCGCTTAAGACTAAATCCTCCCTTAATCTATTCTCCTCTTATACCCACCTTTCCCTTCGTCCCCATTTCCCTAAATTCAACTGTGTATTCTTCCCTCCTTTGACTAATTCAGATGAAAGTGAGGTAGGTTCAAGTGTGACCTATTTTCTCTATCTCTTTCCCTTTGTAGAATCTTCTACTTATAGATCCCAACTATGTGAGATAATTCCCTCTACCCTTGCTAAACCCTTTCCCATCAATGTATTACTTTTCCTTTCCTTTCCCTTTCTTTTCTTCTTTTTAGATCATCAAAACAGAAAAATAAACAACTCATAGGCCCTCTGTCTTATCAGACTCCCTCTATGACTCCTGATGATAAGATTCTGAGGGGTTACATGTATCATCTCCTCATATTGGAATGTAAACAGTTTATCTTTGTTTAGTATGATATGATTGTTCATTCAGATTCACCTTTTTATGTTTCTCTTGACTTCTATATCTGTATTTCAAACTTCCTATGCAACTTTGAGCCTTTCATCAGGAATACTTAAAAGTCCTGTATTTCATTAAAGATGCATTTTTCTTCTTATTAGGATTATACTCAGTTTTGAACTCTTTGAAAGCAAGGACTGACTTTTGTTTTTCTTTGTATCCCCTTCTCTTAGCACAGTAATTGGCACACAGTAGGTGCTTAACAAATATTGTTGACTGACTAGATAAGTTATTTTTGGTTGTAAACCTATCTTCTGACTTCTGAAAGGTCATATTCCAAGCTTTTCACTCTTTATAATGTTGGCTGCTAAGCCTTGTGTGATCCTGACTGTGACTCCCTGGTACCTGACTTTCTGGCCCTTGCAATATTGTTTTCTTTGACCTGGAAGTTCTAGATTTTAGCTATAATGTTCCTGGGAGTTTTCATTTTAGAGTTTCCTTCAGGAGATTACTGGTGGATTCATTCTAATTTCACTTGACTCTCTGGTTCTAAGAGATCTTGGCAATTTTCTTTCATGATTTATTGAAACATGAAATAAGCTCTTTTGGGGGTCTTGACATTCAGGGTAGCCCAATGATTCTTAAATTCTCTCTCCTGGATCTGTTTTCCAGGTCAGTTGTTGCAGACATAAGATATCTTACACTTTCTTTTATTTTTTTTTCAGTCTTTGAATGTTTTAATATTTCTTGTTGTCTCAAGGAGCTATTAACTTATATTTAGTCCATTCACATTTTCAAGGAATCTGTAGCTTTGGTAAGGTTTGTACTTCTTGTGCCATCCTGCTAATTAATTCTCTTTCCAATTCTTTCTTCCTTATTCTCATTTCTTTTCCATTTTCCCCTATTGTTCTCATTTCTTTTCCAATTGTTTCTGCTAGCTCTCTTATTTCATTTATAAAATCATTTTAAGCTCTTATTTAAATTCTTGCTTTATCTTTTCCAGAAACTGTAGATGAACTTGTGCTCAAGCAGTGTTTTTCTTCGAGGTCTTGCTTGGAGATGTTTTGAAGCCAGTCTCTTCTTCTGGGTTTGTGTCTTAAATATCCTTGTCACCAAAACAGCTCTTTATAGTGGGATTTGTTTTTTGCTTGCTCATTCTTCCAGCCTTACTTCCTGACTTTGGAATCTGTGCTAGGATTAGGTTCTGTGCACTTGTATAGAGAATGTCTGTTTGGTCCTGTTTTGTGTCCTCTTGGGTCCCATGGCTGCTTTTTTGAGTTTTTTGAGTGTTGAGTTAACATTGGATCTCAGGGGCAGCTCAGGCTGGAGACCTGCAAGCTTCCAGTGTGCCCAAAGTACTCTGACCTAGGGTGAAATTTGAGTGTTGCCCTCTTGGTCTGAATTCTGAAAAGTCTTGACCTGGGTTTGGCCTGAACAACTTAACTGTGGGCTTGCCCTTGGTTGGAACTCCAGTAGAGTACTGCTGAACACACCCACCATCAGCCGTGTGGAAAGTCTTGAAGGTTCAAAATAACAGAACTATAGATCCCCTTCAGTCTGGGTTTTCTGCCCTGGCTTTTCTACTACAGGCTACAGATTAGGCTAGAGTCAGAGCCACAGAACTGTATTTTGGTTCTGTATTTGCACTCTGCTCTGTACGCTAGATTTGTGACAGGGCCCTTTCCAGTCCTCCTGATCTATATCTTGCCTCTGGACCCAGATGGCTCCGGAGGAGAGAGTGAGGTTGGTGACTCTGGCTCACTTAAATCCACTTTGCCTCACTTAAATCCAATTCATTTGCAAGTCATGACATCACCTTGCTGATGTCATATTTCTCTTCAAGAATGAAGGACAAACAACTACAACAAAGTTTGTGACTGGGTAATGAGAGACAATTAGGTGGAGCAGTGGATAAAGCACCAGCACTGGAATCAGAAAGATCTGAGTTCAAATCTGGCCTCAAACACTTACTAGCTGTATGGCCCTGGGCAAAACACTTAACTCCTATTTACCTCAGTCCCTCATCTATAAAATGGGGACACAATGGAGAAGGAAATGGCAAACTACTCAGTATCTCTGCCAAGAAAACCCCATGGACTTTGCAGAGTTGGACATAACTGAATAACAATGAGAGACAGAGCTACCAGTTGGCATCTGTTCTTGCTCTCTATACAAGGTTGGAACTCTCTATGTTGGATGTAGGACCTCTTCTTGTCTTAGTGCACAGCTGTATGTGGGACCTGTTGCAGTGACACTGCTCTATGGGGAAATAATTAAAGTATCTCCCTTTGTTTTCTCCTCTCCACCCTTTTGGATTATGGTTATCTTCTAATGTGTGCCAATCTTGTTACCTTATCTAGGCTGTAAATTCTTTGAAGGCAGAGACAACTGCATATGATTATAGACTGAGAGCCGAAATGAGACCTCAAAGACCATCTAGTTCATTCTCCTCATTTTAAAGATAAGGAAACTGAGGCCTAGGAAAGTAAATAATTAACCCAAGGTCTCAGGGGTAGTAAGCACCAGAGATGGAAGTTGAACCCAGATCACCTGAGCTGGTAATCTTTCCACTATACCATGTTGCTCCAGATGCTCAACACCTTATTTGGGTGCATTAAGCACAAACATTTGAATGTATTTTTTAAAAGAACTAACCACTTAAAAAAAACAAATGTCTTATACTCATTTGATTTCTGGGTACCAACCTGCCCCCCAACTATACATACATCCACTTCAGTGCCTCAATCAGTACAAAGCACACTGTAGGAGTACAATTACTATTTGGTGATGGATTAATTCCAATCACATCTGTACCCTCCTCCACTATAATCTAGTGGAAAATGAGCTGGGAAATTCAAGGCCAGGACCAAAACTAGCAAGGTTTGTCCAGGTGCCAAGGGGTACATTTCTGGCCTGGCCTCTGGGGGACTTATAGCCATCACAGCCTCCCCTGGGACCCCCTGCCCAGTGGGGTGGGATGCCCTCCTCCTCAATAAGTTACTACCAGGTTCACAGTCTTTTTACCTCTCCAGATTCTTTCTTTACTCATCTTCTGGCTTCTTGAGATTCTCACCACCCCTATACTCTTTCTCTAGTGTACTTGACCACACAGAGGAATAGTCATACCTTAGACAACACCATCCCACCCCATGCAACCCCAAATTCAGTCGAGTTAGCCAAAGTTTCCAGCTTTCCTAGTTATAGTTCTGCCATCTGGCCACAGGGAACCTCCCTAACCCTATTCTTCACCCCTTACCTTTTTACTTCCCCATGTGTGACCAGGAGAAAGGATTGGGCAGGCAGGGACAGAGGGGAGAATTGGTGTAGAAGAAGCCAGAGAAGGATGAGAAGAAGTCTCTGATACTCTGAGTAGGTTATAGAAACAGCTCCATTCTCCCTCACCTCTAAAAGCATTACCCTACTCTTCCCCCATCCTATCCTCCTCTACCAACACAAGACACGGCTACTGTGGTGTCAGAGGTAGGACAGACAGCTCTCTACCCACTTCACCACACTGCTTTTTCCAACCAATCCACTAATATTACAAGTTGCAGAGGAAGTGTTCATCTACATTGGTAGAGGAAAATTCTTACTCCTGGCCCAGCACTCTAGCCACTGTACCCCCTGTCTCCTAGCTCAGCCTATCTCTTCTGTTTGGTTCTCCCCACGAAGTTGCCTTACTTACCTTGATCTCCTCTTCTGAGGTTTCCACCTTGAAGGGGCGGATACTTTCATCCTCACGTGTGCTGGACTTACTTCCTGGGCCCCACCATGCATCTTTCATTTCCAATTTTTCATTATTCTTCCTGTTAATGACCCAGTAGATTACACCAGCCAGAAACAGCCCGGCAAAAATCTGAAGCCACCACATATCTGTAAGAGAAGACACACATAAGCAAAGTCAGTCAGGGACAGGCAGCCCTATAGCTAAAGACCAGTCACTAGGGCTTAAAGCTTCGAGTAGAGCGGTGCATCCTTCTTCCTACGGTCAAGCCAACCCAGACCCCCTCCAAAAACAGGGAACATTAGCTCTTCCACCTTGAAGGGCCAAGTCTCAGACTAAGCAGTTTGCAAACACATCTGATGATGGCACAGATGAGTCAGCATAGTGCAGTGAAGAGAGCCCTGAACATAAGATTCAATCTAGACCTGGGATTCAAATACAGCCTCTGATGTGTACTAACTGTGTGACCTTGGGCACTTAGTATACTTAAGCTTCATTTTCCTCATCTGTAAAATGGGAATAGTAGCACCTGCTTCACAGGATATGGTGAGACTCATACAAGATAGTATATGCAAAGCTCAGTATTAAGCTACTGGAAGTGAGAGTGAATTCAGAAGATGAACTTATCTATATTGCTATATAAACCTGAATCATCAATGAACCTGTTACTGGCCTAGAGTAGATAAATTTCATAGATCATATAATGTCAAAGCTAGAAGGAACTTTAGGGATCAATCCTTTAATTTTATAGATAAGGAAACTGAGGCCCAAGTCACTAAAAGGTGACTTGCCCAAGGTCTCCCAGATAGTAAGAAAAAGAACAGACAGCCAATCCCAGGTCCCTTGACTTCAGTTCTAGTGCATTTATATTCTATGATGCTGCTATATTATATACTTCAAAGGCTGTTTCTTTCATGTGATAAGATAGTTATTGCACATTAAACCACTAAGTGAGCATGCTGCACTTGGGTGGATGTGACAAGGAAAGGAAACATTGCAGGATTAACCCTCTTAGTTCAGGTTCAATGTTGGGATGAAATAAGGCACTCGAAGGTCATTCATTCAACAGTCAAGAAAAAGTTTGCCTAGCCATAGCAAAGAAATGTTTATTCCCTCTCCTTCCTTTCCTCTTCCCTAATTATATTTACAGGTGACACAAAGCTGGAAGGGACAGCTTCCAGGCTGGGAGAAAGAATCAGGCAGTTTAGAACAATGGCCGGAATATGAGAAGATGAAATTTAATAGGGATGGATAGGAGCAAAGTCCTACACTTGGATTTTTTTTTTAAATCAGCTTCACAAGTACAAGAAGGGAAAGGTGTGAGTTGACAAGAGCTCTCTGAAAAAAAGAGCTAAGGGCTTTTAGTAGATAGAATGAGTTAATAATATGGCGTGGCAGCTCAACGAGCTAATGAAATCTTTTTATTTTCACATATTAATTTGTTTTAATTTTTCCAAAACTTTGTTTCATTCAAACTATAAATGTTTTCATTTACAAACTAAAACAGGAACTGACAATACATTTAAAGAAGCAAATCTTTCAAAGAATAGTTTTTAAAAATTGTTTTTCAGTTCACTGTAATCAAAGTTTAATATTGTCAAGCTTTGGGTGACCTTTTTGAATCACACACCACTACCACTCCTTCTTTTAACACAAAAATGTTTAGATTTTGAGCTAATGACATCTTAAGCTGATTTAATCAAAGCATAAGTGTCCATTACATGGTTACAATAACCCTGAGGAACTGGCCCTGGTCACACCCCAGGTGGAGTACTATGTTCAGTTCCTGGGGATAAATTGTAAGAAGGAAATGTCCAGTAAGCTGAAGAGTATGAAGAGATGGTTGACCAATCAATCAATCAATCAATCAACATTTATTAAGCACCTACTACAGAGTGTCAAGCACTGTGCTAAATGCTGGGGATACAAAAAGGTAAAAGACAATCCCTGTCCTCAGGGAGCTTACAATTGAATAGGAAAACCCACAAGCAAACAAATATGTACAAACAAGTTATATGCAAGATAAATATGAAATAGTTAACAAAGCCACTAGAAGTAAGAAGAGTTGACAAAGACTTCCTGTAGATGGTCAGGATTTTGGTTGGGACCAGCATAGTAGATGCTATAAAAGGGTGGAACTGGGGATGTTGACTCTAGGGAAAAGAAGATGCAGAAAGAACTCCATAGGTGTCTTTAAGTATTTGAAGGCCTGGCCCAAGGAAGAAAGATTACATTTACTCTGCTCAGCCCCAAAGAGCAGGAGGTAGGAGCAGTGGGGGGAAGTTTCAGAGAATCAGATTTAGGCTTGATGTAAGCAAAAACTTACAAAGTGATCTCAACATGGAGTGGATGCTACCTCTATGTTTATTATCATAAAGAGAGAGCTAGAAGGAACCTTAGAAGTTATTTAATCCAGCCCCAAAATCTTACAGGTGAGAAAGCTCAGACCCATGAGAAATGATGTGACTTGTCTGAGATCACAGCACTAGTAAGTGGCAGAACCAGAATTTTTTTTTAAAAAATTGATTAATTAATTAATTAATTTTTAGTTTTCAACATCCACTTTTATAAGATTTTGAGTTCTAAATTTTTTCTCTTTCTCTTCCTTCCCTCTTCTCCAAGATGGCACATAATCTGATATAGGCTATATATGTACAATCATATTAAACATGTTCCCACATTAGTCATGTTATGAAAGAAGAATCAGAACAAAACGGGAAAATCACAAGAAAGAATAAAAGAGAAAACAGTATGCTTCCATCTGCATTCAGACTTCATAGTTCTTTTTCTGGATGCGGATAGCATTTTCCATCATGAGTCTTTTGGAATCGTCTTAGATCACTGCATTGCTGAGCTAAGTCTATCAAAGTTGGTCATTGCACAATGTTGCTGTTACTATGTATAATGTTCTCCTGGCAGATCCAGAATCTGAACTCAGGGCTTGTGACACTCAATTCAGTACTTGGATTTCGCCTCACAAAAGGTTTTCAAGGGGAAGCCACACAGCCACTTGTTCATCCTACTTTGGCGGGGGGGGGGGGGGGGGGGGTTATATAGGGGTGGGGTGGTGGCCTTTGAGGTTCCTTCCCAACTCTGAAATTCTATGATTTTAGGAAGGTCAAAAACAGGGAGAAACCACAGACAGCTGGTGTTGGCTCTCTTGACTCCTAAAAAAGGGTGCCTAATGGATAGCCGAATAGCCCACTATTCATCGCAAAGCCTGTGACTGGTTGGGAGGACAAATGACTATATCCTGCTTTTCTCCACAGTCTAAAACCATCCCGCCATCTTGGGACTGAAAGAAGAGGTGTTGTGGTAGAGTGGGGAAAACACTGCATTTGGAGTCAGAAGACCCTAATCCAAGCCCTAGCTCTGCTGTTTGCTGGGTGCCCTTCAGCAGGTCACTGAAGGATGAGTGCATTAAATTAGGACTTAGAAGACATCTGGGTCCTGCCTCAGACAGTTACTGTGGGACTTGGGGGGAGTCACTTAACTTTTTTTTCCTCATCAGTACAATGGGAAGGACAATACCTGTAATACCTAACTTTATAAGATCAATGAACTGGAGCAGAAGGGGACCTTAAAGGTCATCCAGTCTAAACCCATCATTTTTCATTTGAGGAAAACACAGCCCAGAGGTTGAATGACTCGGCCAAGGGCACACAGGTAGTAAATGGTTGTTGGATTCTATAAGAGTAAATAACAATAACTGACACAAGTAATAATAATGATGATGGTGATAATAATAGCATTTATGTATCACTTTATTAATATTGCTGTTCAATCCTATCTGACTCTTCATGACCCCATTTGGGGTTTTCTTACAGGAGTGGTTTTCCATTTCCTCCTCCAGCTCTTTTTACAGATGAGGAAAACTCAGCAAACGAGGTGAAGTGACTTACCAGAATCACACAGCTAGTAAGTGCCTGAGGCCAGATTTGAACTCAGAAAGATGAGTCTTCCTGACTCCAGGCACAGCACTCTATCCACTGCACCACCTAGCTGTCTTAAGGATTTGCAAATCCCTATACATACAGTATCTAATTTCGTCGGGTCTTTACACCTACCCTGTAAGGTAAGAGGCTATTACTGTACCATTTTACAGATGAGTAAACTGAATCTCGAAGAAGTTAAGTTACTTGCTTAAGGTAACACAGCTTGTGAGTGGGTTGGGAGGTGGGGGGATAGGATGTGAAGCCTGTTCTTCCTAACTCCAAGTCTACCTGCCGAAGATGCTGTCGCTTAAAGGGTAATCAGGATCACCATCCTACTTCATTTTTCCAACTGAAATCATCCACAAACTACCCTACTTCCTTCTTTTCTCCCTTCCAGCATTACATCCCCTGCAAAACTAGCTCTGGCCCGGACGGCCAGCGTGGAAGACGGCATCAGATCAGAGCAATGCCCCAGAAGGGTTCAGGGAACAGCCCACACCACTGGAACGTTTCTCAAAAGCCGCGACTTCACAAGCCATTTTCACTTAACTCCTTCCCCTCTCTCAGAACCTGGCAATCAGCCCTCGGCGAGCGCTAGCTAATACTGTCTCTTTCTTCGAGGTCCCCCAAAGCTCCGAGGAACTGTGGGACTAAGAAAAACAAGCAAAAATATAAGGAATGTGAGCTGTCTTTTTGAAAGTAAGTACCCAAAGTAGACGTGGCCGCTTCTCTAACAAGAAAGGATTTTAATCCTTTTCAATCGGGGCAAGCGCTTTAGATTTCCCCCAAAGAAACAAAGAGAAGGAATTCTAAACTGATCCTTTCTTGGGAGGTCCCGCCCACTGGGCTCAGCGCCAGAGCCTGCCTTTTGGGGTTGGTCCTGGCTGAAGGGACTTCTTTCTGCATCTTTCCGAGGCTTTCACAGTGACAACTGGGGAGGGACCCTCCAAGTTTTGTTTGTTAAAGGAGGAAAAAAATGATTACCAACAATTTCTCTTCTGCCACAGGGTCTGGGAACTGACTGGCCTCATTTGGTTCACACTTTGTTAGACTGGGAGAAATCACACCAACAGCAGTTACTGAAAAACACATCCAAATCCCTTCGTATTAAACATATCTGCACATCAAGTCACTCAGCGTCCCAGAAGTGGCTTGTTGTTCAGTCGTTTCAGTGATGTCCAACTTTCTGTGACACCATTTGGGGTTTTCTTGGCAAAGATGCTGGGATGGTTTGCCATTTCCTTCTCCAGCTCATTTTACATTTATAGATGAGGAAACTGAGGCAAATATGGTTAAGTGACTTGCCCAGGGTCACACAGATAGTTAAGTGTCTGAAACCAGATTCGCACTCAGGTCTTCTTGACTCTAGGCCTGGCCCTCTATCCACTGTACCACCTAGCTGCCGCCCGACCGGCCCCATGAAGAGAAGGGGATGATTTTCATTTTCATATTGGACAGTCTTTAGTCTGGTCACTTTACAGCAAGTAAAACCAAGATTTCACATTTACTTCTTGGGAAAAGACTTGAAGGCACTTATGAAACTGCAGTAAAATCCCATATGGGAATGTTCACTATTACACTGATTAGGTTCAAACTTCAGGGAGTAAAACACAAATGTCTGTAATTCTCTTGTTAGGATAGTCTTCCAATGGCCTCCAAAAGCCAAGTGCTATAAAGAGGCTCATTTGTTTTTTCCATTAGGATTCCCTCATGGAGCTCTAACTTGGGTGTGGTGACTAGCGCTTTTTTCAAGGCAGTGAAATTTAGCAGGCACAATAATTAAATAATGATTTTTTTGAAGACTCTACAAATTTTAAATTTGTGCTATTTACATTTTTTTTGTTTCTTTTTTTTGGCTAGGCAATGGGGTTAAGTCACTGTAAGTGTCAAGTGTCTGGGTCAAATTTGAACTCAGGTCCTCCTGACTCCAGGGCCGGTACTCTATCCACTGCGTCTCTTAGCTGCCCCAGTGTGCTATTTACATTTGAGCAGCACATTTCAGTAGTGTAGAAACAAGCAAGAGTTACATCTAGTTGGTAAAAAAATAATTAGTCAACATTGGAAAGCTATGCTCCAGATAAGCTCCTTCTGAATACAGCCCCACCCTGCTCTCCATCCCTAACTGCTCCCCAGAAGTGACCTCGGGATATCCCAGGATCTTTCACCTGTAGAGCTAGTATCAGAGTCTTCCCTCCAATTCAAGTAAATTTGTGACAATTACTTTTTGTACACAAGCCTCTTGGAGAGGCAGTGTGGTGCAGTGATTAGAAAGCTAGCCTCTGAGCCAAAAAGGCTACTGACTTGAAGACCCTGGGCCAGTCACTTAAACCCCAAGTATTCTAGGCAAATCTCTAAGACTATAAATTGCAGAGAAGGTACTGACCTGCATTAGTGGAAGGAGTTTCATCCTCCTAAGAATTCCCTAAACCCCTGAAATCCCATGGCTTGTCCCTTCTTGCATTATTTTCACAGGAGCCACTGTGGTATGGATAATAGGCAATCCTGGAGTCAGTAAGGTCTGGGTTCAAGTCATGCCTCTGAGTCATCCTGTGTGACCCTGGGTAAGTCATTTAATCTCTCAATGCTCTACGCATTTCTTTAAGACAATGTTTCAGAGAAGAGAACACCTGCTTTGATAGAGAAGTCCCTCACCAGGAACTCTCTACACAGATAAAATCACAGGTCAGTTCCAAAAAAAAAGAAAAATCATCTTCACAAAGTTGATCATAAATTACAAGGTCAATTTGAGTGTGCTTGCCCTGGAACTCCTCATTCTGCATATGCTTGGTACCCAAATCACTAGTTATGGCTCCATTCATTCTGGTTCCTTCATCCCTTGGACTGGATTACACATTGAAGGGTGTATTCCAAGTTACATGACCAACAAAATGATGATGATGGATAAAACATTTTCCCCAATCTTTTTTTTTTTTTTAGGCAATTGGGGTTAAGTGACTTGCCCAGGGTCACACAGCTATTAAGTGTCAAGTGTTTAGTCTGAGGCCATATTTGAACTCAGGTCCTCCTGACTTCAGGGCCGGTGCTCTATCCACTGCGCCACCTAGCTGCCCCTATTTTCTCCAATCTTTATGAGCTCTCAAACCTTTCCAAAATAAAGAATTATGTCCAAAAGATAATGTAATTGCAGCTATCTCCATAGCCTAAGATGCCAAGAACCCTAACAAGGGAACAATTAGACGTACTAACAGCAGAAAAGGCTAATTTCTAATCTACTTACTCAGCACCCCATCTCCCTCAAGCACACATACATGCTTGGTAGAAGGACACAACCCAGTCTGTCAGCTTGCGCTCTAGGACCCATTCAGCAACTCCTTTGATGTTATTGTAGTCTATGCCAGCTAACTACCTCCCCCACCTGCCCTCACTCTACCATTCCAAGACAATAAGGAACAGAATTGAATGCTACTTCCCCCCCCCAAACCCCACCTCAGTTGCTCAACCCTGTGCTGTGGAGGAAGAGGTGCAAGAAAGAAGAAAATCTGCTCTGCTTGGGGTGGCAGTACAGAATTGTATTGTGCTGTAGCAGTACTCAGCCAGCCAGAAGACTAAGGAAGCAAGGGAACTGCAACCAGCATGTGTGAGGCTCCACCAGGGCTGAAGGGCAGAGGACTGGCATCCAGCTGAAGCTAGTTCTGTTCCCCTAGAAGTCATCTGGGGCAGAGATTGAGGTGAGTGAAAAATGAATTCCCCAGGGTGGGAGGAGGCTGGGATAGATTTGAAGTCTAGCCTTCAGGGAAAATACCATCAAAGGAGGAATAAGAAAGTATGTGACAAGGAAATCCAAGGGGAAAAGACTGAAATTACCAAAGAATTCAGGAGGAAGAAAGCTCAGTTAAAAATATTGAGCACAAGAAGATAAACCAGAAAAAAAAATTTTAAAAAAGAAGATAAACCAACAGAGAAGATAATAATTACAGAGGGAAACATGGTCTCTAGATTGTATGAGTCTAAACACCCCTGAATAAGACAAAGGAAAATGAATCAACAACTAAAGAAGCAGAGGATCCTGTAGACTCCCAAGACAGCATAAAACCACAGTGGATGTTCCCAAATGGTTTGAGAGAGAAATAAGAATTGTGAAAGCAGAATTTATGGACTACACACTAAAAACAAATGGCAAAATAGAATAACTTGAATCCATGAAGGCAAATCTCACCAAAGAAACAAAAGAGAGAACTAATGACTAGGAACACAAATACATAGAAAGGAAGAACAACCTGAATGAAGAGAAGCAAAAAGCAATAACATTAAAACAAAAACATGATCTTTATACAGTTATCCTTTCAACACTGTGGTGGGGCTACAGGCTCAGTGCCCCCAAGATCTGGAAAATCCACATAAAATTTTTTGGCCTTCCCTTCATACCAGAGAAGAAGTCTGAATTATTATGGTATTAAAAGAAAAAAAATACATTGATGTTATACAATACTATATATATATTTCATGCATTTCTGAGTTTCTAAAGTAATCTACTGGCCTTCATGCATTGTCTCTGGCTTCCACAAAACTCCCCCCAAAATTCCCATTTAATTTCTTATGCCAACCCTGACATATGTCACAACTGTGATGGGCTTTGATCCAGCAATACCACTTCCAGGGCTGTATCCCAAAGAGATCATAAAAATGTGAAAAGGACCCATATGTACAAAAATATTTATAGCAGCTCTTGCTGTGGCAAAGAATTGGAAATTGAGGGGATGCCCATCAATTGGGGAACGGCTGAACAAGTTGTGGTATATGAATGGAATGGAATACTATTGTGCTATAAAAAATGATGAGCAGGCAGACTTCAGAAAAACCTAGGGAAACTTGTATGAAGTGATGCTGAGCAAAGTGAGCAGAACCAGGAGAACGTTGTACACAGTAATAGCCACCTTGTGCAATGACTAATGTTGATAGACTTAACCCTTCTCAGTAATGCAAGGATCTAAGACATCTCCAAAAGACTCATGATGGAAAATGCTATTCACATGCAGAGAAAGAACTGTGGAGTCTGAAGGCAGATCAAAGCATACTATTTGCTCTTTTTTTCCCTTCTGTTTTGTTTTGTTTCTTCTTTCTTGTGGTTCCTCCTACTGATTCTAATTCTTCTTTACAACATGACTAATGTGAAAATATGTTTAATAGGAATGTATATGTAGAGCCTATATTAAATTGCATACTGTCTTGGGGAGGGAGAAGGAGAGGGAGGTGAACAAAATTTAAAACTCAAAAGCTTAGGGAAGTGAATGTTCAAAACTAAAAATAAATTAATTATTAAAAAAAAACTGTGATGGCGAAAGTAGAGATGTGGAAGGTATAACTGTACAAGCAAAATGTATTGATCTTAAAGAGAGGATGGATAAAGACAACTTATAGGTGTTCCAGAAGGAACATGACAGATTAAAAACCTTAACAGTATAATGCAAAAAAAAAATTATATGAAACTGCCCAGAACTTCTAAACAGAGAAAACACAATGCCAATTAAAAGAATCTACAAATTGCCTCCAGAATAAATAAAAAACCTGTGCTGTAACCTTCGAGACATATAGTGGTTGCATTTAACAATTCCAATGACAAACAACAAATTTTGCAAGTAACTTGAAAAAGATCTTCAGTTATAAAGGAAAAGAAATTCAACCAACAGAAAACGATTCTCCAATGCAGAAGAGTGGAACTATGTGTTCCAAAGAGCAAAAGAGCTCTACACCCAAGATGACATACCCTGCAGCCTAAGCCTAATTAGCAATGAAAAAAGATGGACATCTAATAAAAATGAAGCATTTGAAGCCTTCCATTAAGAAAACCACCATGAAGAGATTATTTGCTTGCAAACACCCTAGACAACAGATATACAAGAAAGGTAAACTACAGTAACCAAGGAAGATATAAGCAATGAAATAAATTACCTCGGAGGGAAAAGAACATTAAAAGATAAAGGCACTTACGGAGTTAAAGGGGGAAAAGAAGGGGGATTTTACTTGACTACTTAATTGAAAGGGGGAAAAAAGAGGGGAAGAATTAGATAAGTAGGTAAAAGGAAGGAAAAGAAACAACTCAGAACTAGTAAGTTAAGCAAAACTCCAAAATCAGGGAAAGGGATGATAAACAAGAGTGAAAGGCAGGGGAAGGCATATGTTTGGTTTGAGGTTGAGGGATAGAAAGCTGTGGGAATAGAACTTATAGTAGATTAAGCAAAAATAACTGAAGAAACAAAGTACTGTTTTTAGCAAAGAAAAGGAACCCAAAAATCTTAATTCAGAAAAAAAACTGATACGAAAGACAAATGAAGGAAAACAAACTCTCACAACTTTCAATGTGAATGGATTGAACAACTCAAAAAAAAATTAAAAGTGACAAACTGGATATGAAAGCAAAACCCACAATCTGTTGCTTACAAGAAACACACCTAAATGTGTGGGCTGGAACAAAGTTTACTCTCCATCAGGTGAATCCAAAAAAGCAGGAGTCACAATCATTCTACCAGAAAAAGCAGAAATAAAAATTCAATAGAGATAAATGAGGAAACTATACTATGCTGAAAAGAACCATGGACAACAAAACAACATCAAACTTGTATGCTCTAAATGTCTTACTTAGAATTTCCTTTCTTTAGTTAAGGAAAAATTAACTGAATTACATGACATAGACAATAATACAATAATAGCAGGAAACTTTAATGACCCCCTCTCGGTTTTGGACAAATCTTAAAGAAAGATACACAAAAAGGAAAATATGAAATTGAACAAATTGCTTGAGAAACTAGAGTTAAGAGACTTAAGGAATTTTCTAAATAGTACTGCTAAATGTGTGTGTGTGTGTGTGTGTGTGTGTGAATTTCTCAGCATCACATTGAACATTTTACAAAAATTGACCAGCCATTAGGGCAGAGTCATGGCGAATAAATGTAAAAAGAAAGAAACAGCAAACGTTATTTACAGAGGGTAATGCAATACAAATAGCACTCAGTTCAGGGAGCATAAACAAAAGACATGAACCAAACAAAGACTAGCAATGAAATCCTAAATAATGATGGATCAAAGAACAAACCATAGAAACAAAAATTATGTCAAAGACAATGATAATAATGAAATAACAACAAAATTTCTGAGATATAGATAAAGAAGTCCTGGGGGAAGGGGGGAATTATATACCTAAAAACATAGTAACACAATAGAAAAGGAGAGGATTAATAAACTAAATATACGTACAAAAATTAGAAATCCAACAAATAAATCTATAATAAGCACAAAGGGAGATATTAAAAATTATAGGAGAAATAGATAAACTAGAATACTCACTGCACCCACTGAAACCTGGTTCGCTTTCTCTTCTGGGAAACTGAAAGCTTGCTCTATGAGGTCAAAAGAATTTGTGTTTAAAGTTCAAGCTAGTCCTCCCAGGATTAAATAACGGGCACAGATAATATGCTTAGTCATCATGCATCAACAACTGGGATCCTAAGGAGAGTGTTTAGGAAGATGGACAACAGGTTAAAGGTAGTCACTCTGCGATTATACTCAGTGCTTCTCACATTGTGGGCTTCTGAGAGTGAACTGTATCCTGAACTGGGCTTCAACACCAGAGAGGAATGAGGAGACTTTACTTTTTTAAATTTATTTTTAGTTTTCAACACTCACTTTTGTAAGATTTTGAGTTCCAATTTTCCTCCTGTCTCCCCACCCCCTCCCCAAAACAACATGCAATCTGATATAGGCTATACATGTATAATCACATTAAACATATTTTCACATTAGTCACGTTGTGAAAGAAAAACCACGAGAAAGAGAAAACAAACAAAAAAAGAGAAAAATGTATGCTTTGATCTGTACTCAAACTCCACAGTTATTTCTCTGGATGTGGATAGCATATTCCATCACGAATGTTTTAGAAATGTCTTAGATCATTGTATTACTGAGAACGGCTAAGTCTATCAAAGTTGGTCATCGAACAATGTTGCTGTTACTGTGTACAATGTTCTCCTGGTTCTGCTCACTTCACTCAGAATCAATTTATGCAAGTCCTTCCAGCTTTTTCTGAAGTCTGCCTGCTCATTATTTCTTACAGAATAATAGTATTCCATTACATTCACATACCACAACTTTCTTAGCCATTCCCCAATTTATGGGCATCCCCTCAATTTCCAATTCTTTGCCACCACAGAAAGAGCTGCTATAGATATTTTTGTACATGTGGGTCCTTTTCCCTTTTTTATGATCAATGAGGAGACTTTAGAGAGAATCCTGAAGTAAACAAAGGAAATGAGGAGAGAATTAGAAAACAGAACCTATGTGGAAAGGTTAGAGGCAGAAGCCAGAAGGAATAGCCTAAAAATCAATCAATAAATCAATCAACAAGCATTTATTAACCATTTACTATGTACCAGGTCCTAGGGATATAAAGACATAAAAGAGGCCCTGCCCTCAAGAAGCTTACATTCTTTAGGGGGAGACATTTATAACTAATGATTTGGTTCTTCTCAAATTTGGCTCATTCCTTTTTACTGGTCTTTCTACATTTCCCTGTATTTACTATAGGATCAAAAAGTAAAAGCTGGAAAGGACCTTAGGAGTTATCTAGTCCTACTCCTTATTGTATAGGTAAGGAACTTGAAGGTCTGAAAAGTGACTTGTCCAAGGTCACACAGGCATCAGCAGATTGAAGATTCAAATCTGGGTTCACCAATGCCAAATCTGGCATTTTTTTCATCACTACACCATGCTACTTCTCATTTATATTTATCCTATTTTTAACATCACCATAATTCCAACATTATATTAATTATACCATAATTCATTCAGCTATGTTAGACAAACAGGTTGTTTTCAGGCTTTGTTTTTAATTGTGTTGCCATTACAAATAAATATAGCAAATAAGTGAAAGAGCACCAACTTTAGAGTTGGAAACTGGTTCAGATCTTACCTCTGAATACCTGTGTGAGCTTGGACAAATCACTTAACCTACTTGAGTGTCAATTTCCTCATCTATAAAGTAGAGATAGATTCAATAGTGAACTTGGGGTTCTCTCAGTGAAAGAACGTTCTTCTCTTACACTGGGGTTAAACATATAATTTACTTAAAATTTAGCAGGTGACTTCCAGAAGGAGCTTCTTCAAAGTTTGAAGCCCTCAATTTTGTTTTATCTCCAATTAGACCCCTCCCCACCATCCTACAGATGCTTCCTTAACAAGGTTGCTAAAACACTACTGGAAAACTCCGTGTACAAGACAGAGACTAGCTCTTTGTTGAGTCAGAAGTTTATCACTTCTGTATCAAAACAAGGGACCCCTCATCCTACCAGAGGGTTGTGATTCCCTCCGGGTTCAAGCAAGTCAGTAAGTCAGAGTTGTATTGCTTTCGGCGAGTCAGAGGTGTATTGCTGACCCCTTATCCCCAGTCTTCCTCCCACAGTTCAGGAAGAATAAACAGTCTTTCTCAAGTGCTAATCCCTTTACACAGATGTCTAAACCACTCTCCAAAAGAACTTTTCCAGGCCTCTGAACTAGGAGATAGTTTGGTATAGTGGCAAGATAGCTAGATTTGGAGTTGGGGGATGAGAGTTTAAATCCATGTTCCTCTATTAATGACACAGGATCGTGGGCAAGTCACTTAACCTCTGTGGGTCTTCTTCCTCATCTGTAAAGTGAAAGAGCTGAACTCAAGGACCTCTAAGGCTCCTTCCAGCTCTGTTCCAAAATACCTCAGCTTTTGATACACAGGCTTTCAAGTAAACTCTTTGAGCAGCTTGGCAAAAAGCCTACATAATGTTATTGTAATTGGTATACAACATGAAATGCAAAAGATCTTTCTCAAGGAAAAAGATCTCAAATTTTATTTCATTCCACTTTTCTACAGTTTAGAGTAGGAAACCACAACCCATTTCCCCTAATTCCAATCTTGACTAGTTTTCATTCTTTGCCAGCTTGGTCATGATTAAAAAAATGAAGTGGCTTCTCTATGACCTCTTGCTCTTCTATGATTATATTTAGGCCAGGCCTGATTTGTTCTTCCAAAATCATTCTTCAAAGATCACATGCCTTTAGTACTATTTTTACAGTTGGTTTAAATACACATTTAGTCAGTAAAATTTCTAAATACAAGCTGCTAATGATAATGTGCAAAGTCAGTCAAACTCGCCATGAATCAGAGAAAATGAAATCAAGGCAACCTCAAGGCACCATTTTAAGTCCACCAGAATAGCAAAAACATCAAAGGATGACCAAATCCAATAGGGAATGGGGCCTCACAACCATAAATTCTCTAACCCCATGCTGACGGGACTTTAGATTGGTACAAACATCTTGTAAAGTATATAACTGATCCCATCTCTTGATCGAGTGATTCCACTGATAGAACTTCACCCTCAAAAATGTCATTAAAAAGAAAAAAAATTACTTTATGTGCAAAAATGTAGCTGGACAAAATACTCATCAGATAATACAAGCAAAACTGGAAGTTAAGAGACCATCTAGTCTATCTCCTTCACTTTACAGAAGAGGAAATTAGCACTCAAGTAGGTTAAGTGATTTGTCCAAACTTACACAGGTAATGTATCAGAGGTGAGAGCTGAACCCAGTTTCTGACTCCAAAGGTAGTGCTCCTACACTTACTTGCTAAATTTATTTGTAATGGCAACAAAATTAAAAGCAAAAACTGAAAACAACCTATTTGTATAACATAACTGAATGAATTATGGTATAATTTAATATAATGTTGTAATATTATGGTGATATTAAAAATAGGATTAATATAAATGAGAAGTAGCATGGTGCAGCGATGAAAAAAATGCCAGATTTGGCATTGGTGAACCCAGATTTGAATCTTCAATCTGCTGATGCCTGTGTGACCTTGGACAAGTTACTTCTCAGACCTTCAAGTTCCTTATTTATAAAACAAGGAGTTATTTTGATCCTATGGTAAATACAGGGAAATGTAGAAAGACCAGTAAGAAAGAATGCAATTTGAGATGAGCTGAATCATTAGTTATAAATATCTCCCCCTAAAGCATGTAAGCTTCTTGAGGGCAGGGCCTCTTTTATGTCTTCATATCCCTAGGACCTGGTACATAGTAAGTGGTTAATAAATGCTTGTTGACTGATTTATTGATTATTAGGTTATTCCCTCTGGCTTCTCTTTCCTAGCAGATTTATTTCAATGCCTCTAACCTTTCCACATAGGTTCTGTTTTCTAATTCTTTCCTCATTTCCTTTGTTTACTTCAGGATTCTCTCTAAAGTCTCCTCATTCCTCTCTAGTGCTGAAGCCTAGCCCAGGGTACAGTTCACTCTCAAAATCCCAAAATGTGAGAAGCACTGAGTGTAACGGTAGAATGACTAACTTCAACTTGTCATCCATGTTCCTATACACCATCCCTCGAATCTCAACTGTTGATGCCTGATGACTAAACATGTTATCTGTGCTCTGCGTCTAATCTTGAGAGGGCCAACTTGAACTTTAAGCACAAACCCTTCTGACCTCTATTGACAAACCTATTGGATTTGGCCATGGACTGCTCCACTGTGTTGACTTTGGAAAGAAATGCAAACTCAGTGAATGATAAGGAATGTAATCTCTAACTGAAGAAGGTGGAAGAGAAGGGGTAGTGTTTCATGCTACTCATGCTAGAGCATTAAGAATAATATACTCTCTTCCTCAGTTCAGTTCAACAATTGAATATGTGTAGATCACTTCCTACGCATAGATCATCAATCATCTTCCTATACACAGTCCCTAGGATCCCAGTTCTTGATGCCTGGTGACTAAACATGTTATCTGTGCCGTGTCTAATCTTGAGATGACTAACTTGAACTTTAAGCACAAACCCTTCTGACCTCATAGAACTATTGGATTTGGCCATGAACTCCTCCACTCTGTTGACTTAGGAAAGAAATGTAAAATCAGTGAATGATAAGGAATATCTTATCTAACTAAAAAAGGTGAAAGACAAGGGATGGTGTTTCATGCTACTCATGCTAGAATCAGGCCTTTAAGCATTAAGAAGAATATAGTTTCTTCCCCAGTTCAATTCAAAAATTGAGTATATATAGATCACTGGGAGACATTCAGTTAAGATGAGATCTGATTCCTGCCTAATGGAGCTTTCATGTCATATCTCATGAGGAATGAAAAACCATAATCAAAATAAACATGATAAGTGTACAAGAAAAATTAAAAAATTAAAAACTCCTTCAGGTTTTATATGAAGAAGGCTTTATAGAAGAGAAAGCACTTGAGTTAGATTTTAAAGGACAAGAGGGAATCTGACAAGCAAATAGAGAAGGTCATTTCACGCACAGGAACAGCAGAGACAAAGGCACACCATGGATAAGATTGTGCTGCATGCTACTTCATGTGCTCAAGGGAACAGTGAGTAGTAGCACTCTGCTTGGTCTGGAATACAGAACACATAGAGACAGTTAGGAGGCAAAGTAGGTAGAGTACTAAGCTTGGAGTCAGGAAGAAGTGAGCTCAAATCTGGCCCTAGACACTTGTGTGACCCTGGACAAGTCTCTTAACCTGTCTCAGTTTCTCCATTTATAAAATGGGGATAATAATAGCACCTACCTCCTAGAGTTATTGTGAAGATCAAATGAGACACTATTTGTAAAGTACACTGCAAACCTTGAAGCACTACAAAAATACTAGCTACTATTAGAGATGCAGTTACATAAGATGAGAAAAGGTGGAAAGGAAGAGATGTACCAGATCGTGGAAAGTCCTGAATGCCAGACTAAGAATTATGAATTCCAAATGTGTCATTGAAATCATCCCCTTCTATCTCTCCCAGGAGTTTGCACTGTCAATCAGCCCCTCTCCTACCTGATTTTCAACCTTTCCAATCTGGCTTCTTTCCTGCTACCTTAGGAACACACTCAGATCTCCCCATCCTTAAAAAAACCTTCCCCAGACTCTACCATCCCCTCAAGCTAATGTGCAGATTGAAGCATATTTTTCACTTTATTTATTTATTATTCTTTATTTCTTTATTTTTCACTTTTACTTTATTTTATTATTTATTATCTTTTTGCAACATGGCTAATACAGAAATATATTTTATATGACTTCACATGTATAATGGGTATTAATATTACTTGCCTTCTCAATGGACGGAGGACGGTCTAGAGGAAGAAAAAGAATTTGGAACTGAAAATTTAAAAATGAATGTTAAGGAAAAGAATATATCTGAGATTTGCATTGATTCTCCAATAAATTTTTTTATGTTTTTTTTGGCTAGGCAATGGGGGTCAGTGACTTGCCCAGGGTCACACAGCTAATGAGCATCATGTGTCTGAGGCCAGATTTGAACTCAGGTCCTCTTGACTCCAGGGCCAGTGCTCTATCCACTGCACCACATAGCTGTCCCTCCAATAAAATTTTTTTTAAAATACTCTCCGGTGTCTCCCTATTGCCTCAATGTTCAAATATAAAATCCTCTATTTGACTTTCAAAGTCCTTCATAACCTGGTTCATTCTTGCCTTTTCAATCTTCTTACACCTTACTTCCCTCCGTGTACCTGCAATTTGGTGACACTGGCTTCCTTATTCCTTACTCAGGATACTCTATGTCCAGACTCTGAGCATATTCCCTGGCTGTCCCTCTTGCCTGGACTGTTCTCCCTCCTATCTAACTCCCGACTTCCTTTAAGCCTCAGCTACCTACCTTCTTTCTGCAAAGAAGCATTTCCTAGTCCTCCTTAACCTTAGGGCCTTCCCTCTGAGATTGTCCCCAATCTATCTTGTATCTATCTTCTTTGACTGCAAATGTTTGCCTATTGTCTCCCTTATTAGACTGTGAGCTCCATGAGAGCCAAGGCGTGATTTTCTGTTTTGATGGGGGTAGTTATTTTGGGGTTGGGTTTGTTTTTTTGTTTTTTGCCTTTTTTTGTATCCCCAATGCTTAGGGCAATGCCTGGTGCATTGCAGGTGCTTCATAAATGTTAGTTGACTGCTGGTGGATGTTAAAGAAATCAAAGTTAAATGCAGCAGAACTTCAAAAGAACTTAAAAAAAGGAAAGGGCAAATGCCTCCTTTGTCAGCTTGTTTGTTAATTTGTTTGGTTCCGTTTTGTTAAATACCAAGGTATTTATAAAACATTTTATTCTTCATTTTATAAACTCATTTGGTGATTTAGCTCCATTGGTTATGGAGGGGTTTTTTTTTTTTTGTTCTTTTGCTTTCAGAGGCAATCAGCATTAGATGATTTGCCCAGGGTCACACAGCTAACAAGCAAATCTGAGGCTAGATTTGAACTGAGGTCCTCTTGACTCCCAGGCCAGTGCTCTATTTTCTGTGCCACCTACTTGCCCTGAAGTTACAGAGTTTTATCATAAAAATTTAAACCACATCCATTCCTTTCTTGGATTCATTTCCTATTACATATCTACTTCAAATTCTAGGACCTCAGAGATATGAGTTTGAATCCTGGTTCCGATACTTCAACTATTTTGCAGTACCGAACAAGTTACTTCATCTCTCTCTGCTCAGTTTCTTCATCTGTAGAATGGGGATGATAATGCCCATTCAAACTACCATTGGAGGTTGTTTTAAAGAAAGCATTTTGTAAACCTTAACTTGAAACGTTCAAAGTATCATTAATGTTAGCATTAATCATAAACAATTTAATTTCCCTTATCAGATATTTTGCTCCAAAGACTTTTGTAGTTTATTGCTCTGCCTGTCCTTATACTCCAAACTCCAACAACTAACATGTCCCATTCTCACACTCGCTTTATTAGCAGCAGGTGCAAGGTCAAAGGAACAAAGCTGGGGCCACGTCCCGCAGACAATCTTCAGGGTCTGTTCCCAACCTTGGGTCACAGAAGAGAAAGTTTTTAAAGAAAGTTTCATGCTAACATGGCTAAAGCAGAAATATGTCTTGCATGACTTCATATACATAATAGGATTCGAATTACTTGCCTTCTCAATGAGTAGGCAAAGGAGAAAACTTGGAATTTGAAATAAAAATCAAAGGAAAAAAAAAATCTCCAAGCTGCAATCAGCAAAAAAAGTTGGGAAAATTAAATGACCCTCCTACAAAGATCAGTATGACCTTCTGTGAAGTCATATGAGAAGAGGGGACAGTCTGATCCTCAGTCCAGGTGCACAGGAAGAACAATTACTTGTGATAGGGGCACCATGACAACAGGAGGGAGGGATGCCTAAGGGTGGTTATGTCACTCAGTGGCATCAGAAGACCTGGAAGTAAGGTGATATGAAGGGATTCCTGAACATGCCCTCATCCCTGTCAGACCCCTACACGGGGAGGGAAGTAAGACAGAAGGAGATTGGAAAGGTAAGAAGGGTCCAGGTTACAAAGAGCTTTAAAAGTCCTTTTTATACTTGATTCTGAAGGCGAGGGAGAAGCACTGGAGTTGACTGATTGGGGTGAAGGGTGGTGCGGCCAGACTTGAACTTTAGGAAGATCAATTTGATGGACAAGCAGAGGTTACACTAGAGTTGGGAGAGACAAGGCAGGGAGCCCAACCAGCAAGGCTGTTACAATAACCTAGGAGTGGGGTCTGTCTCCTCCAGGTACATGCATCAAAGAGGGAATCTCTATCGATGATGTGTTTTCAGAAGTGTTGATAATCCTCTTTTAGCTCAGTTCCCTGCCCCAAGGAAAGGGTGGCCAGCAGTAGTCATGGGATTGTGATACTCCATGAGTTCCTTCCCTTCTGCCTACAAATGTGCTTCTGCCTTAAAACATTTTTTTAAATTAAAAGCCCTCACATGATCTTATTGCCCATGAGTTACTTACCAATCTCTCTCCTTCCACTTTCTAGCAAACTCCTTTGCTTGTGATCTCTACCCACCACGTGCCCGATTCCCTTTTCAACCTTCTGCAATCAGGCTCTGTCCTCATCACTCCATTGATCACCAGTGACTTCCTTTTGCTAAACCCAATGGTCACTGCCAAGGCTCTTTTCTCTTGCGCCATTTGAGAGCACCGATTACCCCCTCCTTCTTAAAATGCTCCCCTTTTGCCAAGAAAATAATAGACACAATGACTACAAACACAATGTGAATGGAAAGAAGAACTACAAAACAATAAAAAGCAAAGATTGTAAAACTACAAAGAATGAGACTGTCTTCTAGTTCTTGCCTCTTTTACCGGCTCCCTTTCCTTCCCCTCCTGCCACCCCATCCAGTGACTGTGGACATATACCACGGCTCTGCCCTTCGCCTTCTGTTCTTCTACGCACACATTTCTCCAGCAATCTCATTTACTTCCCCAGTTTGAATTGTATCCTTCTGTAGTTCTAGCTCCGACACACATTCCAGGCCTGCATTTCCCCACCTCCCAACAGGGAATTTCTATCTACTTGGCGGTCTATCTAACCAGACCCTGAACTTCCCAAAGCAGATATATTATCTTTCCCCCTACACAGGTTCACCTCCTCACCTACTCCCTTTCTGCCAGCTACACCCCCATTCCTTCATCAGTATCTGGGAATCCCCTGAGGTTAAACCTGAGGACTTTACCCAGATACCAGCAAAGACAGTTCTTGCATTTGGATGATTCTTTGTTTTATGAACTTAAAAAAAAAAACAAAAACATACTTCCTTTATTCTCAACTTAATAAATACCAAATAAAATGAGCATTGACATATACAACATAGAACACAAAAAAGATTGTACATGAAACTGAGAATCTCTATTACATATGCCTTGCTTTTCCACTTAAGTGTAATAAGTTCAACACGTAACTTTTAAAGTTGTACTTGTCTGTGTTTCCTTCTGTTCTCTTCTGCTCATTAAAAAAAAATACTTTAAGGATTCTTTTTTTCGCTTTTCTTTTTTGGGCGAGCAACCCTATTGCTAGCCCCCTCTCCCATCCACCTCCCCACCTGCAAATTGGGAATAAGAATAAAAGAAAAAAAGAAAAAAGAAAAACAATACTCTTGTAACAGATATGCATGGTTAAGCAAAATAAATTCCACATTGGTTATATTCAAAAATGTATGCCTCATTTTCCGCCTTGAGTCAATCACCTCTCTCTCAGGAGGTGGGTAGCAGGCTTCCTCATTAGTCCTATAGGGTCCACTGAACTGCTCAGAGTTACTGTCTTTCCAAGTTTTTCTTTTTTTTCTTTTTTGGGTGAGGCATTTGGGGTTAAGTGACTTGCCTAGGGTCACACAGCTAGTGTCAAGTGTCTGAGGCCGCAAAGTTTTTCTTAACAACGTTGTTTTTGTCTACATTTTTCTCTTGGTTCAGCTCACTCCACTCTGTATTAGTGCATACAAATCTCAGGTTTCTCTAAAGTCATCATTTTGTCATTTGCATTACATTTATATAACATAATTTATTCAGTCATTCCTTAATTGATACACACCTCCCTAGTTCTCAATTCTTTGCTATAGGTACTGCAATATTTTTGTAAATCTGGGTCTTTTTCCTTTTGATTTCTTTTGATGTATACTTGCCCTAGGGATTTTCTCCAAGCTCTCTATATCTTTCTTTGCTTATAAAGCCTAGAACTGGGTCCAGCTATCTCCAGGAAATGCACCTTCAAGAGGTGAACCTCTCCTAATTTTAAATACCCCAGAAAGGGAGATTTTTACATGACCCCTTATTCTCCAGTAATGTGAAAGCTTCAAGTATCTTTTAGGAAATCTTGTGCTGGGAGAGAATACAGAAGAGTTGACCATCACCCTGCAGTTTATTTAAAGTCCTATCATATTATCAGTTATTATTAGGTATTTCATATACAGCTCATGTCCTTGAAAGCAAGATTTTATTTCAGGAAAAGGCTACAAACTTGCTGGGAGGGAGAGGGAAAAGGACAGACACTGGAAGGCTATCCACCCAGCAGCTGAACCATATCCTAGGAACAATTCATTTGTTACTGGGCTAAATCATGCAAATTATGCATCTAAATTATGGACACTTAAAAGGCTACAAATACAATAAATTTTAAATAGTGACATAGTTTAAATTCTTGCCCTTTAATTAAAATTTTGTCAGTTGTTCTCTTTTCTGAACTTCAATGGTGATTCAAGGCAATGAGGAGCCTCTTACAACAGGACTTTTAAAGTCTTCTGTGATTCCTAGGGTGATGATTTAAGTGATGCTAGGATTATGTTCTTTCCTCACTTCCACCTATTTGTGCTCAAACCAAATAGAGATCAATACAAGATATCTGTAAGGCACTTAGTAGAATATCTGGCACATAGTAAGTACTTAATAAATGCTTGTTCCCTTCTCTTCTCCTTTGTGTAGCCCTCCTTGTGGAGTTACTTTCCCAACTCATATTCACACCGATGGGCCAGGCCCCATTGGACCACTGCCTGTAACTACCTTAGGATCCTAGAGTTAAACCTGAAAGGGCTGGGTTTCTAATATTATTACTACTGAGTCCCTATTGCTAGGCTCTGCATAAATAATCAGTTAACTCTATTTACTTTTAGAAAAGGGATTTACTGAGATGGTATAGTAAGAACAATTGGTATAAAACATTACCCTCTCAAGTCTAAGATGTACTCTCCAACAAAAATACCTAGTGGTGATGAGGTACATATATACAAAACACATATTTAAAGAATAAACTTACCCACATGTACAAAAATATTTATAGCAGCTCTTTTTGTGGTGGCAAAGATTTGGAAATTGAGGGAATGCCCATCAATTGGGGAATGGCTGAACACACTGTGGTACATGAATGTAATGGAATACTATTGTGCTATAAGAAATAATGAACAGGCAGACTTCAGAAAAACCTGGAAAGACTTGTATGGATTGATGCTGAGTGAAGTGAGCAGAACCAGGAGAATATTGTACACAGTAACAGCCACATTGTACAATGACTGACTTTGACAGATTTAGCTCTTCTCAGCAATGCAAGGATCTAAGACAACTCCAAAAGACTCATGATGGAAATTGCCATCCACATCCAGAGAAACAACCATGGAGTCTGAATGCAGATAGAAGCATACTATTTGCTCTTCTTTTCTTTTGTTGTTTTGTTTTGTTTCTTCTTTCTCATGGTTCCTCCCATTAGTTCTAATTCTTCTTTACATCATGACTAATGTGAAAATATGCTTAATATCAATGTATAAGTAGAGCCTATGTCAGATTGCATGCCATCTTGGGGAAAGAGGAGGAGAGGGAGGGAGAGAAAATTTAAAACTCAAAATCTTATGGAAGTGAATGTTGAAAACTAAAAATAAACAAATTAATTATTAAAATTAAAAAAAAAGATGAGGGTGGAAAAAAAAAGAATAAACTTACAATTCCTGGATACTGGAAGTCCTTTTCTCCATTTTTAAAGTCCTCATGAAATTCCCCTTAGATAGCTCTCTACTGGGCTCTGAGGTCCAGTACCCCTGGTCACACTCCTTGAAGTTACCTCCTCCCTTGGAAGGCTATCTGTATATCTGTCTGTGTCCCTGTCAGGTGTCTGTCCTCAGTGTGTCCTCTGGATGCATGCCTGTTGTTGGTCCAGTATCTCTGATAAAACAGTCTGTGCCATGGAGGGAGAAGAGAGAAAGAGGGAGAAAAAGAAAGTCTCCTCTCTCACCCAATAGTGATACCCTTGGAAAGAGCCTGGTGAGAATTCTCCAAACTGAAAGCTTCCCCACTGGACTCTTCCACAGCTTGATAGAATTGCTGAAATTTCTCCTGCTATTTAAAGTTCCCAAGTGTGTGGTTGGCTTGTTTGGTCAGCCAATCACACTATTTCCTTCTTGACTCAATTAAAAAGGAAGTCTGTACCTGATGCATATAAGTTGTATCCCCATACAGAGAAACTCCTTGAGGGCAAGAGCAGTTGCATTTATGTCTTGGTATTCATAATACATAGTACACTTCCTGGATACTTAACAAGTGAGTTTTGATTGATTAATTATTAGATCATCCCTCCATCCTTTCTTCTTTGGGCAGAATTGTTTCAATTCTTTTAACCTTTCCACATAGGTTTATTCTCTAATTCTTCTGTCATTTTCAGTGTTCACTTCAGAATCCTAAGTTCTCATTCCTCTCTGGTTTTGAAGGCCAACACAGGATACAGTTCATTCCAGGAAGCTTGGAGTATGAGAAGTACACATGGTACAATGGTAACCTAACGTAATTCTACCTATGGACCATATTTTTATATACCATTCATGGGATCCCTGTTACTGATACATGCCGACCAGTTATGTTATCAGTGCACTGTGTTTTCATAAGGCCTGGCCTAAAGCTTAAATATATATATATTTTTTAAATCTCATAGACTAGACTATAGGTTTGGCCATCTGCCACTGAAATATGCTAACTTAGAATAGAAATATAGAGCTGTTGAATGCTAAGCTATTTTTCATCTAACTGAAGGATTTGAAAAAGAAGGATTATTGTTTCATGCTATTCATGCTAGAATCTGGCTTAAATCATTAAGCGTAATATACCTTACATCTCTTACTATATAACAAGATAGGCACCAAATGGATATATGACCTTGACACAATGGGGGTCAGCATACTACATTAAAGGAGCAAAAAAGAAATTATCTGTCATATGTATTGATAGATGAGTTCATGACCAAATAGGAGATAGAAAGGATCCCAGAAGGTAAAATAAGTAATTTTATTTACATAAAATTTAACAAATTTTTATACAAACAAAACAAATGCAGCTAAAATTAGAAGACAAGCAGGAAACCCGGGGAAAATCTTTACAGCAAATTTCTCTGATAAAGGTCTTATTTCTAAGATAGATAGGAAACTGGATCAAATTTATGACTACTAGCTGTTTCCCCACTTATAAATAGTCAAAGGATATGAGCAGGGGAGTTTTCAGAGGAAGACATACAAGCTATCAGAGGCAGATTAAAAAAATGTTCTAAATCAATAATTATAGAAATTCAGATTAAAAACAACTTTGAGATTCCACTTCACACCCATCTGATTGGCAAAGGAGACAAAAAGAAGAAAGTAACAAATGCTTAAGGAGCTATGGAAAAACAGATACACTAATGTACTGTTAGTGGAGTTGTGAACGGGTCCAGCCGTTATGAAAAGCAATTTGGAACTACATCCCAAAATCTATAAAACTGGGCAGAAATACCACTAGTAGGTCTATACCCCAAAGAGATCAAAGAAAGAGGAAAAGGACCACACGTACAAAAATATGTATAATGACTCCTTTTGTGGTAGTGAAGAAGTAGAAATTGAAAAGTTTGTCCATCAATTGGTGAATGACTAAATAAGTTCTGAACGTGATGGAATACTATTGTGGTGTAAGAAATTATAAAGGAGATGATTTCAGAGAAACCTCAGAAGTCTTGTATGAACTGTTGCAGAGTGAAATATGCAAAACCATGTAAAACATCATGGGATTTGAGATGAAAGTTTCAACCTGACCTAAGAACAGGAACTTCAGAGTTAATAGTCCAATAATGTTGCCATGGAAAATACCATTTGCAGGGCGGATGGGAAACAGGTCAGCCAAATTGGAGATGCCATTAGTCTATTAATCATCTTTGCATTATTAATAAAAAATAAGATAATAAAAAAGTAAGCAAAACCATGAAAACAGTATACACAATAACTTGTTATAAAAATTTGGTGCTGGGGTTACAGAATGGCTTATCACCAGTACAATGGCTACTAGGAGATGAATTTTTTGGCCATGGCAACTCATGACCTTGAAAGACCTAGGAACTACCGAAACAGTAACCAATAACAATTCCAGAGAACTAATGATGAAATATGCTATCCACCTCTATACAGAAAGGTGATGGGACTCCAGCACAGACTGAGCATATACTCTCCCTGGACATGGCCAATAAGGGAATTTATTTTGCTTGACTATACATTTTTGTAACTGAGGTTTATTTTTCTTGCTTTCTCAATGGGGGAAGAATGAAATGGGAGGGGAAAAAAGTAGAACTTCATTTTTAAAGAATGAATTTTTAAAAAATAGTATACTTTGTCCCCCTCTAATTCAACTCAATATAACAAATATTTATTAATGTGTATGATCACTGTGCTAGGCTTTAGTCAGATTTGGTTCCTGCTTAATGGAACTTTCAGTCAAGTAGGAGGATATGACACACACATATATATATGGCTATAAGATAAAACAATATATAACAAATAATAACAAATAACAATCACAATATATTATCAGTATGTATTAACAACAACAAATAATCAACCCACAAGCATATACACCTACTGTGTGCTAAACACTTTGCTAGGTGCTGGTGTTATAGAGAGGCTTCTCACCAACAAACTAGCTCCTGAGAGTGAAATTTTTGGCCACGGTAACTCACGAAGCATAGAAAACTACAAAACGTTGCTCAGTGATATGTGTCCCCACTTCTGTTTCTATACCGGCAATGTGGTGGTAGTGAGGTAGAAAAGGGGACAGAGGATGGTTTTTATTCCAGCTATAAAAACTAATTTTGTACGACTCTAAGTGTGCAATCCTTGTCCAATGACCACTGAATGTGATGGACATGTGAAGTGACGTACTCCTGGAGGAACTGAATCACATCAATACTGACATTCTCACTGTAAATGAAACAGAAGATATAAGGAAATTGAAGCTAAATGGAAGGATAGCTCACAGGCTCTCTTTGAAAACACAAATAAAGGAGTTGGTTTTTATTATGTCTCCAAAGTGAAAAAGAAATATCATTGTAGGAGACATTTGGTCATCTGGTACTGCAATACTCATGACAAGTATTTGTAAAAAACAAAAAAATGAACAACCATGAAAATAATTACAACTTATTTGCCAACAACTATGCAGAGGACAATGAGGTTGAGGAATTTATGAAGGATTCAATGAAAACTTCCAAATTAAATCTACATATGTCTTAATATCCAGTGACTCCAATATAAACGTGGGCATAGGATTTAACAAGAAACAATATGTTGGAAGAAATAGCTAAGGAATCAGATACAAAAGAAAGGATATACATACACATATATATATATATATACATGCTCATATGTGTATATATACATATCTATGCTTCTCTAGATGCACATATGCATATATATTTATGTCTATGTATCATGAATACTTTCTTCAAAATACTTCCAAAAAATACTTTCTTCTCCAGGCTGTATTCTTAACTCATCTCTGTCGGACTTTTGGCCCCATTGGCCATTTCTTCCTCATAGACACTCTCTCCTCCCCGAATTTTCATAACGTTGCTCTCTTCTGATTCTCCTCCTACTTGTCCGACTGCTCCTTTTTGGTACTCAGTCTCTTTTGCTGGATCATCATCTATGCCCCACTCCCTATCCCTAGGTTATACCCAACTCTGTTCTCTCTGATACTCTGATCTCTCTGATCCTCCTTTCTTCTTTTTCTACATTTTCAGGGATCTCATTAGCTCCAACAGGTTCAACTATCATTTCTGTAAAATCTGCTCTCTGGCCGTCATCTCTCACCTAAGCCTCAGTACTATATCACTAAGTGCTCCCTGAATGTCTCTACCTGGCTGTCCCACAGGTACTTCAAGTGCCATCTTGTTACTCCTTCTTCCACAAAAATCATACTTGGACTCTTCTCTCCACTCACACAGCTTGCCCTCTCTCAGACCCTCATTACCTCTCCCTTGGGCTCTTGTAACAGACTCTTAACTGGTCTCCCTGACTCCAATCTCTCCTCTCTCCAATCCATCTGCCACACAGTCCTGCTTTTCTATCCTCCATAGCAAGGAGCATGCAAAAGGTCTTCAATAATCCAAAGTTAAAGCTAGAAAATTGAAACATCTGTTGACTAAAAGAGCCAAAAAAAAATCTGGGATTCAGTTTCTGTTTCTCCACCCAACTGATGGGATATCAGTTTCTCCAACCAGGGAACAGAAGCAAAACTCTTCACCAATTAATGCTATCTACCCCCTTTTAAGGCACTTTTAAAAAGGTACTTTTGGGGGGCAACTAGGGGGTGCAGTAGATAGAGTACTAGCCCTGGATTTAGGAAGACCTGAGTTCAAATATGACCTCATACACTTGACACTTACTAGCTGTGTGACCCTGGGGAAGTCACTTCACCCCACTGCCTCACCGAAAAAAAGTTACTTTTCTCTAAACGGAAGAATGATGGCAACCCCAGGTTATTCCACTTGCTCTGGGGTTGCAGGCTGTGGCAAGAGGGAGTGATGACAAGATGCAATAAGAGGAAGGTGCAGGTTGAATGGGAACATGAGAACACCCCGAAGGCAATATGATATTCATCTGATCTTTTCCTCATGATGATTCAGACACAAATTAGAGAATCTTATGCTCTTAAAGGAAGAAAAACTGCACATGGGCTGTGAAGGGTAGAGGGAAGAGGGGAAACAAACACAGGCAGTGGATTTTCTGCACAAATGCTAAGATGGAGAAAGAGATGAAACCAGGGAACGTAAAAGTCCATGGGTAGGGGTAAGGCAGTAGTGTCGGCCAAGGGAGGAGCCAGGGCCCAAAATCTGCCTTCTCCAACTACTCTGCTTTTGAAGTCCAGTGAGAGAGAGAAGACAGCTGGTCTTTGCTTTCATTCTTGGATGGATCTGCCAAGGCAAACAGACTGTGAACATTTCCTGCCTGCCAACTCTTCAGTTAGTAATAACTGAAGCTGGGACTTTCAGGCAGTGCCCTGCCCCCAAATGTCACATCTATACCCACCACAACAGAAGGGATCGCTCACACTAGCAGGAAGGGGAACCAGCTCCCTAAGAAAAACTTCCTCTGGCATTTATCCGCAGCTCGGATGGCCTAACAGCTATCCTCTCAGCTGACCTCCAGAACAGCCAGCTAAACATGTCAGGTTGTGGAGGCAGAGGGCAGGGTGTAAGGGTGGGAAAGGGGTCTCTGAGCTTGGACACAGGCATTCCCATGCAGTGCTGAGTCAAGGATCATGCCAATCTTTGGGGAAGGACAAGAGAATGAAGATAAATGTCTTCCACGAGCAAAAGGGGTATCAGGATGACCAGAGCAATTTTGAGGTGAAAATGACAGGGAGTGAAAGGGTCAGAGAAGCACAGGTTGGACCTCTCTTCTTGGGCAGCACTGAGATTGGTCAGCTCCCCTATAGAAAGGCCGAGGGAAAGCATTCGAGGGCAGTGGAGGTACTGGGTGGGTGAAGACAAAAGTCTATAGATTAGAGGTATCTGGCCCAAGCCACATGCAGCCTGCAACACTCCTGAATACAGCCAAAACAGACTTAAAATGTAATTGCAACCCATTTAACAAAATAAAAATACAACATAGACAACGTTAATTTATGGTTTCCTAAGTCAATATTTTTGCTCATCTGAGATATGGCCTGATCAGGACAGAGACCTGGTCTTTTGCTGAATTGTCACCACCTTTGTTCTGGACATTACATATCTTTTAACGTACCCTAAAATCATATTAGCTTTTTTGGATGCCATGGCATATTATTAATTCATGATGACTTTATAGTCCACTAAAACCCCCAGATCTTTTCCCAGGAAATATCATCTATCCACATCTCTCCAATCCTATACCTGTGCAATTGATTTTTTTAAATCCAAGTAAAGGACTTTTCATTTATCCCTTTTATTAACTAAGACTATAAATTACAGATAAACTGCTGATTTATCAATGAAGGTAGTGCCCTAGGCAGCTAGGTGGTGCAGTGGATAGAGCACTGGTCCTGGAGTCAGGAAGACCTCAGTTTGAATCTAGTCATGGACATTTACTAGCTAGGAGGCCATTTAATTTTTGCTTGCTCCCCTAATGGGAATAATAATAGCACCTATCTCTCAAAGTTGTTGTGAGGTTCAAATGAGAATATTTGGAAAGCACTTAACAAAGTGCCTGGCACATGACAGGGATGATATAAATGCTAGCTATAAAGTAATTTATTAATTAATTTACTTTATTTATATCAATAAATCATATAAATTATATTTATTTATTGAAAAATTAAACCAATTCTTGAATCCCAACAAGATCTTTTTGAGCCCAGACTCTTATCATTCAGAATATTAGCTCTCCTTCCCTGCTTTGTGTCATCTGCAAATTTGATAAGCATACTACCTATCCCTTCATGTCTCCAAGTCACTACCTAGCTAGAATGTCAATCTGGGAAGGTTATGCAGCTTTCTCAGATCTTAATAATTCCAGTATCTGCATTTATGATAAATTCCTTTGGGAACATCTCCCTCCTTAGATTTTCACACTGGTAAACACAAGTGGTCTTTTGGGAGAGAAAGGCTATAAGCCAATCACTAGACTAGTGGATTTTCCAACTCCTTGACATTTCATTTGTGGCTCTTGTGGTTCTATTTTCTCTCCTTTGCTGTGAAGAAATGGGTACCTTCATTTTCTGTTGATTTTGAGTTCCTGAACATTTGAATTTGTTTTTAATTCTCATAACTGCTGAGAAAATAGTCTGTTTATAATAAGAAAAAAAGCTGTACCTTCCTCAGCCTAAATATAGAATTTCAATACTTAAGACAAGCTATCCCTGGTGAAGAATAAAATCTACCAGCAAGCAAAGAAAGGCTTAGATTTCAGGTAATAATGTATGTAGGCTGTATAATCCATTTGGTTTGATTTTCTCCCCATACCCACACCCCACCATGAACTCATTCTATCTTTTACTATATACTTTACAATCTCTTGTTTCTTTTCTTTCCCTCTGCCTCCCCACCTCCCCCAATCACTTAAGATCCTTGTCAACCTGAACCACTGGTTTCACATTCTGACAAGCCCTTTAACTCTGTCACAAACAGCACTGTTAACTGGAGAGCACCACTTCCCATGGAATTTGCTGGCATGATTTAAGACTTATTTGGCCAAAAGAGAAATGGATAGTGTTGAGAAAGGGCCCTGGGAATGTTTATTTTCTAATGGGGCAATAATATGACCAGATTTTTTTTTCTCCGTTTTTTTGTTTGCTTAGTTTTTGCTTGGGGTGAACTTTTTATGGTTATGCAACTTAAAGTATTGGGCTAATAAGTCCCTGTGCTTCAATGAAAATAGCTAGAAGGAACTCAGATAGTAAAGGCTCTTTGCCCCTTTATGCAAAAATAAAAAAAAAATTTCTCTAAGGAAGGCAAAGTGGGACTGTAAATGGGCCACCAAGAACAATTGCCAGTCCTTCGCTCAGTTCCTTAAGCACCAGGTGATTTTCAGCCCCATCCTTTTCCTCTTCCACCCTATCCCTAACAGGACAACCTCTCTATCAGAAGACACAAGGTATTACAGGGTCTCAATCTCTCCTTCGAACTAAATGTAGTTCTCCATTCCCTCCCCCTCAACCGAATTTGTCTTTAAAAGCTGATTTGACAGCATGAAATATGTTGTTTGCCATTGGTGTCAGAATTACTAGTGACCGCTCATTCTTGCTGGAATGCTTTACATGTTAGACATGTTATCAGGGAAGTTTGATATAATATACTAGCATTTTTGACAAACTTGACAAACAGGTTGGAGCCCTTTCGTGATCCTAGATTTTGCCAAAAACAAGAGTAAACAAATCATGAGTTTGGGTTGCACAGGTTTCAATGTGCAATATACATTCCACAATTATCACTTTGGTTACACAATCTGAGATAAGCATTTTGCAGTCCTCCTTAGGGTCGTAGACACAGAGCTAAAAAGGACTTCAGCATTCCCCAATCGATAAATGGTCAAAGGATATGAACAGGCAGTTCTCTGATGAAGAAATTAAAGCCATCTATAGTCACATGAAAAAATGCTCTAAATCACTATTGATTAGAGAAATGCAAATCAAAACAACTCTAAGGTACCACATCACACCTATCAGACTGGCCAAGATGACAAAACAAGAAAATGATAAATGTTGGAGAAGATGTGGGAAAATTGGGATACTAATGCATTCCTGGTGGAGTTGTGAACTGATCCAACCATTTTGGAGAGCAATTTGGAACTATGCCCAAAGGGCTATAAAAATGTGCATATCCTTGACCCAGCGATAGCACTTCTAGGGCTATATCTCAAAGAGATCACACAAATGGGAAAAGGACCTACATGTACAAAGATATTCATAGCAGCTCTTTTTGTGGTGGCAAAGAATTGGAAATTGAGAGGATGCCCATCAATTGGGGAATGACTGAACAAATTATGGTATATGAATTTAATGGAATACTATTATGTTGTAAGAAATAATGAAGAGGCTGACTTCAGAAAAACCTGGAAAGACTTGTATGGTCTGATGCTGAGTGAAGCGAGCAGAACCAAGACACAATGACAGCCACATTGTTCGATGACTAATATTGATAAACTTAACCCTTCCCAGCAATACAAGGATCTAAGACATCTCCAAAGGCCTCATGATGGAAAATGCTATCCACATCCAAGGAAAGAACTATGGAGTTTGAATGCAGATTGAAGCATACTATTTGTTATTTTTTTCTTCTGTTGAGTTTTGTTTCCTCTTTCTGGTGGTTCCTCCTATTGGTTCTAATTCTTACAACATGACTAATGTGAAAATATGTTTAATTGGAATGTATATGTATAGCCTATATCAGATTGTACGCCGTCATAGGGAGGGTGGTGGGGAAGAAGGGGGAGAAAAATTTTAAACTCAAAAGCATATGGAAGTGATTTTTGATAAATCAAAATAAATTAATTTAAAAAAAAAAAAAGGCCGTCAGGTACCATCTAGCCTAGACTCTTCATTTTACAGTAAGGAAACCGGTACTCAGGCAGGTTAAGTGATTTGCCCAAGGTCACCCAGCTAGTAAGTGGCAGAAGGATTAGAACGGAGGTCCTCCTACTCCACAGACAGTGCCATTTCCACTGGACTATGATACTTTCTATCCCTTTGTCCTTGTTGTTTCATGTTCTTGGTCACCAGAATTTCTGCCTTCTCAAGTTCAGAACAGAGTTTTAGTCAAGCAAAAAGGCAGACACTATTCTTAATACCCAAAGTCTGACTTGCCCCCATTAGCGAATCAATCTCTTTCTCATCCCTTCCTTTCCCTTTCCATACACAACACACATCTAGAATGGTTTGGTCACCTCTGTGTTCTAGAACCTGCTGCAAACACAAGCATCGGCACATGCCGTGCCTGCATCTTCACAGAACCACAGATCTAGAGTCCAAGGGACCTTAAAGGTCAACTAATTCAACCTTCACTTTTACAAATGAAGAAAACAAGGCCCAAAGAGTTAAGAGTTAAGTCTTGCCCAAGACACCCAATAAGTGATCAGCCTTCAAATTTAGGTCGTAAGATCAGAGATTTAGAACTGGAAGGAATCTCACTGGACAGGATATCTAGTCCAACCCCTTATTTTACAAATAAGGAAACTGAGGCCCCAGAAGGCGAAATGACTTGTACACAGTGACAATGGTGATCCAATGCCTACTGGACAAACTCCAACATCAGGCTCTGCTAAAGACTCTAGAAAGCATAGGAATAAATGGATTTTTTCCTTAATATAATAAATAGTATTTATCTATAATCAAAAGGAAACATTATATGTCATGGAGAAAAGTTGGACACCTTTGCAACAGGATCAGGGACAAAGCAAGTATAAAACACTACAGAAAGAAGGAAACAAGTGTTTATTACGTTCTTCCTATGTTCCAGGTACTGTGTTATGTCCTTTACAGATTTACAGATGAAATTACAGATTACAAATGAGATTACAGATCTCATTTGATCCTCATAACAACCCTGAGAGGTAGATGCTGTTATTATTTCCACTTTGAGGTTAGGTAACCTGCCCAAGGTCACACAACTAGTAAGTATCTGAGGCTGGATATGAATTCAGGTCTTCCTAACTCCAAGCCCAGCACTCCAACCACTGTACCAACCAGCTGCCCCCAAAATATAGACAGACCTAAGACACTAAGTGTAGAGAATTTATCTGCCTCTGGTCTTTTCACACTATAATGTACTCGTCTTCTCTTGTCAATTTTATTTTCAACACATCTCTCACCTCTATCCTCTTCTCTCTACTAATCAAATGAGACAACATTTATAAAGCACAGTGCCTGGCACATAGGAGGTTCTTAATTAACACCTCTTCCTCCCTCCTCCCATTCTCCTTCCACTAACACGGACTAACCCCCTAGTTCAGGGCCTTATCACCTCTCACCTCGACTACTTCAGTAACCCAAATGGTCCCCTGCCCACCAGCCTCTACTTTCTCTAATCTGTCCTTCACAAAGCTGTCAAACTGATCTTCCTAAAAGCCAAGGGCTGAACCTGTCATTCCCTGATTGAGAAGCTTTAGCAGTCCCTTAGTGATTCAAGAATAAAATACAATGTTTGGCATTTAACACCCTTCATGATTTGGCTTGTACTTTAACTTCTCAGATTTCATATGACTCTCCCACACATACTCTATGTTCCAGACAAACTGGCCTATTTGATGTGCCCTTTTGTCTCCTGTTTCCATGTTTTTGCACATCCGAAGAATGCTTTCCTTTAATACCTCACAGAATCCCTACCTCCACGTAAGACTTAGCTAAAGTCCACCAATCTACAGATAAGGGAAGAATTCACGAGCAAACAAAATAGAGCAGATCATAAAGATAAAATGGACAATTTTGATTACATAAAATCTTAAAGTTTTTTGCACAAACAAAAGTAATACAGTTAAAATTAAAAGGGACGTGGCAATCAGAGGCAAAAAAAAAAAACCCTTTGCACTAAGTTTCTTTGGTACAGGTCTCATTTCCATCTGATTAAAATTTATGAGTCATTTTCTAATAGTTTAAGTAGTCAAAGAATATGAAAAGGTAATTTTCAAAAAAAGAAATGCAATCTATCAATAACCATGAGAAAAATGCTCCATATCACTAATAATCAGAGAAATTGCAAATTAAAGCCATTCTGAGTTTCTACCTTACAGCCATTGGAGGCAACAATGATAAAAAGGGAAAATGACCAATGTTGGAGGGATTGTAGAAAAACAGGCACACTAATACACTGTTGTTGGTGGAGCTGTGAATTGGAAGAGCCATTATGGAAAGCAATTTGGAACAATGCCCCAAAAGTTACTAGACTGTACATACCTTTGGACTCAGATTTCACTACTAGGCATATATAGGCATATACTCCAAAGAGATCAAAGAAAGAGGAAAAGAAAAAAAAGGAAAAAGGACCTATTTTTACAAAAATATTTATAGCAGCTCTTTTTGTGGTGGCAAAGAATTGGAAATTAAGGGGATGCACACCATTTGGAGAATGGTTAAATAAGTTGTGGTATATGATTGTGATGGAGTACTATTATGCTATAAGAAATGACGAGCAAGATGCTTTCAGAAAAACCTGGAAAGACTTACATGTACCGATGCAAAGTGAAGTAAGCAGAACCAGGAGAACACTGTACACAGCAACAGCAATACTGGACGATGATCAACTGGGGAAATGAGTTTAGCGCTGGGACTTTAACTCTTTTCTAGATTCTACATTCCAAAGCTGGCCCTAATAAATTGTCAGTTGCCTCACATGTCTTCGATGTTCCCAGCCTCCCCTGCCTGTACCATTTTCCTCTCTTTCCATCCTGTTTAGAGGCTTATCACTCTCTGATTCATTACCAAAATTCAATTTTAGGAAACAATGAAATAAATCCATGCATATTAAAGTATAAATCACTGATAAGGCTTATTATATTATTTTTCCCAAAAATATATTCATGTTAAGTAGGAAGGAAAGCAAAAGCTAAACAAATTAATCTCTAATTTAACTTAATCTCTAAGGCAAGTATGTAGTCTACCTATGCATATGGTGAGCCCTAATGCATGCCTGGAAGTCACTCAGAAGTACCATGGACTACTACATGGAAGTATAATTAGAGCACTGGGATTTGAAGATTGGTTCTAAGTAAATTTTTAGGCCTTAGTTTCCTCATCAGTAAAAGAAAGGCATCAGACTAGATTACAGATCAAAAAAATCACAAGTGTAGAGCTGGAAAGGACCCTCAGAGGTTACATAGTTGTGACCTCTAAGGTTCCTTTTGGCTCTCAGTGTATAATCTTATGGTCCCCTCCTCGTGCAAAAACCTGCCCTGACCCAACTGTAAGACTTGCCTCTGAGACAAAAGATCAGATTGGAAAACAGTCCCTGCCTCCTCCTCCTCCTCCTCCTCCTCCTCCGGGTTGAGGATGGGTGTGGCTGTTGGCATTTGGGTTGTACGTTTAGGATTATTTGTTTCTTTGGGTGCCCACATCTGTACAAGTCTAGAATATGGGTTAGAACTTGAAGGGTCCTAACTTTGGGAACACTGATGATGAAAGTGGCTTCCTGCGTCTTGGCAAGCAGACGATGCACTAGAAGTGCCAAGTGAGGCGTACGTTTTCAGACATGTCTGATGTGTTGGTTTGTTTTGTTTGACTATGCTTATTTATTACAAGGAAAGGCTTTTATAGTATTAGGGAAAGAGTTGGTGGGTAGTGATGAAAATGGAAAAAAAATCAATCCATCAAGAAAATATTAAAATTATACAAAAGAAAGCAAAAAGTTGAAAAGAGAAGAGAAACAAGGCAATTTTGTTACTACTTTGTTGAATTTAGCATGTCATTTTAAAAAATAAATTACATAAAAGAAGTTCAATGGTTCATATGAGAGCCTCTTTTGTTCTTGGTATACTAAAATATTTGGATTGTTGATTAAGTTCATAATAAAAAAAAGAAATTTTAAAAAATAGATTGGGGGGGATAAAAAGGGCAGAAGAACTGTGTGATATATCTGGGAGGGAAAAGATAACCCATTTTCCCTTCAAAGAATCAAAAGGAATGCACATTGTTATTACTGCTGGTATATATAGGGGATGTTAAGACAGCCTAAAGGAGAGACAGAAGGTGCCCTATTCCAGGTGAACCAAACCCCAACCACTACCTCTTTTCAGACCCCAATGGAGACAGCCAAGGATTCTGACCCCAAAAGCCTTGGGAATAGCAGTACCTTAAGGAAACTAAAGCTTAGAGAGAAATAAAAGCCTCATATGTACAGTTACTAGCAAAGTCAAAAATAAAACCCAGGCCCGGGATATTCATCACTGGAGAGTTAGGGAATGTCTTGTACCTAGAAAATCCAAGAGAGTTTAAGAAAAAAATTATTGACAGCAATAAAAGACTTCAGTAAAGTGGTAGCATACAAAATAAACCCATAAAAATTATGTCTTCAAAGAAGGGTGAAAAGTGGAGTGAAAAGAATATTGACTTTCAATTCAGAGGGCCTGTGCTGAAATGCCTGCTATTACTTGCCAGCTATGTAACCTTGGGTAAATTCACTCTCTAAACCATAACTTTCTCATAAGAAGGCAAGATGGTCTCTAAGGCCCTTCCCTGCTCTGAATTCTGTGATCCTATGACTCCTGGTCCAAGGGTCCTTCTACTCCATCACACTGATGAGTTTGCTGGGAATTTCCTTTCGGAAGTTTCTATCAGTGTCCCCTAAGACCTATGGTTCTTTTCACCTGTTCCTGGCTTGGTTCACCTCTCCAGTTTGTATGGTAGGAGGCTCATGCCAGGGGGCAGATAAAATTCCAATGGTTAACTTCCGCATTAAATCACTGAAGGGATGTGGGGTGGAGAGAAGAGGCTGAAAAACTACCAGAACTTTTCCAGGGAAAAGTAGGGGGCAAATATTAGTATTAGTTATAGCCTATTTTGCAAGGGTGGGGAACCTATGACCTTGAGGCCACTTGTGGCCTTCGGGTGTGGCCTTTTGACTGAGTCCAAGTTTTACAGAACAAATTCTTTTATTAAGGGGATTTGTTCTGTGAAGTTTGGATTCAGTCAAAGGGCCGAACTTGAGGACCTAGAGGGCCACATGTGGCCTGGAGGCCACAGGTTTTCCATCCCTGGTATCGGCTGCATAAATTTGTTTGACGAGAAAATTCTGCTTAAAACTGTTTAATTTTTCTGGCTTCCCATGAGTGGGGTCAAGGCCATTCTATTTACAAAGCCTAAAATGAGAAAACACTCCAGGGATCAAAGTTTCACTTAAGAACACAACATCAAACCTGAATCAAATTATCTATCTGAAGGCATATTACTGATTAACAGAAACAGGTTTGTGATAAATTATGCTAAGCTCAGAGAGAATTGCCCCTGGCCTAAAACTAACAGGAGTATCTGGGAATCTAACCAGAAGGTGAGATGCCCTCCAGTTTTAGGGACATGCCAAACATCTTTGAAATCTGGGAAAATGTCTTCTCAAGGAAGATTTATCGAGCTATATGCCAAATGCTATTTAAAGTACTCTTGCAAGGGTTTAGCATGAAGTGAGGCAGTGTTTCTGGAGTCAATAGTTTGGACACCCAATTACTTTTTACTTGGGACCCAGAATTTTAACTTAAGCTACTTTTACATGTTCTTCAAGTAAAAATTTCCTGGGCTTCTCTTATGGAAAATATTTTCCTAGCTTGCTGTGTGACTTATGGCAAGTCACTACCTTCTCTGGACCTCAGTTTCCTCCTCTGCAAAATCCGGGATTGATTTTCCTCTAACAAGCTATAACGTGAATAGCCCTGGAGATTAGTCAAATAAATTTGATTAAGGGGTGGAGAAATGAAGAGCCACAAGTGTGGGAGACTTGGGGAAGTCTAGGATGAGGAAAAGGACAGGGAAATCAGGCCTAGAATATTGCCCATTGAGGGGAACCAAACTATATAAGTTCTTTTAAAATAAATTATACATATGTTACATACATACATGTAAATTTTTCAATTAATAAGTATTTATCTTCTCTCCCTCCCATCCCTGCAACTGGGAAAACAAAATCCTTGTAATAAATAGCAGTCAAGCAAAACAAATTGCTACATTGGCCAAGTCCAAAAATATGTCTCACCCCGCATATTGTGAGTGCATCATCTCTCTGTTCGGAGATGGGTAGCAATCTTAAGAAAAGGTTTTTTGATACTTGTTTAGTAACAACTGCATTCTATTAGGGTGAAACAGGGCCCCTCAAAGTAGAGTATTGAAGGTGACTCTAGGTAGCTCTACGGGCCATCAAAACCCCACTGGCTGCGTCTCTCCCTTAGCCCCCATCCCCACCCCTCCAGCCCTCAAGGCACACCACCTCTGGGCTTGTTCCGAGCCAGGATGCAGAATCACGTTTGCACCCCCAGCCTGGCACTAAAAGGCCCCGCTGACCGAGGTCTGGAAGGAGATAGATCGGTGCCAGGATCCCTTGGGATCTCTGGCCCTGCTCACCCAGAAGCTCGCCCTGGGGTTACATTCCCTGCCTCGGCTGTCGTGTCTCTGCGCCGAGGGGGAGGAGGGGTTAGGAAAGACGGGGGATGGACTCTTGAACCCCGGGGGCATGAGAACAGACGTGCCTTAAGCGCTTACGGTTGTCCAGTTACTGCGCCAGGACGCAGGTTGGCAGAGGCCGCTGGAACCCGGGGGCGTGACGGCAGCGATGCAACTGCGGCTTCCGCTGCAAGCGACCAGGCGGGACGCAGCAGCGCCAGACACAGAGGCTCGGGGTCAGACGTCGGGGCGGTGGAGGTTGCAGGATCACTGGAGAACGGGAGGACAGAGCAAACCCTGGAGCAAACTCAAGCTGCCTCCCTCCAGTGTCCCCGCCTCCGCGTAGCTCCTCCACTGGAAGGCTCCGGGCTTCGGGGCAGTCTAGCCTGGCCACGCCCAGCGCTGAGCCCTCTGGTCTGGAGCGTGAGCTGGGGACCCTTGCCCAGCCACCTCAAGCAAGGTCAGGAGGTGGAGAGGGGCCTGGAAATTGTAGTTTCCCCATGTAAACAAGATCTAAGGCAGCCACAGTGCAGCTTCCCCAGCCCCTAACTAGCTCTCCCTTTCCGCTAACACCAAGGACTATTATTTCCATCTACAACCCACTTCAGACCTAGTCCCTTCAAAATGCAATGTTTCAGCTTCTCATTTTCACCCGCTCCCTCGATGTCCCTCTGCCCCTCTCTTCTTCCACCACTCCAACCCCTTAACAAATGAACATCAGCAGAAGTCTGAGAAGAGGGGTGACTGAACGCAGAGCCTCAAACGAGACCAATCTTTGTCCCATTGGTTTGTAACAGAAATGGCCAGGATGGGTGTATTTGTGGAGTGTTGGCAAAATAGTTAGTTGTGAATGGACAGGTCAGGTGATAAGTCTGGACAACACTGCATCATTTCCTTTCCCAATAATAGGCATTCCCAGACACGCTAGACAAAGTGCAAACTACTTTGCCTCTGTTCCCATTTATCTGCAATAGGAACTTTCCACTCCAGCCAGGATGCACCTCCATCCACATTAAACACTTCCTATAAAGACTTGCCTAACCTTAGAGAATTAAATTGACCAGGAATAATTATCTACTGTGGCTATTTTTAATAATCCTATTATCTCTTCAGGGTGAGAACACTAGCATCTATAACTTCTCAGTGGGATTTAAACCCAGGTCTTCCTTATTCCAAATCCAGCATTCTGTTCCTTATAGCACATTGTATTAATTATCCTATGCTACCTACAGAGAAGGAAAAAAAAAGACTCATAGCAACAATGTCCAATTTGTTAGATGTGTTGTTTGAAAATCTGGGAATCCATAGGAACCAAATCAGGTTGAAGTGGCCTGTGATATTTACAGATCACAGACCAACAGTTACAGTAGGATTTGTATTTATGCATATCATTGATATAAGTGGTAAACAGAAAGTATCAGTTTCATGCCAGAACATGAAGAGAAAGAGGAAGATGTCCCAAACTGAAATTACAGAGCAATACTGGAAAAGGACAAATTGCTTGGGGAATATGGTCAACAGTAGAATTTCAAGAATTCTTTGAATGTCCATAGAAACAAGACCAGTAAATTACTTTCAACCTATTCAAAATATTCTTTGAATAACTTCCCCACTCCTTTTCACTTTAATTAGCTTCCTTTAACAACAGGGAATGTGGTAGAGTGGACAGTGCACTGGATTTGATTCCTGATTTTGTTTTTTACTATTTGTAATCATGGGCAAGTCGTTAAACCTTTAAAAAAATTTTTTTATCTGAATTTAAACACTTAAAAGGAATATTTCTATATACATAGCAGAATACAAAAAGGATTCTCCATGAAACTAAATCTCCATTCCATAACACTCGAGTTAAAATATATATATGTATATAAATTTTACATGTTACTTTCAAAATTGTCCAGCTAGTGTGTACTTCCTCCTAATCTTCTTTCTATTCTTTTCTGTGCATTACAAAAAAAAAGTTAGAGTAGTGGATTTGGGGGCATCACCATTGCTAGCTCTTCTTTTCCCTCTCCAAACCTTCCCATTTGAAAATTAAGAAAGAAAAATCCTTGTAATAAATAGCTAAACAAAAAGACATACAATGGCCATGTCAAAAAATGTATGTCTCTTTCAGCACTCTGTGTCCACCATCTCTGTCAGGAGGTGGGTAACACTTCATCAGAGGTCCTCTAGGGATATGGTTAGTCATTGCATTGATCAGTTCTCTTTCACAATTGTTTTTCTTTACAATATTTCTGTTCTTATAAAATTTGTTCTATTTCTGCTTACTTCACTCCATCAGTTCGTATCACCCAGGATGCTTTGAAATTCCTTCATCATTTCTTATGGTGCAGTACTTCATTACATGCATATATAACAATTTGTTCACTTATTCCTCACTTGTCTAAGACACCAACCTATATTCGGTTTGTTTTTTCTTCCAACCCCTCCTCCCACTTTTAATATTCCTTTAAGGATCAGAAGATGGGTTTTGCTTCAACTATTCCCTCCCTGGTATTATCTTCTCTTAATACCATCCCCCCTCATCCATCATCTGCACTTATTTCCTTGAGCTTGATATAGTTCTACACCAAATTCTGTGTGTTCAACCCTACTTTGTAAGGTTCATCTGATGCCCATTTCCCCCCTACCCTTCTTCCATGTTTCCAAACTCTTCACCCATCCTATTTATGGGAATTAGCAACTTCTAACCCTTTCTTCCTCCTTTCTGTACTAGTGTATTCCTTCTCTTACACTCCCTTCTCTTTCTCCTCAGAACAGAACCAATCTAACCCCAGGACCTCTTTTTCTTATTTAACTCCCTCTATATCCTTTGAAGACAGTAGGGTTCTAAAGCATCACTTGTTTCTTCTCCCCCATTAGACTATTAGTACTACATCATCATACAACTCCTTCCAATTGATCAAATCAATATACTTTTCTAGATTTCTCTGGAGTAATGCTCTTACTCAGCTCTTTTCATCAGATGCCTGAAAGTCCTCTATTCTTTTCTAATGTTTACTTTTTCCTTGTAGGATTATACTCAGCTTGGTGTGGTAAAGTGTTCTTGGTTATAAGCCTTTGCCTTTTGAAATACGGTATTCCAAGATTTTTTCTTATGTGATCCTGACTGTAGTGCCTTGGCAGTTGAACTGCTTCTTTCTTGATGCTTTTGGTACTCTGACCTCAGAACTCTGGATTTTAGCAATGATAGTCCTAGTACTTTTCCTTCTGGGGATTACTTTAGGAGATTATCAGTGGATTCTTTCTACCTTTACTTTGCCTTCTGGTTCTAACAGATCTGGGCAGTTTTCATTTATGACTTCTTGAAGGATAGTGGTTTTCAGGATATCCACTGGCTCTTAAAGAATCTCTGACCAGTTTTCCAGGCCAACTATTTTTGGTATCAGATATCTTACATTCCCTTTACTCTCAATTGTTTGGTTTTGTTCTATTATATCTTGTGGTCCCATGGAATCATTGATTTGTTTGGTCTATTATAATTTTCAGGGAGTCTTATTTTTGGGGTAAAGTTTACCACTTTCTCCTCTAAACTATTTGTTCTTCCAATTCTTTCCTTCAGAGCTTTGATTTCATTTTTTAAAATCTCATTTAATCTCTTCTAGGTATTCATGTAGTCCTTAAGAAGTCCACTTTTGGGGGCAGCTAGGTGGCCCAGTGGATAGACCACCGGCCCAAATCCAGCCTCAGACCAAAAACGTGACACACACTAGCTGTGTGACCCTGGGCAAGTCACTTAACCCCAATTGCCTTAAAAAAAAAAAAGCCCACTTTTTCCTGTGAGTTGTTTTACAGTTTTTATGTTACTTTCTTTTGGAGGATCACCTACATCATGCAATCATTTTTTATTCTGGTAGGCGTTTTCTTTGATTTCCTCATCTTTCCAGCTTTAGCTACTGAAATGAGGCCTTGTACTAGAACCAGGAAGTCCCCGATACACTTTCAGGTGGGATGGCCAGCCTTGTTTGGTCTTGCCCTAGATTCCTTCACTGATTTCCACCTCCTGAGGTTAGGTCCCCTGTCTGGATCTATGAGGTCCTGGGCGTGGGATCTTCAGGGCCCTTGTCTTAGGACAGTATTAGGGACCTCAGAGTCCAGACCTCAGAGTGCTTGAGAGTAGGCCATCTAAGTCTTAGTACTATGGCACTACATTGGTTGCTACCCATTTAAAATTCCCAACCCTATCCTGGGGTTTTCTCAGGGGATCTCTCTGCTCTTGCTGCCTCTCTAGGTATAAAGCCTTAGGGGGAAGTTCTTATTGCCTTATTGGCTTCTCCCTGACTTTTTTGATAGTTTTGAGCTGGAAGACACTGTCGTTTCTCATTGGATTTAATGATCAGCATTTGGTCTGGTGAGAACTTAAGGATTTTGCTGGAATATTAAACTTTCATAATAAGAGTTACTTAATAATCTCAGGTTCCTTCCAGACCTAAATTCTATAAGCTACTACTGTGATTTTGCAGAGCAATTACAAAAGAGTGGGAACAGTCACATGGAGTAGTGGTGTCAAACTCAAACAGAATTGGAAATCACTAATCCATACATGAGGATTCCTGTGGGCTGTGTTATTGACTTGGTTTTAAAATGGTACCTATCTTTATCATATTTTTTATCTATTGTGGTAAATATTTCCCAATTGCATTTTAATCTGGTCATTCAATAGTGTTGGACACCCTTTTTGACACAGCTGATATAGAGGCTATTTATTACCTTCAGTCAAGCTAATTAAAAATGTTGTGTCTATGGAAAACTGAGAGTGTGTGGCATACTGGGAAGTACAGCATATTTGTAACTAAAAGGCCTGGGTTTGGGTCCATTCTACAACCTAGTAGCTATCTGATCTGGGGTAAAGACAACCTCTCTGGGCCTCATTTTCCTAAGCTGCAAAATGAGGAAGGTGGACTAAACTATCTGTAGGGTCCCTACCAAGCCCAAAAGTTACATTCATGATTCCAGTCCAATTAAAGAACTTTAGAGACCTCTATTGGTTACTGGTAGACATTGCCTTGGTGGCTATTTACCATGAAGGAATTTTACTACCAATTTTACCCTCCCCACTCCCGTTTCTATTCCAGCTTTAAATTCCCTATCCTTTGTAAGACTTCCCCAAATCTCCTAAACAGTGAAGTCAGAACCCTTCTTTGAGAAAGGTTTTCTACATCTACTAGCAATAACTCCTACTGGGTGAAAGGTATGAACAGTTTACTTAGCAATGGAAATATATTTATTCAATACTGGGATAGCTTCTCAATCTACGCATGGGCTAAGAACCATCAACAGAGGCTATCAAAATTAAAGAAACTGTGATGGAAGTCCACGGCTTTCTAGTTAAGTTTTGGATCACTGGACAACAGATTCAGAGCTGATGGGGCCCTTAGAGGCCTTCTAGTTCCACCCCCTCATTTTACAGATGAGGAACTAAGGTTAAGTGTCCAAATTTTCTTGGTTCCTAGTTTCCATCAAGGGATTACTAAGGCCACCCCAAAACTTTTTAAATGTTCTTCTATTATTGTTAGGCACTATACAGACCAAATGAGGCAGGCCCTCCCGTAACATGTTTCCAAAAAACAGTATAATTCTTCAGATAATAAACATGGGATAAAATTCAATATTACTTACATTTCATACAATACATACTTAGTTTTAATTAGATTATGCTCTATACTTATTATCAACAGTAGGAAATAAGGAACTGATCAAAAAACAAAGTTATGAGTTGGTGGGAATATGCAAGGTCTATCTATATAGGACTATCTATATTTGTCCTCTTTTGTTAAAAAAAAAAATCAGATTCAACTGCAAATATGTATCATCTACTGGCCCTGATTAGTCTCCCTCCATTTGTCAAGTAGTTTTCCTCTCCACCTGAACCACTAAATCCAGAATCTGGGGATTTCATATTTAAATTAGTGGTCTTTTAACACTGTGGCCTCACTTGTTCATCAACTCAAGTTCCACAACCTGCCTTAGACTTAGTCATCCAAGACTGTTCCATTTTCATCATCTTAGACTCTAAAATTCCTTTCTAATTCTCATCTTGCATCTCTCCTCCTGCCTTAACAAATTTTCACCCTTATTGTGATCTCCAGTTCCTCCATACTGGTTCCCCTAGTCCATCACTCCTGCTTTAGACTCACAGTCCCCTTGGTAGTCTTGACCATATAGTTAAGCAGTTCAACTATAGGCTGCCCTCCACTTTTCTGCTGTTCATAGCTCTCCAATACTCAACTCTAGGCTACTGCTATCACCTACATTCCTCAACAAGGTATCTCTGACCAATATGTGGTTTCTCACCCCACCCCCCTCTACTGTCACCTTTTTCATTTGTCTCACATGAAGGGGTGGCTCTTCTTGCCAAAGCAAACCTCTTTATGTACCCTTGATCCTATTCTATCCAGTCTTCTCCAGCAGATGTCCCTTTAACCTTCCATCTCTTTCTGTTTACTGGCTGCTTACCTGCTGCTATAAATATGTCCGAGTCTGTCCCATCCTCAAAAAAGACATCACTTGGTCAATCCACTTCTACTGGTGATCATCCTAACATATTTCTTTTCATGGCTAATCTACTTGAGAAGGATGTCTACAATCAGCGCCTCCACTTCCTTTCCCTTCACATTCTTAACTCCCCAAAGTCTGGCTTCCAACCTCATCATTTAATTGAAAATATCTTTTGTAAAGTTACCAACAATCTCTTAATTGCCAAATCTACTGTTCTTCACTCAACCTTTTTTAATCTCAGCAAAAACACTTGTGAATACTCTCCTCTCTCTAGGCTTTTATGACATTGCTTTTTCCTGATTTCCTCCTACTTGTACAATCACTGTTCAGTCTCCTTTGCTATTCATCCAGACCACAATGACTAATTCTGGGTATCCCCCAATGCTCTGCTCTGGGTCCTCTTCTTAACTGTTACTTCACCTGTTCTTATCAGCTTGTGGGATTCAACTATCATCACCATGCAGATGATTCTCAGACCTATTTTAGCTAGCTCTATCCTCCAGTCTCACATTTCCAACTGCCTATTAGACATTTTGAACTGGATGTCACAAAGCTAACTTAGATTCATGACCAAAACTAAACTCTCCTTCCTCCCAAACCCCTAATCTTTTTCTAACTTACCTATTTCTGTGGGCCCAGGTGTCACTTCCTTATGGCCAAACATTGACAAGTCTTGTCAATCATACCTTCATCTCTCATATATAAGACTCCCATGACACAGTTAACTACTTTGGTGCAGGACTCTATCAACTCACACCTGACCTATTATAATAGCTTTGCCTCAAGTCTTTCCCATGCAGTTGGCAAATTGATCTTACTAAATCACAGGTCTGTCACCTTTTCCTCCCACAAATAAATTAGTTCCTTCAGAATCATATATAAAACCTGTTGGCTTCTAAGACCCTCAAAAGCTGGCCCCTTCCTACCTTTCCAGTCTTGTTATACTTCACTCGTGTCCACATAATAATGGTCTCCTTGAAGTTTCTTTCACTATCCATCTCCTAACTCCATGAATTTTCCCTGGCTCTCTCCTATACCAGAGTGCTCTTCTTTCTCATTTCCACTTCCTGGCTTCTTTCAAGTCTCAGCTAAACCCTCATCTGCAAGAAGCCTTACCCAATCCTCAATATTAGTCTGAGTTTATCTCCAATTTATCCTTACAAATCTTGTTTGTACATAGTTGTTTGCAACTTCTTGAGAGCAAGGACTGTCTTTGCCTTTCTTTGTATTTCCAAGCACTTAGTACATTGCCTGATACATAGCAGACACTTAACAAATGTTTGTCAATCTATGTACACACTATTCTATGCCTGCAATGCTTATTCTCAAGGTCTGTGCCTTCAAGGCTCAGATCAAGTACCATCTCCTTGATCCCCACTCCGCCACCTCAGTAAGTGCTTTCCCTCTTCAAATTACCCTGAATTATGATTATGTACATGATATACCTGCCCCCAGCAGTATCCCATCACCAACCCCTTTGTATAAGACCGTTTTTGCTTTTGTATCCATAGCACCATAGCTTTGCCTATAATGTTTGTTGAATTGATGTTTATGCTAATTAAACGATATTGGCTGTGTTCCAAAATTCAGATTTGCTGACCCAAACTTAACATTTTTTTGAATTTCTATTTTTCAGAAAGTTTATCCTCATGTTCATCCTAAAGCCCAACATGCCTAGTACCCTTGACCTGCTGTGTGTGCAATTAAATCAATTACATAAAATGATAAAAGGTAACTACAAATCTCTACCAAGAATTATATCACCAAATAATGGTTTCAATGTTGGCTTTATCAAAGCATTAAATTGCATGGCAAAAAGCTGTTCTTTGGCTTCTGTTCCACAAAATGTGAACTCCCAATGACCCCCATTTACCAACCAGTAATTTTAATGCAAGACTGAGGCCTGCATGTCTTTCTTCCTCACCCTTCATAAAATACAACTAGTGGGCTTTGAGGAATTGATTTTTTTTTTTTTAAAGTAAGAAGTTTAAAATATCAGTCATGGTTAGGAGACATTCAGGAAGAGCACCAGACAATTTTATAGGACTCTATTTTCTTCCCTCATTTTGATGAGTAGAGAAAGGGGAGCCCCTCCTACTACTGTTCTTGTGCAATTAGTTTCTCTCTGTTAAATTTCATTTACTTTCAATTAGTTTCAGGATAGTGTTAAGTTTAATATAATTAAAGATTGCTGTTAAGTGCTAGGTTTTCTTAAAAGGGTAATAGAAGGTCTTATCAGCTATAAAACATTGCCAACATTGCCTCTAATGAATGACTAAGAAAAACATGAGCTGTGACTAATGCACTTAAGACAAAAAATTGGCAGGATAGGTGGGTGGGGGGTAGAGGAGGGAAATGCCATTTACATTCATGAATATTGTTCCAAGGAGCGTAAGAAAAAAATTGGAAGAAAAATGGAAATAAAAATGAAATTACTTGATTCTCCCATGTATTTATTTATACAGGTACTACAAGACCTTTTCAAAAAGGCTGCCTACAATACTCTGCCTAATATACCTGAGATAGTTCTGTGGGTATAGACATGGTTTCAATGAGGAAAAAACAAAGCATTTAAAAAAACAAAAACCTTTCCAATAAAGAAGAAAATGCTCAGGTGAAGGGTATTGTGCTATTCAGAACAGATTAAAAACATTTTCATAATATCTTTTCTAATCTTCAAGATTAAAACTAATCTTGCTGTGAACTAATATTTGCCTTTTTTCAGTACTGCACAACTACAATGAAGAAGGAAAACTATATTTAAAATAACAGAAACTTAATTCTAATCCTGTTAATCCAAGAATCTGACAGGTGAATGAAATACTACATCTAATTTTAGGGGAAAAGGGAAGATAGGGTATAGATTAACACACTAATTCCTTTAAATTTTTTTCTTAAATTTAATGTGCTATCATGTAGAAAATAGCCAGTGTCTTCTACTTAAGTATGTGTCTATTACCACCTTGGGCTGCTTGGAGTAAAAAAGAGCCAAACAGTCCAATGGACCAATTTCTTTCACGTAACATTTGCTAAATTGTAAGAATGGAGTTTAAAAACAAAACTAAATAGGACCCAAATAGCATCAAGAGTGAATCTGATAGTTTTATATTAATTTTAATCCTAGTAAAAAGTATTATTCTGTGTTATTTTAATGCAAGAAAATAATCTTGCCTCTAACATGGAGGGAAAAAACCCAACATGTAATATTGAGTACTGGGGGATGAGGACAAGGATATAAAAATACATACATAAGTACTGTTCCAGTGGCATTACTTATCCTATAGGTAAAATCAACTTTTAATTGATTTTTAAAAATTTGTAATTCCTGAAAAATAAAAAAAAATTTTTTAACAGAAACATTAAGATTTTTACATCGTTTTTTTCTTAATTTTTTATTTTTGCAGACTGCTTTGAAACATGCCAAAACTCAAATGGCTAATAGCACTTTACAATGCTGAAACAACAGCCAAGTTAAACGTCTAACAAAAATATTTTAATGTGACATCTTTAAAGCTGAACCTTCATTCTGATGCTGGGCAATTATTTGAAAACTGAGGGTTAGGGGCTTTTTAATTTTTTTTTTTTTGGGGGAGGAGGACAGAATACACCTGTGAATTTAATGGTACAGGGAGTTCCCTCAATACACATCGGCACCTACTCTGTAACAGAGTCTCAGAGAGATATCAGAGGGCACCAAGACTTTAAATGGTGTATAAAGTAGGAGATGGCCTGGGAGTCAGGAACACTGGTTTCAAATCCTGCTTCTGACACAGACTTGGCTGGGTGACCCTGGACAGGTGGCAACAATAGAGATTACAAACACAAAAATTATCAATCCTTAGTGATTTACTTGTAGTTCATTAGCCATCACAACAGATAACTAATTACACCAGCTATGACATCACTTTTAGCACCTCTGTTACTTCTAAGAAGTTAACAAAACCAGAAAAAAAGAGTACAAATAGGTTATGCCCAGACATATTGTTCAATTCATCTTTAGCCCTCTGAGAAACTTTCTACAAGTGGACTAAGTACAACAGAGGCTTCTGTAATAACAATTTTCAGTCCTTTGGTGGATACTGATCACTCATATTCATTTACAAAAAAAAGTTTCTGATCACAGACAACTGGATTCAAAAGTTATGTTCGGGGGGGCAGCTAGGTGGCACAGTGGATAGAGTACCGGCCCTGGATTCAGGAGGACCTGAGTTCAAATCCGACCTCAGACACATGACACTAGCTGTGTGACCCCACTTCCTAGCAAAAAAAAAAAAAAAAAAGTTATGTTCTTATCTCGAATTATAAGTTCAATGAGATAATGGATTCTTTTAGGGTTAAAAACAGTCAATCTGGAAAGCACACCTATATTTTAGGTATGGCTTCAAAGAAGATATGTAACATTTCTACAAATAATTACCTTCATTATGGCACAAAATTAATTTCTGTTAGTATATCTTATGTTTATTGGTCAGAAATGTGTTTTGTCAGACAAAATTAAACCTGTAGAGAAATATATTCAATAAAAAAAGACCTTAAACTCTAAGTTAAAGATGAAAAACAAACTAAACAAACAATATTTAGTTTTCTTTAAAGGCCAGATACATTTCACAGAATAAAGGTGGCCAATCTCTCCTCTTCAAATTAGTGTTACAAATTTACAAGAGATCATATTTACAAATTTTGCCCAACATCAAATAACCTGTAAAAACTTTTCAGCTTGTTTTAAATTTCAAAAATAAATAGAAGCTTTCAACTGAAAGCATATATATTTATAGCTATCTGAAGTTAGAATTTTTTTTAAGCTACACAGGAAAAAAATGCTCTCAGGCTTTTTAAGGGCCCACTGAGTTATATAAAGCCTCTTCTGTCCCAACATTTTCTTGAATTCAAGTGATATTTTCTTCCTTAAAAACGTGACCACCACAGCTTTCACTTCAAACCATTCAATCCGTTTCCATGGCAGCACTTCGGGATTCCTTAGCTACCATAAGTCGCATTAGCTGACTATGGAATTTTTCAATCTTTTTTACATCTTGGGCCTGATCTGTCCTGTATACCAGACACTGCAAAACAAAACAAAAAGTAGAGATTAACAAAACATCAATTTGGAATGTGATTTCTTATCCTTTAATATTATGTACTTACAATTTCCCCTTGAAAATGTATGGTACTGACACTACATGAGATTCTGCCACTTACAGTATTGCTACTCCTACTGAGGCAATATTAAGAGGTGTACTTAAGCTCCCCCAAATTATAATTCAAGCTCTCAATTCCTTTTCTTTAAATCTTGATCATCTTATAAAATTCTCAATGCCATTATAGCAAAAAAGATCAATCATATCCTAAAACTTGAGAATATCCCTCCCTCAATGCTGTCCAGTTTAAAAAATATTTATATATAGATTTTGCTGTATCCAATGGAAAAAGATCAATACCCAGTCTTTCTTGCCAAATCCATTAATGAGTCAGTTAATGTTACCATGGGAGAAATCAGGTAAATTTTGTGACCCACTTTTCTTCTCTAAGAAATTAAGAATAGGACAAAATAACTAGAAGGTATTGGGTTCAAAGCCCTAGGCCTGAGGTCAACCTAAGGCCTGAATTAAGACATATAAGTTGCCTATCCTACTTTTTTACCATTAGAAATTCCATAAGCTTCCTCAGGAGCCTGCACCCAGTATTTATTTTCTTGACAAAGAGTCCTAGTTTTCCCTTACTTTAATAAGTTCATTTCTTTGTTTTTTTCATTATGGATAAAGAACTAGTTACTGTTATAAGAAAGTCCATCCCGTATTGTATTAAGATTATCAAAACATTTCTTAGGTTTTTTCCCTTGTCCAAAATAAAAGATTCACCTTTACCTTTTGCTCAGAAAACTATTTTCTGACCCTCAGTAATTCTGAATGACCTCCTTTCCTTTTGTAAAAGTAAAGAGTAAAACCATGATAGGAATGGGGAACCCTAACCTAATTTCACCTGACCCACAAAGTGTTAGTTCCACGAATGTCTTAAATTACAAAAAAAAATTTTTAATCTTTGGAAATATGCTTTAAAAATTACAAGATGATACCATACACACTCAATTGGGTATGGAAATCTATCTTACCCTAGAGGAAAATAGGGGGGAAGGGGATAAAAGAGTGGGGGAGATGATAAAGGGGACGGCAGACTGGGGGGATAGGGTAATCAAAAGCAAACACTTCTGAGAAGGGACAGGATCAAAAGAGAATAGAATAAACAGGGGGCAGGATAGAATGAAGGGAAATACAGTTAGTTTTCCACAACTTGACTACTATAGAAGTGTTTTGTATGACTACACATGTGTAACCTGTATTGAGTTGCTTGCCTTCTCAATGAATGTGGGTGGGGAGGGAGGAAGGGAGAAAAATTTGGAACCCAAAGTTTTAAAAACAAATGTTAAAAATTGTTTTCACATGCAACTGGGAAATAAGATATACAGGCAATGGGGTATAGAAATCTATCCTGTCCTACAGGAAAAGAGAAGGGGAAGGGGATGGGTGGGGTTTAGAAGGGGGGGGAGATTGGGGAAAGGGGTATTCAGAATGCATACCATCTTGGGGTGGGGGGAGGGATGAGGTGGGGAGAAAATATGGAACTCAAAATCTTGTGGAGGTGAATGTTGAAAATCAAAAATAAATAAATTAATCAAAAATTTAATCTAAAAAAATTACAAGATGGCACCATTACTCTATGAATGTAAAAGTCCTAGATACTGTATTCACTCCTTCCATATCCTTTCTCAAAATGGCCATAATATAAAATTTTAGCTCAAAACCAATTCACTAATTTGAGGTTATTCATCCAACAACTTCTACCATACAGAACACTTTGAGTATAGGGGCAAATAGCACAACTCTCATTAATAATGACTGTGGGCATTACTATGTTACAGCGTGATCTAACAAGATGATTATAATAATGATTCTTAGTCATCCCTTGATGTTGTTGTATTATATTCAGTATATTTTAAGAAGTAAGAGAAGCCTGTGATAGATTTTCAAAAGATTTCTAACCAGAATGTTTCAAATCCCAGATCTACTGCTGAATAGCTTCTTATCTGTAAATTGAGTAGGTTGGACTAGATGATCTTTAAGATTTTTTCCAGCCCTCAATTCTATATTCTTCTGAACATCCCAACCCTCCAATCTTCTACCGCTGAATAAGTGGTTCGACAGAAAAAAGGTCTGACACTTCTTAACGGACCCAATACAATAAGAAGGGTTCTCATCAGCCCTTGATCTTTTTTGTGTTATCCCTTTGGCAGACTAGTGAAACCTATGGATTCCCCCTTCTTGGCATTTTTTAAATGCATAAAATAAAATATACAGAATTATAAAGTCAATTATATTGAAAAACAGTTACCAAAATAGTTTTTAAAAAGCTGTGGTTCAGACAATGCTGACTATACCAAGATTATTTTCAAGAAACATTACTAACTCATTCAACTTTTGTTATAATGTATCTTCTAAGTCTTCTTGCCATATTTTTTCTAACCAATCTCTCCTGTCTATTTTGATTCTGTTCCTATCGAGTTTCATCCTGTTCCCAGAGAACCATTCTTGTCAATTAATCAAAATGCTGAATTTAATTTCTTTATTCCAAAGTGCAAAGCAATTCCATTAAGTGCTATATCTAAACAATACGCATATTTTTGTTTCCTTCATTTAGGTCTCTTATACAAGTATTAAGTAAGAGACTCTAGGACTAACCCTCTGGCCCACCACTTGATAGGCCATATACTACTCTACCTATTGATCACCAAATGGTGTCATTCTATCTGGTTGTCCACATGCCTGGCAGGAAGTTTCACAATTCTATCTTCTTCACTTTTTGAGAATGTCATTGAGGTACTATCAAACACTCTAATGAGGTCCAAATTCAGTAAGTTACATATTATTGCTTGCCTCTTGTCTTCATAACCCAACATTTTATCGCAGAAGGAAATTAAAAACAATGACTTAGGATTGTGCAATATTAAGCAATTTTTAAAGCATCTTGTAATTGCCATCAACTCTTGCTGACCAAGAGTTTTCTATATTGAATATATTTCTATATTCAATTTTCTGTATTGCATACATACAGACTGCACATGCATGCACATGCGGAAGTGAGCACGTGCACATGCACACACGCACGCGCACACACACACACACATAGGATTATGACAGAAAAAGATCGTGGGACCACATGAGTTAGCCACAAAAGCAAGACACTAGAATGCATAAATGAGAGTTTGGAATGTAGAAACCAAAAAGGTACATTCTCATTTCTAATCAAGTGATGACTATTATGCTTCATTCTGGGTTCCCTAAGTAAGAGGAGAACATGTAGAACTTAAACAAATTATTCAATCTGGAAATGAAAGGCTTCAATAACAGCCATCACATACAAAACACCACACAAGGAACTATCTGTTAGCCACTAAATCCAAAACAAAAGGAAACAGGTTTAAGTTGGATGTAGTTATTAGTAGATTTATAAGTGAGAATCGTATAACAGTAAGGGCCACTAGACAACGTAATAAATTATTATGTATAGATTTTTCACTGCCAGGGTCCTTTTAGGGAGACAGATTAGATTATATTTTCTGTTCTTTTAAATAAACAAAACCAAAATAGCATTTACATAGCACTTTCAGATTTACAAAGTGTTTACAAATATTATCTCATTTAATTCCCACAATAATCCTGTAAGGTAGGTATAGTTATTATCCTCTTTCTACAAATGAAGAAACTGAGGCAGAAAGAGATTAAGTGACTTTATTAGGGTTACACAGCTAATAACTTTATCTGAAACTGAATATGAACTTAGATCTTCCTGACTCCAAGTCAGGCACTCTATCTACTATAACAACTAGCTGCCCCAATTTGCAATACATTCCTCTGTGAATAGTTTTTAAGGTCCATTGAAAACATGAAATAGGAAAAACTCATCCTACTAAAGCATGTCTTACCACATGAAACAACACATTTTAAATAAAAATCTTTTGTATATACAATGCTTATATCTACAGTAGCCCTCTAGATTACTGAGATATACATTATCATTATCAAGGGGAAAAGGTACTGTCTTTAAAGTTTAAACTGTCTATATTAATTATTTCTTTCTATGTCCATGTTCTAATGCTTATTATAGAACATATTTTTCAGTCTACTACCTATGTATCCTTGGGCTAAACATAACCTTTCACTTTCTTATCAGTAAAAAGATTAAAAGAGGACTTATCCAAGTCCAAGGACTTATCGAAAATTCTATGCTTCCTCTTTAAAAGATGTAGGTCTTTGTTCTATAACAAATTAATCACAAGTAACCATCAAGATTTTCTTTATATTAATATTCAAGGTTCTAATAGACTCCATTTCTTGCTTTAAGGAAGTAAATCCTCCATCCCAAACAGCCTGTTCTCCAAAGAGCTGGTATAATCATTAAAAATATAAGACTTTGGGCATCACTGACAAAGCATTATAAACACAAAGTGTATGGTAACACACAACCAAAGATAACACAAACAATAATCTAAAACTTCTAGGGGTTAAGTTAGTCCCTGAGCAGAGGTTTTAAACCTTTTTTGGACCATGGACTCTTCATTTTGGTAGTCTAATGAAATCTATGGACATCATCTTGGAATATTTTGTTGCCTACATTAACAGTTGAAGGAAATGCTAAATTTCAGTTGGAGGTTAAAGATGTAATTTTTTTCCCCATCCAAATCCATAGACCACCTGAAATCCAACTAAAAGGACTATGGGACTTCAGGTTAAGAATCTCTATCATAGAGGTTAGAGAATTCTAAGTAAGTAGAGATAAAAAGCTGGTATTTGCTTCCTAATTAAATAATCTAATCCCTGTTATATGTTCTAATTACGGTGCTGCCACAGATTCTGTTCTATTTATTCTAGTGTATTTTGAGATCCGGCTTCTACATTTCCCTTACATGAAGATGGTCAAAAGAGAACAATCACTAGCATGAACTTGGCATGCTATATTAAAGAAGCAAGTTGAATTACTCTTCCAAAAACACCCCACAAAAAAATTTCCGAAACAACGTTCCTGAATTTGGAAGAGAGAACAAAAACAAACATCTTTACAGAGTAATTTGCATAAAGCCTATGATTAATTCTTAACAAATGGTTAACCCAGGAAACTCAAACTTGCACAATGAATAAAAATTTATACTTACAACTAAATCATCTGTTACTTTGATACACAGATTCCCATCTGAGTGCCTATATTTGAGAACCACACGTGCCTGAAACAATACAATTTTGGAAACAGTGAAGACAGCTGATTTTTTAAAAATTAATTTAGCTTTAATAAAACAAAATATTATCTTTGGTATCTACTTATCACTCATAATCTCCCCTTCTCACTAAAACCAAACCATCTAAAAACATGTACTTTTTAGTAGAAACAGAACTTTTTCTTATTTTAAGTAGATTTATATAATGCTGGTATCCAAATACAGCAGCTTTGTTTGGGGGTTATTTTTATTACCATAATGACAAAAATTAAAACTATTTTAGAATTTTACTGGGAACAGGGAACCAGGTTTGAACTGAAAACAGACCTAACAATGCTGCGCTTTCCTAAGATTAGTGCTAATAAATGACATGAAAAATACAAAGTTTTTAAGCAGAGGATAGGTTGAGATGTCATTCTTGACCAATTCCTCCCAATTCAATGGTTGTGCCACATCCATGACAATTTGCCAAGCTTTTCTCATATTTTGCACAGCAAAAGAAATAAAAAGCCAGAGATCTAAAAAATAAATAAATAATAAAAAGCCATCCTTACTCTCATTCAGTTCTTTTAAATAAATATTTACAGCTCTCACTCTTCCACATTAAAGTCCTGCCTAGATGATCCATCATGGCCTCAAGGTGACCCCAAATTGCCTAATGGGTAAATCAACTGACCATAAATTCCCGGTAGGTCTAAGTGGAAAGGCTTTATATGAACCCAATAATAGTCTGTATGTTTGAGGGAAAGGCTAGCTTAATTTGCAGAAGATCATTCCCAAAATGATGGCTATAAAATGAAGAAATTTTTAAAATCAAGTTAACTAATGAACATCCTCTACTAAGGTGGAATGAGGTCATGATCCATGCCAGTGGCAGTTAATAATCCTACCAATAAACACTACTGATCTTCTGAAGTTGAAACTTTCCATTTTCTCCCATTACATATTTTATAAAGTGTTAGTGGAATTGTTACATTTGTATACCTGTTCATGGTAATATTGTTCAATAAAGTTAAGTTCTTTGAGAATTTGGATTATGCTTGCCTTAGTAAAAAATGGCAGAAGTATATATATTTTAACTGAATATTATTTAACAGGTAACTGAGGCAACTATTGGGCGAGATGTTGTAACAAGCATTTACTAAACACCTACTGTACGCCAGGCACTGTGCTAAGCTCTGGGGATACAAAAAAGGGAAAAATTAGCCCTGCTCATTCTAATGGGAGAGAAAATATGCAAACTATGTACACACAAGATAAATTGGAGATAATCAATAGACAGAAAAGCACAAGATTAAGGGGGATCTGGAAAAGTTTATTGCAGAAGATGGGGCTTTTGCTGAAACTTGAAGGAAACCAAGGAAGTTAAGAGATGAGGGAGAACTCTAGATATGGGAGTCAACCAGTCAAAATGTCTGGAGACAGAAATAGAGTGTCTAATTCAAGGAAAAGCAGCAAGTAGGCCAGTGTCCCAAAGAGTATGTGAGGGTCGTGGGGGTGTGAGAAGTAAGAAGACTAGAAAGGTTGGAAGGGGCCACATTACGGTGGGCCAATCAGAAGATTTTATATTCGATCCTGAAGACAATAGGGAGCCACTGGAGTTGACCTGAATGAGAGCAGAATTGTGACATAGTTAAACTTATGTTTTAGGAAGATCAATTTGACAGCTGGGTAAAACACTGACTGGAGTGAGAAGAGACTTGAGGCAGGGAGACCAATCAACAGGCTACTGCAAAAATCCAGTTGTGAGGTGATGAGGACCTCAACCTGGGTGGTGACAGAATCAGAGGAGAGAAGGGGATACATATGAGAAACATTTCAAAGGTAGAATCGACAGGAGTTGGAAACTAACCGGATGAGGGAGGAGAGTGAGACTGAAGAACGGAGAATCACACCTAGGTTGTAAGCCTGGCTGACTGGGAGGAGAAATAGGGAAGTTAGGAAGAGGGCAGGGTTTGGGAACTTGGGGATGAAGGGAGTGTGAAGATAAGGAGCTCTATTTTGGACATGTAGAGTTTTATAACTCAGTTCAAAATGTTCACCAGGCAGTTGGAAATACAAGACTGGAAGTCAGCAGAGAAGTTAGGGCTGGACAAATAAATCTGAGAATTATAAGCATAGAGATGATAGTCTGAACCATGAGAGCTAATGGTATCACAAAGGAGAAGAGAAGAGCAGAGCAGAGCCCAGGACAGAATCCATAGTGAAGAGGCATGACCTGGATGAAGATCCAGTAAGCAGCAATACTTCTCAGAAAAGTATGAAATCCAAGAGACAGCAATCTCACAAAAACCTAGAGAGAAGAGAGGATCAAGGAGAAGAGGGTGATCCACAGTGTCAAAGGCTGCAGAAAGGTCAAGAAGGATAAAGATTGAGAAAAGGTTCCTTGATTTGGCAATTATGACATTGTTGGTAAATGGAGAGAGTAGTAACTCCTCAGAACATGCACAATAAGCTTAGGCAATATGTGAATTTTTTCAAGCAGGTAGAGCTGAAATTGGAGACAGGCCAGAAGGCTATTCTCTAATACATACCCACATCAATCTAATATTGATCTTTTGGCTGGCTGTACTACAAGATGTACAATGTTGGCATATTATTTCAGAAATGAAAAAAACATTCAAAATCATCATTTTCAAGAAAATTCTCAGAAGAAAAAAAAATCACTACTATGAACTCTCCCACTCATTACAGCTGACCTGCTGCTCTGTCTACTAAACACGAACATCAGAAAGAATGGAATAAATAACTTCACTAATTTTACAGCCTACCAAAACCAATTCAAGTATGATATTCAAATTTAAAGGACCCTTTTATATTTTATATATTACATTTTCTAAAGAAAACAGCTAGTGTCACATTAAGCCTACTATGTAATATATAATACATATTACATTAGAATTGAGAACTATAATCTCCAAGGTTAACAATGATTTTTTTATTGCTAAATCCAGGCCCCTTTTCTTAGTCCCCATCTTTCTTATCTCCTCTTTATTATTTAACACTAATCATCATATATTTTCCTGAACACTCTCTGCTGCTCTCTCCTGGTTCTCCTCCTATCTGTATGACTGCTTCTCAGCCTCTTTTGTTTTAGCAAGTATTTCATGTCCCCCATCAGTAAATCGACCCCAGTTCTTTGTCCTTAGACCCTTCTTTCTTCTCTTCTCTTTTTTCGTTCATGTCATCAGCAACCATGAACTCAATGTGAAGTCTATAAATGACTCTCAAATTTATATAGATCCCGAGTTTACCTCCACAACATCTCACATCCATCGCAATCTCTCTGCTCAGATCACCAACATCCTAGTGCAGGCCTCAGTTCTCATCACTTCTAAGCTAATTGGGCTCCTTATTTCTAACGTCTTTCTCCTTTCCAATCATCATCCAAAGGGCTGTCGAGCTGAAATACAGTTCTGACTGTCACTCCTGCTCATGATGCTTCAGTGCCTCCCTGCTATGCTTTAGAATAAAATGCAGATCTGTGTCTTCTTTCACAACATGACTAATATGATAATGTTTTGTGTAATTGAACACGTATATCCTATACCACATTGCTTACTGTCTCAGGGAGGGGGGAGGTAAGGGAAAAAGAAAATTTGAAACCCCCCAATTTTTAAACCTCCAGAATGTTAAACATGATTGCACATGTATAACCTATTATCAGATTGCTTGTCTTGGGGAAGGGGGAGGAAGAAAAATTTGGAACTCAAAATCTTATTAAAAAAATGAAAGAAAGGCTTAGATTCTTACTCAGATTCTTAGAATCTAGCCAATACTTGCAGACTCCTAGATTTCTCAAGAGACCTGGTAATATGGAGGATCTTTAATAAACCTTTTTTTGACTAGGAAAAAAAAAAGAATACTAGGGGCAGCTAGATGGCACAGTAGAATAAGCTCTGGCCTTGGAGTCAGGAGGACCTGAGTTCAAATCCAACCTCAGACACTTGACACTTACAAATTGTGTGACCCTGGGCAAAAAGCTTAAGCCCATTGCCTCACCAAAAAGAAAAAAAAAAAGAATGCTGGGGGGCAAGTAGATAGAGCACCCGCCCTGGAGGCAAGAGGACCTGAGTTCAAATCTTACTTCAGACCAGACACTTGACGCAAGCTGTGTGACCCTGCGCAAGTCACTTAACCCCAATTGCCTAAAAAACAACAACAAAAATAGAATACTGAAAACTATCTTCACATGTAATTTGAAAAGAAAAAAAAATATTATTTACAAAAAAAAAAATTAAAGTGTTTTGCAAACCTAAAAAAAAAGAAAATGAATGTTAAAAATTGTCTTTACTTGTAACTGGGGGAAAATAAAATATTATTTTAAAATAAGAATAAAATATAAACCCCTCTATTTGGTATATAGAGCTCTTCACAATCAATATACACTCCTTCCAAACAATTGCACATTACACCCAATGTTCCAACCGTATCACCCTACTTGATGTTCCTTGTACTATTTATTCCACCCTCTACCTTATGCCTTTCTTTGCAATGGCTGCCTGCAATGCTCTACTTCCTCATCTCTTTTGCCTCTTGAAATCTCTAGCTCCATTCAAGAGAGTTCAAACATCACCACCTACAAGAAGCTTTTCCTGATCTTTGCTGTATTTACTTTTTTGTCTTTGCATATGTGTATGCATGTTGTTCCATACTTCCTCTCTTACTTCCCTTCAGGATGATGGCTCTTGAGCCCAGGGATCGTTTGCACCTCTGTCTTTGTACCCCAGTGTTTGGCACGAGGTGGGTGCTTAATAAATTTTTGCTGAATTGAATTAAATCTCTGAACTTAAAGAAAGGACAGAGACTGTCATATTTTCCAAGGAACCACATACATGACAATAGGGAGGGTAGACATCATACTCGGCCTACCACCATCACACTTAGGTTTTCACTAGTTCTTATTCTGTCACAGGGTAATGAAATATGTGTATATGTGAATGCGTGTGCACACACACGTTTAATCAAAGCCCCAACTCATTCTTCAGAGCATCGTGCCAAGAAGACGGTAGGAACGGTAATGTAATTTCATAAAAGACTAACTCAACTTATTAATACAATGCTAAGGAATGTTTTCAAGTCTCTGAGGTAAAACAAATACATTTTGCTAGTACATTTTTACATACATATGAAGTCTCGTCTTGATAAGATACTTATCACTCTAATATCTTCGACTTCATTCCTCTATATCCAATCTAATGCTTAGTGTAATGCTTTTAACATAGTATAGTTAAGTGATCAAACTATAATTTAGATTTTGGCACGTGGTTCTAAAATGAAGCCCTTCCTATAGGAGTTCAGGATGAGCTCCATTGCTAAGGGTTAATATTCCTTGCTTTAAGCACTGCAACAGTGCCAGTCCCATGCTTTGACTGCTTTACATTGTTCTACATTCAGGGAGCTGTTTTCAAATTACTCAGCATCTACAAGTTAGGAACAGAATCTTTTAAAATGTATATTACTCCAAGAAAAAAATGCATAAATTGGTCCCAATGTGGATACACTAACTTCTGTAGCAATCCTAATGACTAAATTTTTAAAAATTAAGAATATTATAAGCTCTACATTCCTTTTTCTCCAAAGAATGCTAGGAGAAAAAGTTAGCCTTCTATGTAATTAGCACAAATACCAGTTGGAAAGCAGGAGGAGGGAAAAGAAGTAAAGAAGCAATACAGGTTAAGCACCTGAGATCCTTAACTGGTAAAACTATGATTTACACGTGTATTTAACACCTACTAAGTATAAGGCACTGTGCTGATGTTAAAAGACACAAGGCAAAAGGGAAACATTTCCTACTCCTGGGAGGTACTAAACTTTATAAAAATTTTTCTTAAAAATTTCCAGAACATTACACATTGTTGTTCAGTCTTACCCTACTCTTTGTGACCCCATTTGGCAAAGGTACTGAAGTGGTTTGCCATTTCCTTCTCCAGCTCATTTTACAGATGAGGAAACTGAAGTAAACAGGATTAAGTGACTTATCCAGAGTCACACAGCTAGGAAGTGTCTGAAGCCAGATTTTAATTCAGGGAGATGAGTCTTATAGCACAATAGTATTCTATTACATTCATATACCACAATTTGTTCAGCCATTCCCCAACTGACGGGCAATCTTCAATTTCCAATTCTTTGCCTCCACAAAAAGAGGTACTAGAAATATTTTTTGTACATGTCAAAGTCAAAAGCATGAAAAAGTAGAAAATGTGAAATATCTCATTGGAAAAACAACTGACTGGAAAATAGACTGAAGAGAGATAATTTAATAAGTATTGGACTATTTGAATACCATGAAGTTGTGGGGATGCTCATCAATTGGGAAATGGCTGAACAAGTTGTGGTGTATTGTCTTTTATTGCTTTAAGAAATGATGAGGGAAAAAAAAAAAGAAATGATGAGGGATTGGGTATGGAAATCTATCTTACCCTACAGGAAAATAGGGGGGGAAGGGGACAAGAGAGCAGGGGGATGATAGAGGGGAGCGAAGATTGGGGAAGGGGGTAATCAGAAGCAAACACTTCTAAGGAAGGATAGGGTCAAAAGAGAGAATAGAATAAATGGGAGGCAGAATAGGATTAAGGGAAATATACTTAAGTTTTTCACAACATGACTACTATGGAAGTGTTTTGCATGACTATACATGTATAACCTGTATTGAGTTGCTTGGCTTCTCAATGAGAAAGGGAGAAAATTTGGAACCCAAAGTTTTAAAAACAAATGTTAAAAAAAAATTGTTTTCACACGCAACTGGGTAATAAGATATACAGGAAATGGCGTATAGAAATCTATCCTGCCCTACAGGAAAACTGAAGGGGAAGGAGATAAGAGAAGGGTGAGAGATAGAAGAGAGGGCAGATTAGGGGAAGGGATATTCAGAATGCATGCCATCTTGAGGTAGGGGGAGGGACGAGATGGGGAGAAAATTTGGAATTCAAAATCTTGTGGAAGTGAATGTTGAAAACCAAAAATAAATAAATTAATAAGAAATGATGAGGGGAGTGGTTTCAGAAAACACCTATATGGAGACCTACATGAACTGATGCAAAGTGAAGTGAGAAACTCTAGGAGATCATCGAGCACAGTAACAGTAAAGTTGTAATGATGATCAATTGTGAAAGACTTGGCTATTTTTATCGATACAATGATCCAAGACAATTCCAAAGGGCTCATGATGAAAAAATGCTTTGTTGTTATTCAGTCACGTTTGACTCTTCATGACCCCATGGACCATATAACACTAGGTCCTTCTATCATCCACTAGCTCCTGAAGTCTGTCCAAGATAGTATTCATTGTTTCCATGACACTATCTATCCAACTCATTCTCTATTGTCCTCTCCTTTTGCCTTCAATCTTTCCCAATATCAGGGTCTTTTCCAGTGTCTTCTTATTATGTGGTCAAAGTATTTACATTTCGGCTTCAGTATTTGACCTTTCAATGAATAGTCTGAATTAATGTCTTTAAATATTGACTAATTTGATCTCCTTAGGGTACAGGGGACTCTTACTACCTACCTCCAAAGAGAGAACTTATGAACTCTGAGTGCAAATTGAAGTATAATTTTCTCTATTTTTATTTTTGCAATATGGCTAATATGGAAATATATTTTGCATTATTACACTCACATAACTGATATCATATTGTTTGTCTTCTTGGTGTGCGAGGGAAAGGAAGGAGGGAGAGAATCTGGAACTCAAAAATTTTAAAAAAAAGTCAAAAATAAATAAATTTGGGAAGGGAAAAAAGAATTAACAGCTTTGAACATGAGGTACAAAAATCTTATGAAAGAAAATCACTCCTTGAAAATTAGAATTGATCAAAGAGAATCTAATAACTGCATGAAACATCAAGAAATATTAAAACAAACTCAAAAGACTGAAAAAAAAAGAAGAAAATGTGAGGTATCGCATAGCAAAAACAATTCATCTGGAAAACAGACTGAGGAGAGATATTTTAAAAATCATTAGACTAGGAGCAGCTAGGTGGCCTAATGGATAGAACACCGACCCTGGAGTCAGGAGGAACTGAGTTCAAATCTGGCCTCAGACACATAACACTTACTAGCTGTGTGACTCTGGGCAAGTCACTTAACCCCAACTGCCTCACCAAAAAACAAAAACAAAAACAAAAAATCATTGGACTATTTGAAAGCTATGATCCCAAAAGGAGCCTGACATTATATTTCAAGAAATCATAAAAGAAAATTGAAAATTTTGTGGAACCAGAGGGCAAGGAAGAAAATAAATGAATCTACCAGTCAACTTCCTGAAAGAAACCCCAAAATAAAAACTCCCAGGAACTCCCAAGAAAGAATTCAAATACCAAGAAGCCATAGTCAAGATCACACAAGACTGAGCCACCATCATAAAGGAGAGGAGAACTTAAAACAAAATATTCCACAAAGCAAAAGATCTAGGCTTACAATCAACAAAAACTTGCCTAGCAAAACTAAGTATAATGGTACAGGAGAAAAATTGGACCTCTGACGAAATAAAGAACTTTCAAGCATTCCTGATGAAAATACCTGAACTGAGTAGGAACTCTGATATACATGCACAGGAGTTAAGAAAAGCATAAAAAGGTAACCACGCACAAGCAATCACAAGGAACTAAACAAAGTTAAAATGCTTACATTCTTTATGACAAGATGATACATGTATCCTCTCAGAACTTTTATCATTATCAGGGGTCATTGAGGGAATCTAATTAGACAGAGGAGCTGGAAGTGACTCAGTTATGTTCTGATTAAAAGGAAATGGAAAGGATGGGAAAGTGAAATACATTGGGAAAGGCAGTAAGTTAGAGAAAGAATCGGTAAAGTTATCTAACATAAATGAAGTGCATGAACAGAAGTCAATACAATACTGAGGAGAATGTGGGGGCAAGTAGGCAACATGAACTTCACTTTCATTCAGAACTGGTCTAAAGAGGGAAGAATATACAATACTACAGCTGGTAGAGAAACACATTTCCCTCAAAAAGCTAACAATAGGGAAAAGGACAGAAAAAGAAAGAGGGCAGATTATGGAAGGGATTAGTCAGAATCAAAACAATCTCTAAAAGACAGGGTGGGAGGAAAGGAAGGAAAAATACTATAGGATGGAGGAAAATGTACCAATAACAATCATAACTCTGAATGTGAATAGTATGAACTCACTCATGAAACAAAAGTGGATAGTAGAAAATAGAATCCAACAATATGTTGATTACAAGAAATACATTTTAATCAAAAAAATATAGTTAAAATAAGAGGCTGGAGCAGAATCTATTACACTTCAACTGAAGTAAAAAAAAAAAAGTAGGCACACATGAACTTAGACAAAACAACAGTAAAAACAAACCTACTTAAAAGAGATAAACAAGGAAACTACACTTTGCTACAAGGTACCATAAACAATGAATTAATATCAATAATAAAAATATATGACTCAATGGCATAGTGCCTGAATTCTTTTTTGTGTGACTGAATTCTTAAAGGAAAAACTGAATGAATTAAAGTGAGATAAATAATACTGAAGCCTCAATTTTTTCTTCAAACCTAGATACGATACATGTAACCAAAAGAATAAGCAAAAGAGATAAATGACCTGTATACAATTTCAGAAAAGTCAGGTATAAAAGACCTCTGGAGTATACTGAATGGGAAAAGAAAGGAGTATACACCCCTATTTCTCAGTGGTGCATGTATCTTCACAAAAACTGATCACGTTAGGACAGAGAAATCCCATAAACAAATACAGAAAGGCAGAAATTAAATACCATTTTTACCTACCACAATGCAATAAAAACTACATTCAATAAAAGGGCTTTTAAATAAAGATTAAAAATTAATTGGAAACTAAATAATTTAATCTTAAAAAATGGATGGGTCATAAAACAAATCATAGAAACAGTTTCATTTAAGAAATGACAAAAATGAGATAACATACCAAAATTAGGGGAAAATTTGCATTTCTAAACCCTTTCATCAATAAGAGCAGAACAAACTGAATGTGCAACTAAAAATACCTAGAAGTCCAACAAATAAACACCCACCAATGTAAAAATCCTGAAAAAACAAAGGAGATAGTAACAAAAATGAAAGGGAAAAAAACCCATTGAATTAATAAATAAAACCAGGAGCTGCTAGTTTTGGGTTTTGGTTTGTTTTTTTGAGAAATTAAAAAAAACCCAACAGAACAGATAAACCATTAGCTATCTTGATTAAAACAAAAACAAATGGACAATATCAATAAATGAAAAAGGTGAATTCACAACCAGTGAAGAACTAAAACAAATTAGGAGCTATTTCACCAAACTTTATGTCAACTGACAATCTAAATTAAATGGATTACCATTTACAAAAATATAAATTGTCCAGATTAACAGAACAGAAAGAGTACTTAAATAATCTTAGAAAAAAGAATTGACTAGGGAGCAGCTAGGTGGCACAGCACATTGAGCACCAGCACTGGCCCTGGAGGACCTGAGTTCAAATTCAGCCTCAGACACATAACACTCACTAGCTGTGTGACTCTAGGCAAGTTACTTAACCCTACTGCCTAGCAAAAAGAAAGAAAGAAAGAAAGAAAGAAAGAGGAATTGAACAAGCCATACATGTAGGGTCATAAGCTAGCTTCACCTGAACTAATGTGGAAGGGCCAACAAAACTTGAACTGCTAGTTAGAATGCTTACCTTGATGTCTAGCTTCTGAAGTCCTATATCCCCAATAATAACACATATACCATCATCTGTTTGCTCCTTAGGTTTTTGTAAATGCCAAGTGCCAGACTGAGCATGAGACTCCCAAGTGAGGTTCTCCTAGCCCCAGCACTGTCTACACTCATAATTCAAATGGAGAATTCAAGAGGAAAGTGGCAAGTCTTTAAAACAGAGGCTCTGTTGTTCTGTCTGAGGGACAAGCCTCATGACCACTCCCCTCTTTTCGTAGGTCTCACAAACCCATAAAACTGTGGTAGAAAGTCACCACAGATATTACAACCCCTTCCAGGGGCTCCTGACAGGGATTACACAAAGTAAACCTAACACAACAGAAAAAAGTAATGGGGCACTAAAACAAATAGGTGCTTATTAATATATGATTAATGGAAATGATTATGAAGTAGAAATAGTTTGTTGTAGTCTGAGCTTCAACAGATTAGAGCAAAAAGGTCAAAATCAACACAAACTAGAGGGATATCACTAATTACAACAGCTACAAATTGCCCTCTTTAAACAACAGAAAAGATATCAACAGAGAACAGCTCCCACAAAAATTAAATCAATATATTACAAGGAGACCCAAAAAGCTGAAATGAGACACATGACAGCCAAAGACAATAATGGCTTAGAGTATAAATTCATTTGGAAAACCAAGAGCCAGCATTATCTCTAATGGGGATAAGCGAGAGACTATTCCAATAAGATCAAGGGTAAAACAAGTATCAACATTACTATTCAATATTATGCTAGAAATGCTAGCTACAACAATAAGAGAAAACAAATGAAAAAGCAGAGGCAAAGAGAAAATAAATTATCATTTTTTTATTAAACATTAGGAAAAAATGGAAGATCATAAACAGTACCAGGAATATGCAAATGATCAATTTTGTGATTTACTTGTAGCCTAAGACTCATAAGTTAAGTGACTCTGCAGAGGCTAATAAAGATAAGCATCTAAGGCAGAATTAGAATCCAGGTCATCCAGCTCAGCAGTCTACACACACAGCATTGTGAAGCCTCATAAAAAGCAAGAGTAGTAGAGGCAAAAACTCTTAGGAAATCACAAGTCACAAACCAATAAGAACCCTTATGAGAAAACTGGAGGAACAAATTGAAGAAAAATGGAATAAATTTGCAAGCATTTTTATAATGAACTATTTTCATCATTTATTTCAATGGAATAACTGTTTCTACTCTAACACCTTAGTTATTGATATGCTATATGAGGAAGAGAAATGTCATTTATAAAAACAAAGTAAAAGCAACTCGAATGGGCTAAGTACAGAAACCATATTAGAAACAACAATTTTAGAAAGATTTAAGGATTGATTTTTTAAAAATAGTAATAAGAAACCAAACAACTGAAAACAATGACATAATATCACTACTGAAAAACGTGATTTCTTCCTAAAGTGCAAGTATGACTATGTTACTCGCCACTGAACAAACTCCAATGGTTCCACATATGTTTCTTAAATTAGCTCCAGACTCTTATTTGGCATTTATAGTCTTTCCCAACCTGGACCTAACCTTATAAATATATTAACTTTCTTCACACACTCTACAGTCAAGCCAAAATGGCCTGTGCATAATTTAAGATAAGACAAAATTCCTTAACATAAATCCCAGAAAGAGCTATTCAATGCTCCTTTGACAAAATCAAGGAAAACATAAAATAGGAAAATGTATGTTCACCCAAGGTCTTCACTTCTATCATGAAGAATGTCCTCAGTGAAGTCCAAACGGACGAGGTATTCCGTTATAGAAAGTAAGATTCTTTGGATACTCCTGTTCAAAGAATTACATCAAGTAATAAGTAATTAGATCAAGCCCCAGAACACTACAGGACCTCATCAATGAAATTAATGACCACTCAAAAGAGATCAATCTAACAACTTCTCCATGAAAAAATAAATGAATGAAGAATACCTACTGCCCAAACAAGCAGCTAGTTGGGGGGAATCTATGAATTAAGCCAACAGTGCACCTATCCTGAACTGCCAATGGAACAAACTTAGTGAAGAAATGAAGAGGAGGAAAACAGCAGAGCAGGTTAGATTGCATTTGGGAAACTACAGCATGGACATTATTTAATGATACCAAGCTATTCTCCCAAAATAAAAATCAGTCATCTGATGATCGTTCAAGCTGTGTGGCTGAGTTCTGCAAGGGAGAAAGAACATAAATAGAAGAATACCAAGGACTGAGCACTGGATAATGTTCTTAGGGAATAAGAAGAAAATAATACAAAGGAAACAAGTAGGTGGAGATATAGGTAGAGAACTAGGAAAGTATGATGACACAAAAAACAAGGAGATTTTTTGAAACTTTTCTTCAAAACAACTTAGTAGTTCACCTACTTAACACTTATATTCAAATGTCTGGATATCCTCAAGTTTATCAGCTTTATTTATATCTTAGATTGTAGAACAGGACAGCATGTCTACATTTCTCTTTATGTGACACCTGGTACAATGTCATTTGCAAATAGGTATTTAATAAAAGTTTTTATTGAAACTCTCAAGGTTCTTAGGCTAAAACCTAGGGAAGATATATCAAATAATCAAACCACAAAGGTAACAAATGCTGATGCAAATGCACATTACTACACTCCCTATACCTACATTTTCTGAAGTTTGCTCCCTTACCTCCCAAATTATCATACCTTATCTACTGAACTGTTTCTTCTATTTGGAAAACAAAACTAATTGATATGAAAGTGAATAGTTTTTGGGGCAGCTAGGTAGTACAGTATAGAGCACCAGCCCTGGAGTCAGGAAAACCTGAGTTCAAATCTGACCTCAGACACATAACATTCACTAGCTGTGTGACTCTAGGCAAGTCACTTAACCACAATTGCCTCACAGAAAAAAAAAAGTGAATACATTTTTTAAAGTGACTGTTAACACCCCCCTCTCAATACTACCATTTCTTAATCTCCCAAATGCTAATAAAAAACCCAGGAGACTCAGAAACAAGGTAAAAATAGCCCCAATTTTAGACCCAAAGTCCACTAGATATACTGTTCTTAAGAAATCACTTCTATTCTGTGGATAATCCTGAGTCTTTATAATGGCTTTAAACATTTTAACATCACACCATGTCATGTGCAAACTAAAGCTAACTAAACTCAGGTGCCAGGTCATTATTTGTTTCCAGTTTTATCCCAAACTATGGAAGTAACAGAAAACAACTTTGTTTTTCCTGCTTATAGCCAGACAGCATTTACTGTCTTAATAACCTGAAAAGATAATGCCCCCAGGCCTAGCCAATTTCATTCAGTAGGACCAACATTACATTTCTTGGATACTAAAGAGGCTAGAGTTCTATTCCCCAAAGAAAGGGGCCATTGGCAGCCAAAGCTACACTCCAGCTCATACGAAGCCCAGAAAGTATTTTTTCTACATATGCTCAAGTCCTCTCTTTGAGCCATTCCAAATTATTATTGCAGGGTATTAGGAACAAAATTTGGAGGCCCCCCCTTGTGAATGGGAACCAATTCTGTAATGTGGTACGCTGTGTTCTCATTCTTCCTTTTGTTTTAAAATCAAACCAAACCAAAACCTACCACTTTTCCAGCTTTTGAATTTGGGGGATAGCTCTTAGACCCAAAATAAATTTGCCAAGCTCTCTATAAACACCCTCAAATATACCAATTAATTAGTACTTATTACACATGGTTCAGTCATTTGTACTTCAGTAAACAGTATCTCAGAGCCAGCTAGGTGGCATAGTGGATAAAGCGCCAGGCCTGGTGTCAGGAATAATTTATTTTCCTTAATTCAAATCTGGCCTCAGACACCTACGAGCTCTGTGACCCTGGGCAAGTCACTTAACCGTGTTTGCCTCAGTTTCCTCATCTGTAAAATGAGTTGGAAAGAAAGTGACAAACCATTCCAGTATGGGTTCTAGAAGGTTGTGTGCTATGGAATACAAGTACTAGAAGATAATACCAAAATGAAAGATCATCAAATTCTACCTGCAACAAGACTTTCTATCTTTAGTTTTAGGACCTAGCTAAATTCAGAAAAGTTCATCAATAAAACGTTGGTCACTACGTGATGAATTATTTTGACTACAGGGGCTAATCAAATTGTCAACAGAGAACTCCAATTGATCTTCAAAGGTAGAGACAATAATATGCTACCTAAAAAATGTGCTATCTAAAAGGGAATCCATGTCTGGGAAATGTGCTTCCTACATAAACAGAATGAATTAATTGATCTTTGCCAATACTGAAATAGTATAATTAGAACCTAACTCATTAAGCTTAAACTTCTTCTGAATAATTTTTTTCTTGCATAGAAGCTATACTCTTAAAAAAAAGAGAGGGGAGACTGGAATATTAAATTCCCATCACCATCAAATGAAACTAGTCTAGATGACCTCCTGCTGTTTGTACTTCCTTCTCCAAGAGGACCATGATATCAGGGAGATGATGCCATGACTTGCAACTGAACTGGATTTAAGTGAGGCAGGGCTGTGCAAAATCACCAGTCTCACTTCCTCCTCCGGAACCATCTGGGTCCAGTGGTGAGATACAGATCAGGACGACTGGAGATGGCCCTGGATGCAGTGGGGGCCCTTGCCTTTTTAAGCTAAGGTCTTTAACAGGTCTCAGTTTGACTGTGGCAGCGCCAATTCGGTGATTAGGGCTTAATTAAAAAATGATACAAAGAATGGCCTCTTTAAAAAAAAAAAATCTGGAAGGGGAAGACACTCAGGGTTTCTGGCCAAAACAGGAACATTTGTTATTTACATTCACTGTGAACCAATCAGGGCCCAAAGAGTGACCGAGTAGGGCTTGGTCTGGGACCAGAGTGATTTGGGGTTAAGCCTGGAGATGACCTCCTAGGACCCTTTCAACTGTAAATCATGTGATTCCAATCTGATTTTCCTGACTCAATTCAATTACTAACACTTATTAAGGTCACTTGCTAGGCCTCTGAGAGGGATACAAAGATTAAAATGAAACAGTCCCGGTTCTCCCTGAAGGAGCTTACTTACTTATATCCTACTTGGGTATGCAGATGGGCATATACAATTCTATCTGGGGAGAAATACAGTACCCACAAGAGGGGAGATGGAACAGGAATATGCTTCGCCCAGGAGATGCCCCTGAGTTGTGTCTTCCGAAGGCTCACTTCGTTCACTGTGTCCAGGTCCATCGACGCCGAGTCTCGCAGGGCTGCGAGATATGTCTCTGGCTCTACCGACAGGAAGGGCTCCCATATCTAACGGTTTGGTGGAGGGGGGGGGCGAGGAAGGAGGACGGAACTACTGGAAGATAGACCCGGAATTAAATAAAACCTTGTCACCGACGAGAGGCTTTGGGAAATAAATGCGCTCGGCCCCTGAAGGGAGTGGGGAGTGGGAGGTGGGGGGTGGGAGTGATGTAGGCCGCCCACCAGCATCTTCCCGAGCTGCACCGCAGAAGAGCCCTGGAGGGATGCCGCGGCTAAGGAGGCCCCCCCCTTCCCCGCAGTCGGCTCATATTACCTTCATGGGATCGGCGAGGTAGAGCTTCTCAGCCGCGCGGCTGAATTCTTCCCAGGTCTGGTATTGTGGCATAGTGGGGCCGGAGCGGCACGGGTAAGAAGAGGTCCAGCCTCAAAAGCCAAGACACCCAAAAGCCGCTCAACTGACTCAGCGTTTCTCTCACAGACCCTGCGCAGCAAGATGGCGACACCACCTCTCACTATTGGCCAGTACCATTGGACGGTGACGGAATGGGTTTGTCCAATCAAAAGGCATTATGTAAGAGGGGCGGTGGAGAGTCACGTGGTTGTATGACGCGAGACGTGTAGTACTACGAACTGCCGCAGAGGCGGGAGGAAGTAGATAGAGAGAAGGAAGCGTTCTCCCTTATTGGCAGGGAGCTGTTGAAAGTAATGTGCCATTTCCTGATTAGTTCTTTCTTAAAGCTTGGTGACACGGCACGAATTTGCCGGTTTCTCGGCCTGTGGTGCAGCCGCAAGCCGCAGACAGAGAAGGGTGAGACCGAGGTACAGCTCTATTTAGTCATTGATTTTTTAAGCACTTGCATACAGTAGTTGCTTAATACATGCTTATTGAATTGAGTTCTCCCAATACTGTAATGAAAGAAGAAAAGAGAACTTCTTTCTCTAATGAATCGGTTCTCCAACTTTTTAGTCTCAGGATCCTATTACACTCTTAAAAATGATTAAAATTATTAAAATTATTACAAACCCCAGAGCGTTTATGTGAGTTATATCTATCAGTATTTACCATATTAGAAATGAAAATTTTTTAAATAAAATTTTAAATGTCAATTTAAAAGAAATCATAAACCCGTTCCATGTTAAATAACACTTTTTGGTTTTTTAATGTATTTTTATTTATTTCGTTAAACATTTTCCAATTGTATTTTTAAAAAATTTTTAACATTAATTTTTTAAAACTTTGAGTTCGAAATTCTCACCCTCCCTCCCCCAAGCAATATATCAATTAAACATGTGAAGACATGCAAAACACATTTCCTTAAGTGTTGCAAAAGAAAACATACATATAAAAAAAAGAGAAAATGAAAAAAGTATGCTTCAATCTGCATTGAGATCATCAGTTTTTGACTCTGGAAGTACACAGCGTTTTTCATCCTGGATCCTTTGGAACAGTCATGGATCGTTATATTAATCAGAATAGTTACTGAAGACTCAGAAAAGAAAATTCTCTCCATCAAAATTCTTGGCACTGTTAAGTGGTTCAATATTAGAAAAAGAGATAGATTTTAAATGAGTGGATTAAAGAAGACTACTTACTTGCTGTTGTACCTTAAGAGCCATGAAACTTCACCATCTGACTTGCAACTGAAACCTGAGAGCAGGGACTATCTTGCTTTTCTATTTGTTTCTTTTATGTTTAGCACAATGTTTTACAAATTTTGTTGTTCTGTCATTTCAGTTGTGTCCAACTTTTTGTGATCTCATTTGGGGTTTTCTTGGTAAAGGACTGGTTTGCCATTTTCTTCTCCAGCTAGTTTTACTGGTGAGGAAACTGAGGTAAACAGTGTTAAATGACTTCCCGGGGTCACACAGCCAGGAAGTGTCTAAGGCTGGATTTTAATTCAAGTTCAAGCTCCTCCTAGCTGTCCTGTTTTATACATAGTAAGGGCTTAATAAATACTTTTTCATTCATTCTAATCCAGGCTACTCTTCTTGTTTGTTTTGGTAGACACTCCCTAATTCCGTCTGTAGCTGTTATCTAGCCACCTTGTACCCCTAAGTCTGTTGAGTACCAATATCTTGAGATTTTTATAGGTGTATAAGATGATGTGTTGGCAAAATAAATTCACAGTTTCGCTCAAGAAAATTTAATGTGAATTATCAGCACATTAGGGGACAGCTAGGTGGCACAGTGGATAGACTGCAGGGCCTGGAGTCAGAAAGACCTGAGTTCAAATCCAACCTCAAACACTTACTAGCTGTGTGACCCTGGACAAGTCATTTAACCCTGCTTGCCTTTATTTCCTCATCTGTAAAATGAGCTGGAGAAGGAAATGGCAAACCACTTTGCCAAGAAAACCCCAAATGGGGTCACAAAGAATCAGACACGAGTCAACAATAAGTACATGACTGTTAAAGGAAACTTCCTAACTCAATACAAATATAACCAAGCTAATAGAAGAAATATTAGCTAAGTAATAAACATACAAATTTACCAAAAATGATTCCTTCATAATGAAATGCCATTCTTAACAATAAACCTAAAAATATAAGGCACAAAATTATTACTGAAAAAAGATGACAATGGATTAGCATAATACCTGTCATCGACACAATGAGGGCTGCCTAGATGCAAGATCACATGGACTTTCTAACTTCTAATGGAGAAAAAATAGAAAGAAGAAAGATACTTCTAATTATTCTGTTCACCCCCCACCCCATCCCCAAGGGTAGCCTTCTAACCACCTCTATGAGCAAAGGAGGTACCCTAAATAGAAAGTCTATTCAGGTTGCTACTGCCTCATGTATAAGCAGAAAGGAAGAGAAAAAGTAAAGAGGAAATACTCCAGCAACTTGACATGAAACCTCACCTGCAGTCAACCTGGATCCTGTTCTTCTAGAGGACCTTCTCAGCTCCTCTCTGCTAAGGGTGAGACAGTACCTCTCTACCTTGGAAGATCTGCCGGTAGAATGAGCTAGTTTGGAACGAGAGGACACAAGACTCCAATTTTTAAAAAGCCACCTGCCCCAATTCAGTCCACTTTTATTACTAGGAATACCACAATATTGAATCGAGATGAACCCAGCCCACTTTACAATGGAAAATCATCCTCTTGTAACCAACATGGAGCAAGGAGATATTTGATCCAGGGTGCCAACATTCAAGGAGATGATGCTTTTTCCCCATAGTAGTTGCATCGAGTGGCATAATGCCAGTGGAGGACCACAAGCCATGAAGGTCTACTAGGGAGAGAAAGCACGCTTTACCAGATATCAGTGCCTTGGAAAAGGAAATATGCGTTCCCCACTCAGGTTCTAAAGCAGTTATGCCTTTCTCTATGAGCCTGCCTTTTCTTGCTGGTGCTACTATACCTGAGGAAGACTACCTGCCTGACATTTGCCCCAGGTACCTACATCATATAGGACTACAGGGATTAGTAGCAACATACATACTAGGCTCAATGTATCCTCAGGGCTCTGTCTTACCCACCTCCTCTGAATTTGCTCCAGGTGCTAGAATTCTTAAGTACAGCTTAATGTGACCCATTTCAGAAACATTCCTGTACTGGTGGAAGCTATGTAAGAGAAAAAGGATGCTTCCTCTCTATTCAAAAAGTTGGGAAGTATTTGTTATCAAACCTGACACCACCAGGAATGATGGGAAGTTGAGGCCCTGCTGGTTTTCTCTCTGAGATAATTGGCTTTTTCACTGTCAATTTGTTTACATTAGTTAAACTCCCTTAGGAAACAATTATTGTTTGTATTATCAGTTCCTTTAATCTCTTCCCATTTTTCTGTATCAATGGGACAGATAGATATTGGACTTTTTACTTCATTAGTTTAGGAAGCTCCCAGATATGCTGACTCCTGGTAAGAAAAAAGGTCCACACCTCCTCTGCAATTTATAATCTTACAGAGTTGCCTTGAGCACTGAGAAGTGAAAAGACTTTCCCAGGGCCACACAGCTCTGTCAAAGATCAAACCTGAATTCAAATCTTCCTGACTCCAAGGCTATCTATTATGCCAATTTGCCTCTTATGCAGTGTGAATGGCTTGTTTAAGTAAGTTCAATTGGAATTTTTTAAATTGTATGCAATATCTTCTAATTTTTGTTCTAATTTTACATTGATTTTGATCTTTTTTTTAAAAAGTAGATGTACACAAGTAGCTGATTCAAAAATAATTCCCATATCACTGTAACTTATTATTTCCTGCCAATTAGAATGTACTCTTTCATTTTGAGGAATGTTGTGCAGTGACCTCTTGCTCTACTTCGAAAAATATATTCATGACATATAGGCATGAAGATTCAATACAGACATTTGGCCCTTTTTATTCCTAAACCTGAACCATATTTTCCAACATATCTTCTACCATCTTACTGTATGCTTATGTTTGCCTCAGAATTACCCTTTAAACTATATTTTGATTTAATGTGGAGAATATTACTGACTTTCTCTATCTCTTCATATTCTATAATGGATGTTGGCACATAATCAGCAAATATCATCATGGTGATCTTTTTAGAAATGTTCATCATGAACACTGGAACATTGTATTGGAATATGCCTTGCCCCATTGTCATTTCCAGTCACTCCCTCTACTTTAATTACTCAGTAACTTCTCCTCCTTTAAAGTTCGTTCAATCCATATTTATCACCCAATCAAGATTCTGGTAGCTATTGTCTACTGATCCCCTGGACATTCTACTGATCCCTTGACCGCTCTCTTTCCTTCCTTGATTAGTGCTATGTCTCCTCTCTTTTGTGGCTAAACTTTTAGACAAAGACATCTACAGCTGATGTCTCCACTTCCTTTTCTTGCTCTTCCAATGACTTCTAATGCCTTCCAATGTCATTAGTCAACTGAAATTTGCACTGTTCAAAGTGATAAAATCAATGATGAAGTAAAATGAACAGAATTTATTGTCTTGTTATATGCTTGGCACCATGCTCTACACAGAAGACAATGTCCCTGCCCTCAAGGAACACACATTACAAGGATGGAAATGCCATGCAGTCAATCAATTAATAAATATTGATTAAGCACCTACTATGTGCCAGGCACTGTGCTAAGTTCTGGAGATACAAAAAGAGGCAAAAGACAGTCCCTGCCCTCAAGGACCTTAATGGGAGAGACAGCATGCAAACAAATATAAACAAAGCAAACTATATACAGGATAAATGTTGTTGTTTGTCCCTCCTTTTGGAAGAGGACCAATTGCAACACAGGGTGATGTCTTGACTTGCTCTTGAATTGGATGTGAGACAGAGTTGCATAAAGTTGTCAGCCTATCTATCTCTTCCAGAGTCATCAAAGTCCAATGGAAAGACACAACTGACGATGGCCCGAGATGCAGTAGATGATCTTGGTGTCTTCAATGTCAAACCAAGCTCTAATGCCTACTTCAGCTGCCTTAGTGATTGTTGGAACAAATTGTTCTCATCTGCCCATTTGGCCAGGGGATGTCTTCACATGCTTGGGGTAGACATCCCTCTAACTCACTGATGTGTTTGAGCCTGTTGGTTACCTTCTACCTGGTTTGGCCCTGGGATGTGGCCACTGCACATGCTATAGCTTCTTGGAACCACAGGTAAGAGTTGAGTGAAAGATGGACACCAAAGGTGAATGAGCAAGCAGCCCTGAAAAGAGCTTAGCAAGCCCTCACACCAGCGATGATAGTCTTCCCTGAACATTCCATACACCCCAGTGTTGTCCTCTAAAGTAATAGGGAAGGGTGGGGGGCAAAGGTTCAGAGGGAAAGATAATGAGTTCTATTTTGGACATGTGGGGTTTAAGATGTCTACTGAATATCCATTTCAAGATGTCTGAAAGGCAGTTGGAGATGGGATATTGCAGGTGAGTAGAGAGATTAGGGCAGGATAGAAAGATTTGGAAATCATCAATTTAGACATGATGATTAAATCCATGGGAGCTGATGAGATCACCAAGTGAAGTAGTATAGAGGAGGAAGAGAAGAGGGCCAAGGACAGAACCCCGAGGGATTGTGCTATGTACAAACAAGATATATACAGAATAAATTGAAGATAATCTCAGAGGGAAGGTACTAGCAGTCAAGTGAATCAGGAAAGGCTTCTTGAAGAAGATAAGACTTTAGCTGAGGCTCAAATGAAGCCAGGGAAGTTAGGAAGTAGAGATGAGGAGGGAGAGAATACCATGCATAGGAAACAACTAGTGAAAATGCACAGTCAGAAGATGGAGTATCTTATGTAAGAAACAGTGAGGAGGTGGCGCAGTGGATAGAGCACCGGCCCTGAAGTCAGGAGGACCTGAGTTCAAATGCGGCCTCAAACCAAACACTTGACACTTGATAGCTGTGTGACCCTGGGCAAGTCACTTAACCCCAATTGCCTTAACAAAAAAAAAAGAAAGAAAGAAACAGCGAGGAGGCCAGAATCACTGGACTGCAGAGGGGAGTAATGTGTTTAGAAAACTGGAAAGGGAGGAGGGGAACAAGTTATGGAGGACTTTAAAATCTAAACATAGGATTTTATATTTAATCCTGGAAGTAAGAGGGAGTTTATTGTCTGAGGGATGTGGGGGGTGGGAGAGGTGACATAATTAGACTATGCTTTAGGAAGTTCACTTTTATAACTCAGTGGAGGATGGTCTAGAGTGGAGAGAAACTTTCAAAGAGAGACTATTGTAATAGTTGAGGTGTGAATTGATGAGGACCTGCATCAGGTGGCTGTGTGAATGGAGAGAAGGGGGTATATGTGAGAGATATTGCAGAAAGTGATTTGAAAAGACTTGGCAAAAGATTGGATATGGGAGGCTGAGAGAGAGAGTGAGGAATTGAAGGTGACATCCAGGTTGAGAGCCTGGGTGACTAGGACTCTAGTACCCTAGAGAGAAATAGGGATGTTAGGAAATAGGGTAATGAGTTCAGTTTGGGACATGTTGAGTTTAAGTTGTCTTTGAAATATCCACTTTGATATATCCCATAGGCAGATGGAGATGTGAGATTGGAGGTCAAGAAAGAGGTTAGGGCTGGATAAATAGATCTGAGAATTATCTGCCTGGAGATGATAACTGAATCTATGGGAACTGATGAGATCACCAAACTAAATAGTATAGAGGGAGAAGAGAAGAGGGCCAAAGATAGACCCTTGAGGTACATCTACCATTAGTGAATGTGACCTGGAGAAGGATTTTGCAAAGGAGACTGAGGAGTGGTGAGATATGTAAGAGGAGAACCAAGAGAGGGCAGAGCAACCAAAACCTAAAAAGAAGAGAATATCAAGGAGAAAAGTAGAGATGAGGAGGGAGAGAATACCATGCATAGGGAACAACTAGTGAAAATGCGCAGTCAGAAGATGGAGTATCTTATGTAAGAAACAGGAGGTGGCGCAGTGGATAGAGCACCAGCCCTGAAGTCAGGAGGACCTGAGTTCAAATCCAGCCTCAGATCAAAACACTTGACATTTACTAGCTGTGTGACCATGGGCAAGTCACTTAACCCCAATTGCCTTAACAAAAAAAAAAAAGAAAGAAAGAAACAGTGAGGAGGAAGGATCCACAGTGTCAGACATAACAAAGAAGTCCAGAAGGATGCGGAATGAGAAAAGGCCTTTAGATTTGGTAATTAAGAGATCGTTGGTAACTTAAAAGAGGGCCATTTCAGTTGAATGATAAAGGTGGAAACCAGACTGCTTAGAACTAAGAGAGTGAAAGGAAAGGAAGTGGAGGCCTTGATTATAGACAGTTTTCTTAAGGAGTTTGAGAATTTTTTTCATCTCCTGGCTTCCTTTAAGTCTCAGCTAAAATCCCACCTTCTGCAAGAAGTCTTTCCTGAACCACCTTAATGTTAGTTCTTTCCCTCCAAGATTATCTCCAGTTTATCCTGTACATATCTTGTTTGTTCAAAGTTGTTTGTATGTTGTCTCCTCTGTTGTCTGTGAGCTCCTTAAGGATAGGACTATGTTTTTGCCCTTTTTTTGTATCCTTAGCACTTAGCAAAGTTCAGTTGTATCTGACTCTTTGTGACCCTGTTTGGAGTTTTCTTGGCAGAGATACTGGAATGGTTTGCCATTTCCTTCTCCAGCTCATGTTACAGATGAGGAAACTGAGGCAAACAGGGTTAAGTGACTTGGCTAGAGTCCCACAGCTGGAGCCAGATTTGAACTCAGGAAAATTCATCTTCCTAATTCCAGGAGCTACACTCTATTTGCTGTATCCCCTAGATGCCCCTAGTATATCATAAGTATTATTTAATAAATGTTTGTTGCCTGACCTAACAGCAGAGATGAACAAGTATCCCATAAAGTGATGTTTTTTGTTCCTTTGGACATATAAAATCAGCTATGGTTTGTCTTTCCATGAAGAGTCTATAAGCCATCCTACCATTTAACTGTCTTCTTGTTCGATTTATATAGAGAATAGCAATATTTATATAATTAATATAATTCATTTTCTCTAGTAGGTGTCCTTTAGGTCATTGAACAATGATCTCACATTTAGAGGGCCAAAAGTTAAATTAATATTTATAGATGACCTAAAAACTGTGATCTGTGCATAAAAATGTTTCTTGCAGGGTTCTAAAGAATAGATTGGGGCAAGGAAAGTGAAAGCTTAAAGACTTCTTAAGAGGACTAAATTAGCTCAGCAGAAAAAAGCCCTATTCAAGTGACCAAATTATTCTTCTCCTTACAGAGGAAGTGATTGAAAAAAATCATCTCAAGTCTTCAGATGTGTTCCAAAGCCAGTCTGAAGGCTAGAATACTTACCTATGAAAGCATTTCTCTGAGAGCTCCCTCCTTTGAAAATGTTTTTTTTCCATCCTATTATTGCCACAAGTGTTAGTAATTCAAATGTCTGATTCCTTGATTTTCACATGTCAGAGGGTCATGATCATTAAGGTTAAAGAGAGCATAGAGATTATCTTGTCTAATACCTATAATTTTACAGATGAGGAAATCAAGGCCTAGAAGGTTAAGAGACTTGCTCAACATGGCAGTTATTTATCCAATAGATTGCTTCTCTCTTCTCTGATCAGATCACTACTGTGGCAGAAAAATATTATTCTAAATATTATACTATTCTAAAATATTTCTCTCATCCCATTTTCCATTGTACCATTTCCTTTCCCAGTCATATACGATACAACAGTTCTTTTTCTAGGCCTACAAACAGACAAGAAGAGAAAGTTAAAAATAGTAAGAGCTGCTTCCATCTTCCTGCTTCCTACTGGCATTAGTTTTTTATGGCCATAGTCACATAAAAAACTGAAAGTCTTTGAGGCCAAGAAGCAAGTACAGATTCCTAGTTGATTGATTTACCTTGCATATTTTCCAGCTCTTAGAAACTTGGTGAAAGACATATGGGAAAGAAAATGGACAATGAGATTGGGCACAAAACACGCTTGCCTGGTAGCTTTGTCCTGTAATGGAGAGGGAATGAAACAAGGTGCTCATATACAAGGAGGAAGGTCAACTTTGGCCTTAAATTTCAGGAACAGTCTTGAAAATGCCATCCAGCAGAGGGCAGTGATACACTTACGGTCACATTCAGATTTAGGAGTCACTGAGGACAGTGCCCTAAAGCAAACCCTCTGTATTTCTTTTATGAGTGAACCTTTGGGGAATGTCCGTCTCCCCAAGTTGTAGTCAGTGCAGAAACTCTCCAGCCATCCACCGTTTGGTTAGGGGCTTGAGAAGTTGGCAGCATCTGCATCAGCTAGTTCCTTTGTTATGTGAATCAATTCAATAAACATTTACTAAATGCCTATTATGTGTAAAGGCAGCTAGGTGGCACAGTAGATAGAGTGCCTGGTGTGGAGTCAGGAAGAACTGAGTTCAAATCTATCCTCAGACACTTCCTAGCTACGTGACCCTGGGCAAGTCACTTAACCCTGTTTGCCTCAGTTTCCTCATCTGTAAAATGTGCTAGAGAACTAAATGGCAAACCATTCCAGTGTCTTTGCCAAGAAGACCCCAAAATGGGTCACAAAGAGTCTGACGTGACTGAAAAAAGGCTAAACTACAACAATAAATTATGTGTAGGGCTTTGTGCTAAATAGGCTATGGATATAAGATGAAATGCGATGAAGCCCTTCTGAAGAGATTACAATCTAGTCAGTAGGTAAAATAGATACAAAAATGAACATAATATAGTTATAATATGCTAAATGCAAAGGAGGAATCCAGACATTGTCTTGAGAGATTTAAGAAGACAAATACCACTCAAGGTTGATCAGGAAAGGCTGCATGCAAGAGGAAGCTTCCATGGGCTTTGAGGCTGAGCCTTGAAGGAATGGAAAGATTTCAGTAGGCAGATCTGTGTGTGTTGAGGAGAAGGAATTACTTCACGCTTGGGAAAAAAGCACTGAATCAGGACAGGGTAGGACAAGATCAAGTAATGATGAGTAGTCCAGTTTGGCAAGAGCACAGAATGCATGAAGAGAACTAATAATGATAGGGTTAAAAAGGCTATTGGTGTCAAATTGTGGTAGGCCTTAAATTTCCAGCTATAAAGTTTGGAGTAGGTTAGCAATATGGAGCCACATGCAATTCATGAATAAGGGATTGATATGGTCAGACTAGTGCATTAAAAAAAATGTTTTGGTTTTTTTTTTTTTTTTTTAAAGTAGCAATGTGAAAAAGGATGGACTGGAGAGAGGAAAGGCTGGATTTAGAAGTAATAATTACAGCCGTGAAAAGAAACATGTTCCCAAGGGAAGGGAAGCATTTATATAGTACCAATGATGCATCAGGCACTGTGCCAGTTGCTTTTTACAGATATCATCTTATTCGATCCTCATAACAACCCTGGGAGGTAGATGCTATTATTATCCCCATTTTTATAATCAAGGAAACCGAAGCAGACAAAGGTTAAGTGACTTGTTCAGGCTCACACAGCTAGTGTCTGAGGCCAGCTTTGAACTCAGCACTTCTTAACTCTAGGCTCAACTCTTTAGTCACTACAGGAACTAGTTGCCGCTGGTGGGAGAGGACAAACCGCAAGCCTACTCCTTTTCCCCTACCCCTCCATTTAATAGTCTGGGATAGCCATCCCAGTTGGACCCTGCCCTGTACAACACTGGCATTTCCACTTTTCCCAGCAGTCACCCCTTTAAGGTAAAACTGCTTTCAGTAGAAGACACACACCTTTCAAAACCTAAGCAACAACATGAACAACAACAACAAAAACAACCATTTGTTTCTCAGTGGTGCTGAGAGAAATTGGCTCATGTGAAGCCGTGGGGATTTGAAAGGCCACCATCTATGTTGCCACTCCAGGAGCAGGGCAAACCAGACCGGCTTGGCTTGAAACTGAAGCTGATCTTTGCAACAGAGACCCAGGTCTGAAGTACCAGGATTGGGAGGCTACAGGCTTTTTAGTTTCATCTGAAACTGATTAAAATGAAATGCAAAACCCAAGTAGCAGGGGAGAAAAGTTCAGAATTTTAGCCCCACATGCTAGCTATTGTCTCTTCTCCTAGTGCCCTGCTCTCTGGCCTGGGTCCCATCGCTGATCAGATTTCCCCTTGCCCAGGCAAACCCTGCCCTGCCTATAAACTCCACAGAATGGCCCCATTGTACAAAGATGAACCAAAATAGCAGCATCCTCTGTTTTCTGCCTCAGGGAGATTCACTTAAAACCCCAAAGTCCCAGATGTGAACGACAATGGAAGTTGTTGTTGCAAATTTGTGCCCTGGGAACAGATGAGAGATTCAGCAAGGCAGGTACTCGGAAAGAAGCCAGCAGGGTGGGTTGGTAGAGGAAAGGAGAGAACAATTATGCAGTCACTCCATTAACCCAATTAGCAAACACTGGCAGGGATTCTTTTAATCACCCAAGAAGCATAATGGTGGAGGTGGGAAAAAGGGACAAAGGATTTAGGGGAAGCTGGGAGAGGCATTTCCGAGAAAAGAGGGAAAAGAATAAAACCTGTTTGGCAATTCCTATGATTTCTCAGCTGTTAAATAGGTTTCATATTTTTGAAATGTCCTCCATTTGTACCAGCCCTTGGGTGCCGGAATGAGCAATGTTTGCATTCATTAATAAATCAGATGGTGCCTTATCACTTCAGCAGAGTTTTGATGTGAAAACACTCAGGGTGGCCTGGGAAATTGTGATTGGAGCCTTGATTGATCACGGCAGTCCTGTCATTGACAAAAGCTGACGTCTGTAATGAATGGTGTACAGGCTGGGGACTCTCATCAAGGCCTGTATTCCAGTCCCACTGACTCACTATGTGAACATGAAAAACTGAGTTTCTGCTGACTTAGTTTTCCCATATATATGCATACACACAGATGCACATACTTTATATGTAATTATAGTATATGTGTGCATATATGCTCATGTGTGTATGTGTATGTATATACAGATATGTATATATCTGTGTGTGTGTGTGTGTGTGTGTGTGTGTGTGTGTATTTAGGATAGGACCTGAATCTGTGATTTTATTGGTATAGGGAGCTAAGGGATGATGAACCACCTACCAATGTAGATCAGCTCCTTCTCTGCAACTTAAGAATTTTGAAGTATTGCCTAATTGAGTGGCTTGGCCTAGGGTCAAAACAGCAAGTACCTGTCAGAAGTGAGACTTGAACCCAGGTTATGCCATGCTTGAATTTGTATGCATACGTATATGTGTTACACACACACACACACACACACACACATATATATATATATAAATATATGTATGTATCTGAAGCAGCATAGATAGGTACATATACATAAATATGCTGCTTCAATTTCCACAGATACTCATTGCCAAACATCTCTTGAGAGGAAGCTGGTATAATGACTAGAGAGATGGCCTTGAAGTCAGAAAGCCCTGGGTTTCAGTTCTGTCTTTGACACATAGTAGCTTTGCCCCCGTGAGAGAGTCCCTTAATTTCTCAGTACCCTAGGTAAATCCGTAAGACTATAAACTGCAGATGAGTTAGCCAACGTGAGTCAGGGAAGGAAGTTTCAGTACTAGGAATTCTCAGTATCTATTGAAATCACAAGTCTCTCTTGCCCTAATGCAGAAAGTTCAGAAGATTTTTTTTTTTAGAAAGGGAAGGAGGGAATGGGTATGTTTTCATTCTTGTAAGTAGAGGAAAGAAAAATCTGCCTGAAATGAGAGGGAGGGGGCAGAGGGCAAGCCGGGAAGGGGAGCTTTGGAGAGAAGGAATCGTTAGACATTAGATAAGTAGCTGAGAGAGAATCCCAGTCTTAGGGCACATGGTGAGGATGAGCCAGCCTTGTTCCTCATTTCCCTGTCTCACGACCTCCACAGTCATTGCCCATCAAGCTACTTCTTTCTATTCTTCTAGCATTGTATTTCCATTTGCTTACTTCCTCAACCAACTTTTCTCTTTTGTAATTCCTTTATCATCCTCAATACACTTTAAAAGAGAAAAATAGTCAAACAGGAAGGAAGGATATAATCATTTATTAAGTACCTACTATGTGTCAGGCACTGTGCTAGGCACTTTACAAATATTATCTCCGTTGATCCTCACCACGACTCTGGGAGACAGATACTGTTATTATTCTCATTTTACAGTTGAAAAAACTGAGACAGACAAAAATAAGGAAGTCTGAAGAGGAGCAAGTTTGATGGGGTATTTAGGAAAGAATTTAAGATGTCTATAGGATATCTAGTTTGCAGTGTTCAATAGAAGACTGAACCTCAGAGAGAGAAACAAGAGCTTCTCTGAGAGGTAGCTGGGTGGTGCAGTGGATAGAGTGCTGGACCTGGAGTCAGGAAGACCTGAATTCAAATGTGTCCTGACACCAGCTGTGTATCTCTGGGCAAATCACTTACCCTGTCTGCCTCAGTTTCCTCAACTGTAAAATGAGAGTAATAATAGCCTACCTCCCAGGGTTGTTGTAAGGATGAAATGAGATAACCTTTCTAAAGTGCCTGACACTTAGTAGGTGCTTAATAAATCCTTATTTCCTTCCTCCTTTACACACAACAGTCCAACTTTGGTCTCCATGCCTTTGTATTGGTGTCCCCTTGTGCTTGAAAGGTACTCCCTCCTGATCTTTGCCTCATAGAAACCATCTTTTCCTTCAGGTCACTGCTACATTAAGCCCCAGTTGCTTGTACCTTGCCTCCCAATCTAATTTTAGCTACTCTGTATTTATTTGCATTTATTCTTTTTATACTGTATTTATTTAGTTTATATTTATTTCCCCTGGAAGAAGGTAAACTTCTTGTAAATAGGGATTGTTTCATTCATTGGGTCCCCAGCACCCAGCACAGTACCAGATACACAGTAAGCACTTCATAAATGCTTGTTTATTCATTGATATATAGATTTGGGAGTCAGCTGCAGAGACTTGATAATTAAATGGTCTTTGCTAGTACCACATGTGGTCCTGATTGGTAGCTCAGTCCCCTGTGGCTCTGTCAGGCATTAACTTTTGTGAGTAAAATGCATAACATTCCACCATCCACACAGTTGTTTTACTGTAAACCTCTAGAATAATTTTAGAATAAAGGATAGGGAATAGAATAAAGGATGCTTTGTAGGATAATATAATTTAGGTTCCCCATTTGATGTAATAACAAAGAAAGAGAAGGCTTCTCTACCCCCAAGTTACATTGCCCCATACCACATATGTACCTATATAAATAAATATATATCTACACATATATGTGTATGTGTGTATACATACATATACATAAAATATACACACACATAGATACATCTCTATCTGAGGGGACGGGCATGTGTACAGAGTGCCTCGGATGGCGTCTCCCTATGTGAAAGAGGCTGGTGAGCCTACTTCTGGAAGAGGTGTGATGATTTGTAATGGAAATGCCTTAGAGAGACATTGGAGCAGTTAGCTATAGTTGGCTAACCACCAACAGTGGTTTGGTGGCAGAGACATTTGAAAAGTACTAGTGACCAAATCCCCAGCTATTTTGTTCTCTGCTTCATTTTGTTTCCAGCTGCTTTGCTCTTGGTTTGATTCCTTTGCTGATAGCACCTGGTTGAGAGACCATGCTAAAGCCTTGGACCCACCACACTGAAGCTGAAATGAGGCTTGTGAAGCAGGTCTTACTCTTTGGTCTCTGTGTTTTGTGTTCTAGGTAAAGGGATTAAAGACTTTGATCTTGAAAGTTTGGAAAGGTCAGGAGAGCAAGCCTCCATCATCACGGTGTCCCAGAGTGTCAGGTTTTGTAGCCATGCAGTATCCATGCCTGGAGAAACAAAGAATGATCAATCAATAGTATTAAGCATGTACTATGTGCCAGGCACTATGCTAAGTCCTGGGGATACAAAAAGAAGCAAAAGACAGTCCCTGCCCTCAAGGAGCTTACAATTTACTGGGGCATGACCTCCATGAGTGACTTCCCAGATCCCGTCCAGAAGTACCCAGGACAGGACTCATCTGGCAGTCATTCTGCATGTGAACATGGACTTGATGGGCTCAATATTATGTAGAAACTGTGCTAAGTGTGAGCCTAAACTCCCCAGAGTCTAAGGAGGGAGAGGAGAGAGTGTGGCCCTGAGGTGTGGAAGGGGAGCTGTACCTTTCTTATTCCTCTGTTCTTAAAATAATTATCCCTTCCTGAAGATGTACTGATGTTGTATTTAAGGTGCTAGTCCAGGGGTGGGGAACCTGTGGCCTCAAGGCCCCTGTGACTAGTCACTGTCACCTACCTAAAGGTGAGGAATTACCTAGAACCTTGGGGGCAGAATTAGCAGGCCTCACTTTGAAAGCATGAGGCCAAAACAGAATTACTACATACAGATATACATATAGATTTAGATATAGCTGTAGGTGTAGATGTACAATTTAGATATGAACTTTTTATGTATTTGAGGAGAGAAATACATCAAAAATGCTATAAAGTCTTTATTTTGGGTATACCTTTCGCCTGGGAACCAATCATAAAGGAGGCCACAGTGACTAGACCAGCTGTGTCATGGTTTGGTTTGCCTACCACTCATGAATTTAGCTTCTGCCTCCCTGCTTCTTTGGGGGTTGGAATCAAGTTTGAGCAGGAAGGGTGGGCACCGTAGTCAGGACCCAATTAAACAATGCCATCCCTGTTCTCAACAAAAAGACAGAATTACTACAGATCCTTCCTGCTCTTGTTTCATAACTCCCCATTGAATTGCACCTGGTTCTTCTACCTCTGGGGTTGTGAGGCTTGCTGCATCGTAGGTGGCCCCTGACTACCCAAGTAAGTCTAGGCCCCCCAGGCCACTAGGGTTTGGGAAACTGACTCATTATTTTGTTGTATGATGGAGGGAGAAAGGTCTTGCAATCCATGACATCTTTAGGAGTGAGTCAGGAGAATGAAATCCAGATTTTCTTCCTTTTGCTCCTGGCAGGAGGGCTCTTAAACCCCTCACACTCACCTGTGGGCAGGCCAAGGCAGGAAGATGCTGTGGTAAGGCAGGGAGGAACATAATCCCTTGTGTGATGAATGGGCAGGAGGTCTTTCCCAGCATTCCCTGGAGTCTTCTGCCCTCTTTTCTGACTGTGTATTTGTAAATGTCAGCTATTCTGTGCCTGAGAAAAAAGGGCTCAGACTTTAAGCAAGCTGACACAAGCCGTCAATGGGGTTGTTCTTGTCTCTGAACCTGCTTTGCTTAGGCAGTCATCTTAGCATTAAAAAAAAAGCATTTAAATATCCTATTTTTGTTGTTGTCTGTTGTTGTTGTTTGGTGCTGTTCCACTTTGCAGGCGCCACCTCCCCCACGTGCAGACTTGGCTGCCTCCCTCTCTCCTCCTGGGCAAGGGGCCCAGGAGCGCCTTTGAAGCTCCCAGGATTTGAACTCTGGTGGCCTGCCACGGTGTTGAGAGTCCCTACAGCTGCTCTAGGCAGGCAGGGCCTCCTTTTCTTTTCTTTCTCCTCCTTCTTTCCCTCCCTCTCTTCTTCCTCCTCCTCTCCCTCCTTCTCTTCCTTCTGATGGTCCTCTCCTCTTTTTCCTCCTCTGCCTCCTTCTCTTCTTCCTCTCTTCATCCTGCTCCTCCTCTTCCTCATTCTCCTTCTTCCCTTGTTTCTCCTCCTCTTCTATTCTTCATCTTCTCTTCCTCCTCTTCCTCTTCTTCCTCTTCTTTACTGACTCCAGGCTTTTTGGATTAGGGTGTTGGTGGAGTGGAATTTGGCAAAAACTATGGAAATTGCTGCCAGGGAGGAAGCTGAAAAGAGGTAATTAGACCTGGGTAATTGGTTGCTTTTTATTTTTTACAGGCAACTGTGGAGCTGAATGAGAGAGAAAAAGACACCATAATGTTCCCTCCTGGGGGACAGTGGGTAACCCACCCCTATTTGAAAGGAAGAAAAAGATGCCAGGCTCTGGGCAGGCCTAAGCTTTCTGGCATATCATATCTTTCTGGAAGAGTTACATCTATTAGTACAATTGTTCTACTCACTTCATTCCCTATAAGGCCAGTGAAAGTTCAACCTCATTTGTGTTTCTCCCCATTAAGGGAAGGAAAAAGAGCAGTGCATAGAATAGTTATACCCCAGTCGTTTTTAAAACGTAGTTTAAACCCTACTATAGTTTAAATTCACATCTACCTAAATGTCTCAAAGAAGATAGTTCACAGAACCTAATAAGGAAAAGCATTTTGTTAAAGGTTATCCAAGCCCCCTTTCCCTCCTGTTTCCATTCTGTCAGATCATGTCGCCAAAACTACTTATCCCATATTGGATTCGACAGACCTGATTCTCTGCTTCCTGCCCTAGATTTGTCACCGGTTGGAGATCCAATTCACATCATGCCTAGACTTGGAAAGATTGTAAAGTCCTTTCCACTTAATTCTGTATACCAATACAAAATACCATGCTGACCCAGAAGTTACTCATTAGACTTCTGTTTTCTTCCAATGAGTGACTTTACTAAAGACTGTTACGACCAGTCTTATGCCTCAGAGATAGTTCTAAGAGTGGCACTAGAGATGTCGAAGACTTACCATAGTGGGTAGGGGTGTGTGTGTGTGTGCGCGCGTGCGCACACGCGCGCATTAGAGAGTGTGGTCACTTCATATTCCATTCTTCATTAATGCCTCCTCCAGCTGGTGGGCAGAAACAAGAGGGAGGAGTGGAAAGGTATAAATCAAATTAGTCAGTTTTATGGCTACCGAGCAGCTTGGATAAAGGATTTGGCAGGAGGAGGAGGTTCAAATTGATGGCCAAAATGAGCCTTCTGATTATCTGTGGACTTTAATTAGACATGTTTTCCTGGCCTCCCACTGGGGCTCATGGGATCATGAGCATGGATAATTGAGAGCGGGCCACAGTGTCAGGAGACACATACATGTCTGTCATTTTTTGGCAACTGGGACCACTATGATGGTGTTTTGCATATGATGCTCAATATTTTCCAGATAATTTAATCAATGATGACATAATCCTTGTGACTCCCCCCAAGGGTCTACTTTGTTCTATGACAGAGGAAGAGACAGAAGCACTGAGAAGCACAGGAACTGACATAGGCTTTCAGAGTAAAATCAGCTGAGAAGCTGTGTCTAGAACCAACCTTTCAACTCACTGACCTTGACCTGGGTTTTCTCTCCTTAGTCACAGGGCTTCTGCGATTTCTTCTTTACAGAACCTGTAGGCAATACAGTTTGTCGAGAGGGAGGCCTAGCACAGACTTCTAGGCTTGATAAGGTATTTAATAAATGTTTATTGATAGTGATAGGGAGAGAGACCATGCAACCAAACTAACCCAAACAGCTCAGAATCTTATGCTGCTTTTACAAGTCAGGGAATGGAATCCTTAATGAAATCTCAGAGCTTTTCTCTGACACCTCAGGACTTGTTTCCAGGGGTAGCCCGGTGGAGAAAGAGGTGGAGTGATGTCTGCTAACAGAGAGGCAAGGCTTACCTTCTTGGGAGAAATGCCAACACTAAGAGATCACCTTGTACTCTCTTCTCATCTGCCAAGAAGTTGTAAAATGGAAGTTCTCAGATCCTAGAATTGAGCTGGATGGGGTTTAGCTGACAGCAAATTTCTCCAGGTGAATTGGTCCTGATTTGTCTCTCTGTGGAGGTAGTTCTGCAGCTTTGCCTACAGACCATCATGGGGGAACTTTGATTTCTACAAGCTGTGTGTAGCACATGGCCTCTGGTGAATGTGGTCACAAATATCTTCAGGGTTTGGCAGAGTGATGGAGGGGTAGTTATTCACCCTAAAGGAACCCCTGAGCTAAACAACTGGGGTAAAGAAGGCAATAATTCTTCCTAGTTATTCCTTTAGCTTCTTTTGGACTTTTAGAACCATAGAATCTCACGGTGAGAAGGGACATTGGCGGTCAACTAGTCCACTTATTTTACAGATGAAGAAGCTGAAGTCATGTGATTCACCCAGGTCATAGAGCCAGGACTAGACTACAAGTCTCTTTATTAATATTGTATTGTTCTATCCACTAGATTAGGAGGCCACCGCATCTTAAGACTCCTTTTTTCTCCTCTTAAAAAAAATAACCTTCACCTATCTCTTTGTAACAAAGACAAGTAGGTAAACAGTGAACTGACACAGTGACATCTGACAGTCTATGCCACATCCTGCAGCTGTAGTCCCTGACTTCTCTACTGAAAGAAGGGAGTTACAGTTCACCTTAAGACTTTTCTTTAAGCAAGACAGCAGGGCTTTTTTTTTTTTACATGGATCTCCATCATCAGCATACTGATGGTGAATATTCTACTCTCTCATTGAAGACCTGGGTTTCATAGCCTGATGAGGCAAATTTTTCTACAGGTTATAGAGCTATAAGCCAAGCTGGAACAGTGCTTGGATATGATTGTTCTTATCATGTGACCTGTAGATGCTCCTCCAACTGTTAGCTACAAAATACAGTCTAGGGACTATGTCTCTAGTGGTGTTGGTGCTTATCATATGAAATCTGCTCTCCTTATCTAGAGTGAATTAACAATTTACTTAAGCTATTTAGCACCAAAAGCGACTCTCCCAGGTTTCTTTCCCTTAATTCCAATGAATTGTTTTTTTTTTTTTATAGGTAGCCTGTGATCCTCTGAACATAAAAAGCTTGAAAAGCATTGCCAATTTGAGACCTTCCTTCTTCCTCCTAGTAAGCACTGGTTCTCAACATAGGTATTCTGGGAAAATGGTCCTGGTCCAAAAGGGGGGGGGGAAATACCTTGGATAACTTAATGCTGTTTGGGTTTATGTAGTATTGTTCTTCCTAGAGGACTCCAAAGAATTTCACGGGTGTTATTTCATATGCCCCTTAATAGAGCAGTGGAATAGAATGCTAGGAAACATCTTCAGCAGACAAACAGACAAACCAGCAGACCACTTAGGAAAGCAGATCTCTGAAATGTGTGGCTGTTTTCTAGCAAAGATGTGAGGCAAAGAAATGTAGCCACAGCAAACAACGTACGCAGCAGCAAGAGTTGAAAACCAAGGGACTGGCTATATTTATACATACCATGTTGGAAGGATTGCTTGTTGTTTGACCTCTAAAGCTTTTCACATTCAGACTCCAGCTTACCTTTCCAAATTCATTATACAAATGAATCCCCTCTGTGGTCCAGCCACTCTGGTTTACTTCCTGTGTGCACATAACATTCACTCTTCCACCCCTAGGCCTTTGTACAAGCTCTCCTGCATGTCTGGAGTATACTCCTACGATCATATTACAGCATCATAGATTTAGAGCTGGAAGGCCATCTTGTCCAACTCCGTTTTTTCAGATGAAGAAACTGAGACCTAGGGAGATTGGCTCATTTTTCCAAGGTCACATGGGTTACAAGCCCTCCTTACCTTCCTCTACCTCTTAGGATCTCTGGCTTCCTTCAAAGCACAGTTCAAGGGCTACTTCCAACCTGAGACTTTTCTTTTTATATTTTATGCAAATGTAATAGTCAAAAATTTTGGCTGCCCATAACTAATTCCATCTTTTTGAATAGCATTGTGCTTACCAATTTCATAGTCATACCATAGATGGATAGAGATAGTTATAATGAATGGTCTGGCATGCTGGAGTCAGGAAGGCCTGAATACAAATCTGGCCTCAGATACTTAATAAGGTAACCATGAGAAAGTCATTTAACTCTTGTTTGCCTCGGTTTCCTCATCATGTCAGTAATAATAATAGCACCTATCTCCCAGGGTGGTTGTGAGAGTCAAATAAGATAATAATGGTAAAGCACTTAGCACAGTGCCTGGCACATGAGGAGCCCTTAATAAATAGCAATTGACTGACTTACTGAGAACTATAAGATGAGGGATGCATGACTAGCTAGTGATTTTTTTTTTAAGGCAATTGGGCAAATTAAGGCAATTAAGTGACTTGCCCAGGGTCACACAGCTAGTAAGTGTCAAGTGTTTGGTCTGAGGCCGGATTTGAACTTAGGTCCTCCTGACTTCAGGGCCAGTGCTCTATCCACTGCGCCACCTCGCTGCCCCGCTAGTGGTTTTTCTGAAAAAAGATCTGGGGGTTTCAAAAGATTTCAAACTTAATATGAGTTAACAATATAATAGGGCTGCTAAGAAAGGTAACGCCATCTTATACTATATTCAGAAAGGCCTGGAAAGAAGAGAGGACCATAGCATTCTACCTTTATACATTCACATTTGAAGCATTGTGTTCAGTTCTAAAATGCACTGTTTTAGGAAGGATGTGGATAACCTAGAGAACATCTAGAGAAGAACAACCAAGATGGTGAAAGGTCTCAAGATGTGTCTCATGAAGATTGGCTGAAGGACCTGGGGATGTTTGGCAGGATAAGGGAAGGAAGACCAAGTTAGCTGTTAGCTTCTTTTTTTTTTTTTTTTTAACAATAAACAGTAAATGATAAGGAGAATGGAATAGAGGGGAGAGACTGGACACAGGAAGACTAGTTAGGATGCTAATGAAGTAAGACAGTTGAGATGTGTTAAAGACTGAGACTGGAGAAGGTGAAGGATGTGAGATAGCTTGTGAAGGTAGACTGGACAAGACTATATAAGTTATTGGATATAAGAAGGCAGTTAAGGTGAGAAGTTGAGGATGGCTCTGATATTGTGAAGCTAGAAGACTGGAAGCATGATGGTGCTCTTGACCAGAATAAAGTTGGGAATCTTAATTCATCTGAAAGCTCAGTCAATTAAATGGGGCATCACTGCCCCCCAAAAGTTAATGTGATCCTAATCTACATTAAGGATAGCATAACTTTGATAGACTTAGCCATTCTCAGCAATGCAAGGATCTAAAACATCTCCGAAAGTCTCATGATGGAAAATGCTATCCACATCTAAAGAAAGAACTAGGGAGTTTGAATGCAGATCCAAGCATACTATCTGCTGTTTTTTTCCTGTTTTGTTTTGTTTCCTCCTTCTTGTGGTTCCTTCTATTGGTTCTAATTCTTCCTTATAACATGACTAATATGAAAATATGTTTAATAGGAATGTATATGTAGAGCCTATATCAGATTGCGAGCTGTCTTGGGGAGGGAGGTGGGGAAGGAGGGGGAGAAAATTTAAAACTCAAAAGCTTATGGAAGTGATTGTTGATAAATCAAAGTAAATTAATAAAAAGTAAAAAAATAAAAGGATAGTGTCTAATGATCTAAGACAATTCTAAAAGATCCATGATAAAAAATGCTGTCCATCTCCAGAAAGGGAACTGATAAATCTTGAGTACAAATTAAAGCACACTTTTTTCACTTTATTTTTGTTGGGGGTTTTTGGATATGTTTTCTTTTGCATCATAGCTAATATGGAAATGTGTTTTGCGTGTCTTTGCATGTATAATCATTATCGTATTGCTTGCCTTATCAAGGGGTGGGGGAGAAGTGGGAGGAAGGGAGAGAATTTGTATCTCAAAATTTTTTTAAAAAATGAATTAAAAACTTTTAAGTGTAATTAGGAAACATTTAATGAAATAAATAAAATACGTATTTTTCTTCATGTATTTATTTCTTTATTTTTAGTTTTCACACTCACTTTTATAAGATTTTGAGTTTTAATTTTCTTCCCCTCCTTCTCCTCCCTCCCCAGGACAGCATGCAGTCTGATATAGGCCATACATGTACAATCATATTAAACACATTTCCACATTAGTCATGTTGTAAAGAAGAATTAGAACCAAAGGGGAAAACCACAAGAAAAAAAAACAACAGAAAAGGAAAAGTAGTATGCTTCAATCTGCGTTCATACTCCATAGTTCTTTCTCTGGATGTGGATAGTATTTTCCATCATGAGTCTTTTGGAATTGTCTTAGATCCTTGCATTGCTGAGAAGAGCTAAATCTATCAAAGTTGGTCATCGCATGATGTTGCTGTTACTGTGTACAATGTTCTGGTTCTGCTCACTTCACTCAGCATCAGTTCATGCAAATCGTTCCAGGTTTTTCTGAATCTGCCTGCTCATTATTCCTTATGAAATAATAGTATTCCATTACTTTCAAAATATATATTTTTAAAAAGAAGTATGGTATCTATAACAAAGGTACCACTTATGATATAATAGGCATGATGTTTATGTGTAGTCTACAAGACCCCATGCTATGTAGTGCCTAGACTCCCAACCACTTCTGCATCACTTCAGTCCCTACCCCAGTCATAGGTGATGGACTGGCAGCAGCAAAATTGAAATGCTAGAGGGAGAAGAAGATAAATCTAACATCCTTCCGTTCCATCTCTGCCATCATTGCTTCCCTTTCCTCGCCTTTTCATTGCCAATGTTGCTTTCCTAGACCCAGTGCCTCACCTTCTACCCAGCGACCCAAATCCTGCTAATCATCCTGGAGCACTTGCTCTAGTCAATCTGATAAAATACCTAGAAAGCTTTGAGTCTAGCTTTCCCCTGAAATTTTACTTCAGTTCTTTGTATGCAAAGAAGTACTATTTCCGTCTCTATGTGATTTTTAATCCATTCAGAGCTTAAGAAAAGAGGGAAGAGGTAAATAGGAGCCTAGGAAGGAGTCCTTTATTTCTTGTTTCCCTAGGTTACTAGCAGTAAAAATCCTTACCCAAGCCAAAAAGCCTGTGGATTTTCCTCAAGGACTAGTGTGTAGGAGAGAAACTATGAAGCAATGATTGGTTCACACTGCAGGAGAGAAGAGAAACCTTAGTTGTAAGCAATAGGCTGGGGAAGTAGAAAGGGAAATAGGTGTGCCAATCCCTGGAGCCCACAGAAGAAGAGAAAGAGGATGACTGGGAGAAAAGGTGGGAAAAAGGTGTAAAATTGTTTACATTGTTCTTTTTTTCCTTTCTAATTTCTTATATGCCTCACTCGTGCTTTTGTGTCACCAAGCAATAGGGCTTTTCTCAGTTTTTCAAGTACCGTCTCCTACCCCCTTGCAACATCTTCCATTGGCAGACTCATTATCGCCAGCTTTCAACCTACCCTTATCCCCTCACCCTCCTTCTGTCTCTCTCTTCTCCTGCACACACATCTCATCTGACTGACTTGGGAGGGAAGTCCCTTGGGGCAAAGGCTTTGCTTTCTTTGCATTTTGTGTGTTTGTAAGGGGCCTTGAATGCAGTATGGTACTCCATCAATTATTAACAGTAATAATGGTAACAGCAGGGGGCTGTGGGTAACGGGAGAAGGAGTTGGGGGTGGGGGAAGGAAGGCTTAGAAAAACACAGACTAACAAGATGATCATTTCTATGGCTTTGTTAGTTGGTCCTGTGTTCTGTTTTTGTTTTCTGCCCTTGACTGATTTGGCAGCAGAAAATAGGGCTGCCTCCCCGCCAGAACCAGGGTGCAGTGGTAGATTGCTGGCATCCTGGCAGCTAGATACAAGATGACTTGTATGTGGAAGCATACAAGGGGTCCTTCCAGGGTACAGCAATCAAGGAGATGGGGGAAATTCTGATCAGAAGTGGTCCTTAGTTAATGATAGTTCTTCACTCCACCCTTAGCATAACAAATATTTTTGCATCCATTGGGAGAGTTTTGCCTGTATACACAAAATGCTGGATCATCAGAATACACTATTTGGGGAAGTTTGCTAAGGGGTAGGCAGGCTTCTAGCCACAAAAGGAGACTAGGGTTGGAGAAATAATACTTCACTAAGGCCTTGTTAAACCCAGACTGTATTCTTTGACCTTCATTCCAGTTTCTGCCTTTAGTACTGAGTTTATTATCCTTGCCAAAACCACACAGGGAGGAAGCCAGGGAGACAAAGGGCTTGAGAGTCAGAGTTGATTGCTATTCCTAGCCTGTTCTAGACGCCCTCCCTCCCCCAACCAAACCAAAACTTTATGACTTGAAATCACTCAAAAAACCTTTATAAGCATCTCCTATGTGCCCAGCATTGCACCAGGAACTGTGAATGATATAGCAGTGCTATAGATTAGGTTGTCCCCCTCAAGACGCTTACAATCTCTTTAGGGAGATAAAATGACTGCCAAGAGATAATTAAAGAACAGCTAAACCTTAAACTAGAAGCTAATAATTGTAAAGGGAAGTAAGAGTTCAGGAAAAGGAGAGCTTAATATGGGCTAAAGAGTGGAGAGACTTCCTGAATGAGGGGCATTTGAACAGAATTCCCTTTACCTCTATACAAATGGGCAAGAAAGCACACATTGAGATTAGTGGTTTATTACTCTATTTTCAGTTAAAGTCCAAACTACTTAGCCTATCATTCGAGGCCCTCCTTATTACTGACCCTACTTTACTCTTTCAGCAGCCTGGCACAATGCTAGAGTCTGTTTTGCCTCAGTTTCCTCAACTGTAAAATGGGATAATAACATTATATACCTTTCAAGGTTGTTGTGAGGATCAAATGAGATAATATTTGTATAAAGTGCTTAGCACAGTGCTTGACACCATATAAATGCTTATTCCCTTCCCCCGAATCACACTTTTAAACACTTACTAGATGTGCAACTATCGGCATGCTAGCCTCTCTTATCTGAGAAAATGGGAACAATATACCTGTCCCCACAGGGTTTTTGTGAGGCTCAAATAAGATAATGAATGTGTAAGGGTTAATGTGTAGGTTGCAATGTTTTGTTTTTTCCTATGTAGGTTACATATGTCCACATGAGTCTGTTTAGACATGGCTCACAGGGAAGCAAGAATAGTTATTTCTAGCATCTCCTTCCCTTACCCTTCTCTGAGGGAAACTTGATGCCTGCCAGGAAGGAAATCCAGGAGGTTGGGACCAGAGGTTGGCCACTCTGCTTTCTACCAGAATTACATCTATCTGCTCCCTTAAATATTGTTACTGTAGGGAAAATAATTTTTAGGTTCCAACTTCACCCCTGATCCTTATTCCTTAATGAGGAAGGAGTGTCTCAAACTACATATCCAAGGCTTGACTCCTTTCCCACCAAATGCCAGCTCCACAATGAACACACAGAACAAATCACAAGTAAACCCTTTTATCCAAACTCATAGCAATCAGAAACCAGGGAAAGTATACATAGGACACTATATGGCAGACAATACAGATTGAATGAGCTCTCCCTTTGGGAGTGAGACAACTCAGATCAATCAAGAGAGAATTCCAGATCTCACCCAAGGGGAAATTCACCAAAGTCTCTAATGTAGCAAGGTGGGGATAGATAGGAAGGAACATGTTAGAGATTGCTAGTTGCAAAAAAAAAAAAAAAAAAAAGATTGCTAATTCCTCTACACATTGGCATCTTCCCGGCATCTTTTTCTCCTTCCAGGTACCTGATGAGAGGTTAGAATGGCATATCTTCTCTCCCACTCTCCTGCTCCAGTCTTCATGCATTGAGCAATCAGTCTCCACTGATGAGACCAATGGACTTTGAGGCTCTGATTACATATGTGAAGCATTTTGTAAATTGTAAAGTGCTGTGAATTATCAGTTAACTTAACAAAATCATACCCCTCCTTCAATTCTCTGCTGCGCTCCCACCAACTCTAGGAGGCTTCTTCAGACTGCCTAGCCTTCTTTCTCTCTCCTTAGCTCTTTTACAGGTTATCTGTACTATTCCTTTGGAAAATATTATTTACTTGCCTTGTGTATGGTCAGTCTTCTTTTCATTGTATCTAGATTGTAAGCTTCTTGACAGCAGGGACCACTTATTACACTTTTTTGGGGGGGTGGGGGTGTAGTAACAGAATAGCTTCAGTATTACCCTGAATTTGGAGTCAGAAGACCTGACCATCAAATCCTATCTGTGCCTTATTATCTCTGTGACCATGAAAAAAAATCACCTAATCTCTCAAAGCTTCAGTATCCTTATCTCTAAAGTGGGGATAAAATCCACCCTACTTACCTCACAGTTTTGCTGTAAGTCTCAAGTGAGATAATTTATGTAACAGGATTTTTATACTGTAAAGCAAGAGTTCTTGTGTCATGTACCTCTTTGGCAGTCCAGTAAAGCCTATGGACCCAATCTCAGAATAATGTTTTTAAATGCATAAAATAAAATACATAAGGTCACAAAAAGATTTGTAGACATCTAGGTTAAGAAGGTAGGGATGATATAAATGTCATTTATAACCCAAGAATACCCAGCGTGGTACCTTGGGATACCCCATGCTAGGCCTCAAAATATATATGTTGGTTCACTGGTTTTCCCCACAGCAGAAAAAATCACACACACTTCCCTTCAATTAATAATTCCCCACTCCCCAGCTCTAAGGGATAAAAGTGGTTGGCAACTTGGTAATCAGTCACCAAGTACTAGTCCATAGGTACTCTTTCAAGTACTGGCAAATTGTTTAAAAAGGGAAATAAAGTTTCTGTTTGTTCTAGGCTTGGTATGCAAATCCAATGGGAGGCAGCAGATTTAGGGCAGGACCTCTAAGATCTACTCCTCTTTTTGTTTGCATTGTCTGATTTCAGCCAGAGCATGGTTTGTGCAGCTGGCTGCTAGGAGTGACTCTTGCATATAAATCTGTTCTCTGCATTGCTTAGTTTTGTCCCCCAAAGACTGGGTTGGGTGAGTCTTGTGCTTGCAATCCCAGCAGTTGCTTGGATGCCACACTGATTAGGGGGCATCTGGGTGGAGACAGGGTTCTGGGATCAGAAGTGCAGAATCTCAATTTTGACCTGGCCTGTTAAGGGAATCTCCCTTCTCCCTTGACCCATGCCCCAAAACGTTCTCCCCCGTATACCTGTTCCGATGCCTAAAAATCCCACTAATGGAGTTATTCTTTTAGGTCTTGAAGGTGTACTAGTCCTCAGGAATCCTCTATTCTGATTCCAGGGCCTCTGAAAGGGATAACACTTTAAGCCATTGGGCCCCTAATGCTTTAGGGGGCATTAGAGTTGGCAACTAGCTACGAACATGGCTCTGCATGAATACCTGAAGCTAGGCCTCTGAAAAAGAAGTTAGAGAAAAGAGGGAGAGATTCAAGGAAGTAGAGAGGGTGTTGAAAGGGGGAGTGGAAGGGCCCAAGATGAACTTTCTTCCTTCACAGTTTTGTCAAGGGTCATTCTTGATGGATAGGACCAGACAACTAGCAGAGGATAAATCCCACAAGAAATTATAGGATCACAGATTTAGAGATAGAAGGAACTTCTGAAGTTATTCGGTCCAACCCTTTTATTTTACAATTGAGGAAACTGAAGCCCACAGGGGTAAAATTACTTGCCCACAGTCACAAAAGGAGTGAGTGGCAGGGTAAAGATGTGAAAGTAGGTCCTTTGAGTCCAAATCTAGGATTTGTGAACAGAGGATTATAGTCTGGAGACAGAATTGGTAGTTAAATCAAAGGTATGACTAGGGGCTGTTGGGAAACCACAACAATGTAGGGAGAAGAAGGGAACATGTCTTCTCTTGTAAGGGGTGACCAAACGTTGTGGACTGGCAGTAGGAGCTGTTCCTGAATCAGGATCGTTTTATTGGTCCCAGGGTTCACAATTTTTTTGTTGTTGTTGTTGAGTCAGTTGAGGTTAAGTGACTTGCCTATGGTCACACAGCTAGTAAGTATCAAGTATGTGGTCTAAGGCCAGGTTTGAACTCAGGTCCTCCTGACTCCAGGGCCGGTGCTCTATCCCTTGTGCCACCTAGCTGCCCCCAGAGTTCACAATTTTCAAATTCACTCCCTGGTATATGGTACCATAAGGAGCTTCTTATTCTCGGTTTGGATCTTATAAGAGTTTGGGTTTTCTAATCATGGGAACTTTGAGTATTTTTATCACTCAGGCTTTAGGTAGTGGTTCTTAACCTTTTTTTGGGTATATCATGGACCATTTTGGCCACAGAGTAAAGCCTACAGACCCCTTCTCAGACTAAAGTGGTATTCTTTTTGTTTTGTTTTGTTTTGTTTTAAGTCATAAGTAGGGCAATAATCTCTACTGGGAGGGTAGGCAGAGGCTGGTAGAATGCCTGAATTTGCTAGCTCCAGTCTGTACTATATTCTTCCCCATTAGATTGTGAGCTCCTTGAGGGCAGGCTCTGTCCTTTGCCTCTTTTTGTATCCCCAGAGCTTAGCACTTAGTAGGCACTTAATAAATGTTTACTGACTGGCTGACTAGTAGGACTAAAGCCAGTTGGGTGTCCAAACAGAATTCAGCACCAATATGGTGATTTCATCTGGAGTGGGGGTGGGGTAGGAGAACCCAGCCTCAAAAAATAGATAGATTAATAGATAGATTATGATCTATCTATAGATAGATAAATAGATGATAAATAGATAAATTTGTAATTGAAGGAGATGCTAAATTTCAGTTAGAGCTCAGTGAAAATAAAGGTTATTTTCCCCTGTCTAAATTCACAGACCTCCCAAAACTATCCATGCACCTCAGATCAAGAACCCTTGACTTGAAGGTTTTGTGCACATCCTCATTGAGCCATGGGCTCACTTCCTCATAGCACTCAGCCCTCCCAGCAAAGGAGATGACAGCAACCCCTTCACACAGCAACATGAGTTGTTTGTCACCCGGCCTTGCTCTGTAAGCCCAGGTGCAGCCTGTGTTTCAGACAACCCTCTCAATGGAAGCCTGGTTAATATGTTTAATTAAGAAGCTTTTACATAAGGGGCTTGGATGACTTGAAGCCTTGATAATGGGATCTTAGAGCTATTTTACTCCAGACTCAAATGCATACCAGGCATGTGGTCACTTAGTACAGTTGTTATCTGGCAGAACTTGTATAAGAGCAATTCAGTGTCTGTGTGGGGACTTTGGGGAACTCTTCTCCTCTGTCTGGAAAGAGTCTAAGGAGAGACTCAAAGGAGCAAATGGGCCTTGGGCTGACTTGGAGCTGCTTCTACTGTCTCCTCTCACTGTTACTGTTTTGTGGATTATCATAGAGATAGGGTATTCCCTAAAGGCAGGGACCTATTTTTTGTTTCTTAGAAATTCCTCCACTGATTCTCCCAGGGCCTTGCTCATACACAGTGGTCATGCAGGACTTTTGATTGTTCAGAGGTGTTCCATAAATATCTTGACTGAATGACCAGGGGGTAGGATTTGAGGGCTGAAGGAGGTGTTTCTTTGCTGGATTGGAGGATTAATGTATAGATGCCCATAGACTTCAGTAATTCCACCAGTTCCTTCCAAAGCACCCCAGTGTGCATAGCTGTCAGTCTTGGTTCTCAGCAAGAGTGTCAACTGTGCTGCCTGCTGGGACAAAGGACAGGGTTCCCTAAGCAGTGGTATGGTACATTTGGCCTGGTAACCCTTGCAACAGATGCCATGAGGTTCCCTGTCTGGCTTTCACCCCCAGGCTGGCTAACCTCTAGTGCCATTCTTGTGGCCTCCTGTGCACCTGCTTCCCCTGAGGGTTTGATAGTTTTTCTTGCTGGAGTTCTCCTGCATGAATTGAAAATAGTGAACAAGATCTACTCTTCCTGGAGATTACAGTACACAGGAATTTGGGAATTATTGTTTGAATTATTCATTGTAAATCAGAGGCATTTGGAGCCTCAACGAAACTTAGAGATCCTTTAGTTTTAACCCCCTCATTTTATAGATGAGAAAAGGTAAGATTGAATAACTTGCTTCAGATCACTCACCTCATTAGCAACAAGATCCAGCCTCTGCTCCAACGACGGCTCCTATTCTCCACCTCAGTTATGCACTCATCTGACACCTACCTTGAAAATCCTTTCTGACGTGCATAGTGTATATTTGATGACTTTTTTATTTTGGCATGTCATCGTCTTTGGCTTGTCATTCTAATTCATAATCTGTATTTTCTCTAGGTGCTTCCAACAGAATGTGAACTCCTTGAAGGCAGGGACTGTTTTGAGTTTATCTTTGTACTTCTGGTGCCCAGCACAGAATCTTGTACGTAGTAGGCATTCAGTAAACACCTGTTATTGTAACTATGAGGATAAGGCAGGACTGTGCAGAGCCTGTGCCTCAGGCAAGAGGCAAGCTGGCCTAATAATAATAACTAGTATTTAAACCTAACACCTTAAGAAGAAGAAACTGAGGGAGACAGAAATTAAGTGGCTTGCCCAGTTAAGAAGCAGCTGGATTTGAACTCAGGTCCTACTGACTCCAAGTCTAGTGCTCTATCTATCCACTGAACCACCTAAGTGCCAGCCAGTGATGTCCTCTCCAAATCTGACTGAATACTGGTTAGATTTGAGGACACAGAAAGACACAAACAAACAGGATCCTGACCTAACGTGCCTATTTTTTCAGTCAGGGCATGGTTCCCAGGATACAGACTCCAATGGCAGGTACCTGGAGTCAGGAAAACCTGAGTTCAAATCCAGATACTTACTGGCTGTGAAACCCTGGGCAAGTCACTTAACCTCTATCAGCCTCGTTTTCCTCACCTGTAAAGTGGGGAAAATAACAGCACCTATATTGCACAATTGTTGAGAGGATCAAGTGAGATAGCCCAAGTAAAGCACTTTGCAAACCTTGAAGTGCTATACAAATGCTAGTCCTCATCATCATCACAGTAATACCTTGATCTGCAACATGGAGATGGTCAGATCACCTGCTTCAGTGCTTTTAGACTGCTACTCAAGGTAAGTGAATTTTGCTGCTCTTCCTCTGCAACCACACCTCTGTGTTTTCACTTTCCTCCTGATTCCATGCTTGCCAGTTGACTCCACTGTGTGTCTTTGTTCAAAGAGCTTAGGGGACCTTTTTATGACAGCTACATTCACTGTGCATCATTCAGTGAGGGCAATGGATGACCTCAGGTACCTCTGGTCAAATTCCCTCCCAGGTGCATCCAGGAGAATAGCAATTGTGTATTGCTAATGCAATATTTAACTGTGTCTCTGTTACCTGTATTGGCCCATAATTCTCTGATTCCTTTTCAAGGTGTTTAAATAATGAAGCACCTAAAAATGTTAATTGTGAAGGAGGGGGACGAGGAGGAGGAGGAGGAGGAGATGGTGGAATCAGAAGTCAGATATTTTTTGTTTCTGCTTCCTAAATTCTTGGCTCCATCTCCAGTCTCCCAGGTATCCTCACCCACATAACCAATTAGTTGCCAAATATTTCTGTTTGTACCACAATAACATCTCTCACATCTGATCCTCTCTCTCTTCCTCAGGTTCTGTCTCCTAATCTGTCTCTCCCCACTCAAGTCCATCTTCTGGACAGCTACCAATCTTAAGCACAGATCCGACCATTTTCCTTCCCTATTCAAGAAACTCCAGTGGCTCACTATTGCTAGCAGGATCATAGAAACTCCTCTGTTTAGCTTTTAAAGCCCTACACAACCTGACCTGGACCTCTCTATCCAGCCCCATTGGACATTACTATCCTCCTTACACCTCTGTACAACTGCCTGTATACCCTTTACACACAGCACTCTATCTGCAGACTCAGTACCTCTGCACTGGTCATCCCCCTTACCTGAAATGTACTTCTCTTTATCTCTACCTCATAAAATCCCTCCCTTCCTTTAAGAAGCAACTGAAGTTTCACCTTCTACATGAAACCTTTATTGATCTGCACAACTGTAGGGCCCTCCCTTCCTAACTATCTTATTTGTTTGCATTTATTCCCTTTATGGTGATGCCATGTATACTTCTAGAGGCACTTGTCTCCTCTGTTAGAATGTCAGTCTTTGAGAATAGAGATTGTTTTATCCTTTGTATTTGAACCCCCAATACCTCGAGCAATGTCTGGCATACATTAGATGATTAGCATGTACTTGTTGATTGATTGGGCCCTGATTTGGTATATCTTGGCAATTAACTTGAACTGTGGTCTATTTCAGCCTTCTTATTTGTAAAACAGGAATAATAATTCTTGGTCCTTAAGGAATTTGTGGGATAGGGTAGAAATCTATGACTAAGGATTATTAAGGGTAATGTCAGAGTGTTCTACTAGCTTCTTAAAAGGAAGAACAGATGCAAATAAAAGGTATCATCATTAGTGTGTACTTTGGCCTCTTTGTACAAAAATTTCCTTCTAAATGTGTGATTATGCACTTGGATTCTAGGAAACATCATCCCACCCTTCTCACTGCATCTGAATAACGTAATCAAAAGAGCCTGTCTAGTTTAATGTCTTTTAAAATTAAATGATTTGTTATAAGCCTAATTTTGAACTCAGAAGAAATCAAACTTTCTGAGTAACTATTTCCATGCAAATTAATGCAATGTGTAAAATCTCCTAACTTTTCAGTTTTTCCCTCCAAGTTTCATCAGCATTCTTTGCCCACTCCTCATTCCCTTTCCCCCTTATATCATTATAGTTAATGTGTATTCAGTTCTTCTGATTCTGCTTTTTTTCCATCTTTTCATTATTTCCTAAAGATCTTTCCAGATTTCTTTCCATTTGTCATACTTATTGGTCTTAAATTACATTAGAGTGTGCTATACAATGTCTTTTTCAAGTGTGTTTGTCTTGTCTCTCCCAGCTAGAGTGTAAAGGTCTTAAGGGAGGGAATGGGTCTTTCCATTTCTTTTGTGTCCATCTAGAACCCAGTACAGTATTCAGTATACAGAGAAGCTATTCATTAAAATGACTGACAAATCTGGCCTCAGACCAAACACTTGACACTTACTAGCTGTGTGACCCTGGGCAAGTCACTTAACCCCAGTTGCCAAAAAAAAAAAAAAAAGACTGACCTCTTGACTCATGCTTTGGGGTGGATGTTCATAGTTAAATTCAGGATTTAAGGAAGATACTCTGGGGGAATCTTAGCACTAGGTCTGTGCAAATACAATCCTTAGAGCTGAGGACCCAGCAAACAGCAACTAGCCATTGGCCTAGCCAGAGGCCTTGGGGAGGGGGCACCTAGTCAGTTGTTAGACCTGGGAGTGGCAACCAGACCTCCCAGGTTGGGAATACTTTGAATTTCATTCTTTTCAGAAGCAGGATTACTTGAGCACTCCTAGCATCTGGTTTAGCTATTTGTTCGGCCCTCCAAGAAATATCATGAGGGTTAATTACCTTCCTGCTCTGACTCAGACAATATGTTTTCTGCCAGAGGATTCTGGCAGCCCAATACAAAATCTTGCTGTTACCCCTAGTGGGGGGAACTGTTGTCAAGGATGTCAGGGAGAAAGCACCAGTGACAGGGAGGCCAAAATCTACTTCTGATGCAAGGATTGACTAGGATAGCTTAGTGACAGAGGGGATGGAGGTGAAGGCACTGGTAGGTGGGAAAGAGAATGTTCTTAGAATACTTTCATTACCTGTTGATTGCCTTTCAGGTAACTCACTGTGGGGGCATATTTTTCTATCAGCTTGTTGATTGGGGATTTTATTCTTGATTACAGTTAATTGTCCTGTTGAATAGATCTGTTCATTTTTTTCCTTCCCCCAACAAAACATTGGACTTGGAGTCAGGGAGACCTCCATTCAAATCTCACTTCAGACACATGGCACGGAATCTCTCTAAGCCTCAGTTTACTACTCTGTATGTTGGAAAAATCTGAAACAAAAATCTACTACAGGAGTGAGTGAGGAAAAGCCTTTGTTACGCTTCTGGAGAAGCACTGTAATATGGCACGTGCACACTGGTACAGCGGTAGAGTCAACTTTTAAATGGTTAGTAAGATCCATACTTCACCCATCTGAGCCCAGGATTGGACCAACTCATCTGAGTTGCTCTCTTCTCGAACAACCTATCCCATGTTCCTCCATGTTCCTCCTTGTCATGCGTTCCATGTTAAAAAATGGTGGCTATCTCCACCCTTGGGGGTGTGTCAGTTAATATTCAATAACCTTATTAAGCAAGCAGCAGCAGAGAAAAGTCTTTGCCCTGTCTAGGCCCGGAAGCCCAGTCCTTGACCCCAATGGGTTACAGTTGGTTTAGCCTCCAGGGCTCTGTCTTAAGGAACTAGTTGTTTGCAGAATGTTTAGGGTACTTTCTGATTGGTTGAGGGACTATCCACAAGATCTTGGAAGTCCTTCTCAGAATTCAGCTCTTCAGTTGTGGAAGCCTAACTCCTAATCCTTTCTCATATGTAGAATGGGTAGGGGCAGCTAGGTGGTGCAGTGGATAGAGCACTGGCTCTTGATTCGGAAGGACCTGAGTTCAAATCCGGCCTCAGACACACATAACACTTACTAGCTGTGTGACCCTGGGCAAGTCACTTAATCCCATTGCCTAGCCAAAAACAAACAAACAAAACAAAAAACATGTAGAATGGGAATAATAATGGGACCTAGGGGTCTGTTGGGGATAGTTGGGAAGAACAAATGAGATAATGTTTGTAAATCGATTCACAAACCTTAAAGTGAGCTGTCTTTTTCCCCCTCATTACGTCTGTCTTTCCCCAGATGGTATAGATTATTCTTGCTACCTTCAACTTCTGAAGGCAGATGTGGCACCTCAAAGATGAAAAAAGAAAAAAAAAACAGCAAACAAACCTTCATACACAGGACTGCCTTGCCCTGAGGAATAAGAATCCACCAGGCAGAGCAATCATAGGCGCCTAAAGTTTGGAGAGACAGGGGGATAGATGATCCTCTGGATTGAGGGGCACGTGGCCTGAAGGCAAGTGCAGGAGGGTGCTGTCTTGATAAGGACTTGGAGGGTGTTTCCAACTGAAGGCTGAAAAGAGCCCTAAAGGGGAGCAGAGGAAAGAAGATGGTAGGGGGAGCAGTGAGGAAAAGACCGCTGAAGTGATAGAGAAGTTGTTCACACAATCACAGTTTTAGAGTTGGAGGGGACCTTAAGGGTCATCTAGTCCAATCTACATGTGAACAGGAATCTCTGCTTCAAGAACCCTAGCAAGTAATTATGCAGCCTCTACCTGAAGACCTCTGGTGGAGAGAAAACCAACCTAGAATGCAGATTTAGATATGGGAGGGACTTTAGAAGTCCAATCATTCTAAAGATGAGAAAACTGAGGAGCTAAGGCTCAGAAAATTGAAGTAACCACCTCCTAAGACAGTTCATTTCACTTTCTGATCCCTCTGCAATTTCTCCTCATTGTTCTTAGTTAATCATAGTTATCATTTGATATTTCAATGATGCTTTAAGATTTCAAAGCATTTTACTTACTTTATCTCATATCTTCTTTCCAACAATATAATGAGTTAAGCATTGTAGCTATTATTATCCCTCTTTTAAAGATGAGGAAATGGAGGCTCAGAAAAGTAAAGTAACTTGCTCAAGATTCTACTAGTAAATGGAAAGGGTGAGATTTGAACTCAAATTTTTTTGACCTCCAGGTTCATTCTATTTCCACCATAACACCATAACTGCTTTTATGTGCAAGGGGCAATTATACCCTCCTCCTTCCACATAAGGGACCTTCAAATACTTGAATTGAGAAAAGATAGTTACCATGTCCTTGTTGATTTTTTTTCTTTTCCAGGCCAACTATACTTAGTTCTTTGTTTTTTTTTTTTCTGATTCTTGTAGAGCATGGATTACAGCCCTCTCACCTTCCTACTCACTGTCCCCTAGACACTCCATATCTTGTCTATATGGTCCCCCATACTGACAAGAGTACAGCAGATGGAGTCGGACCAGAGCAGACTGTAATGGAACTATCACATTCTTCATTCTGGATACTATGCCTCTCTTAATTCAGCCTAGGATTGCATTTGTTCTTTGGCGGCTGTATTATGTTGTTAATTTAAATGGAATTTGCATTCTGCTAAAATTCTCAGATCTCTTTTGCCCAAGCTGTTATCCAGACCTACTCTTTTATTATTTTCATCTCTGGTTGTTTTTTTTTTTTTTAATCTAATGGCAAGCATTTATATTTATATCTATTAAATTTATTATTAGATTCAGCCCATTCTTCTAACACATTGACCTATTTTTGAATCTTGACTGTCTTCTTGGTTAGTTATCCTTCTTGGTATTGTGTCATCTGCAAATTGGATAAGTATGTCATCTATGCTTTCACCTAAATCATTGATTAAAGTATTTAAGCAACAGTATAGTGTACTCCACTGGAGTCTTTCCTCAATGTTGATCCATTAATGATTACTCTTTGGATTTAGTCATTCAACCAAATTTGAACTTGCTTTACTGCCACCTAAATCGTATCTTTCCATATTGATCATAAGAAAGGCATGAAAAACTTTGTCAAATGCTTTGCTGAAATCTTGGTACACTGTACAATATCAGCAGCATTTCACTGATCTGCCAGTCTATTAACCCTGTCAAAAAAGAAAGTGAAGTTAATCTGGAGTGACCAGTTATTAATGAAACCATGTTGATCTTAGACATCACTGTTTCCCTTTCTAAAAGCTCACAAACTATTCCTCTAAATAATATGTTGTAGAATTTTCCAAGAGTCACAATCAAGGGTATGCAGATTTTACTCCTTTCCTTTTTATTGAAAATTGTTACATTTGCCTTTCTCCAGTCAAGCAGCATCTTTATCAGTCTCCATAATCTTTTGAAGCTCATTGGCAATGATTCAATAATCTTATTCCTCAGTTCTATCAGTACCCTGGGATGGAATTCATTCAAGCTTGGTAATTTAAACTCACTGAGGGCAGCTAGATGCTTTCTTACTATTTCCTCCTTTTCCTTAGGTTTCCAACGTCCTTTTCATCATTGCTGTTCTATCTTTCCTAAATGAAATATCATTCTCCTCAGCAGAGAAAGAAGCAGTGGAGGTGTGAAACTTGAAACAGTGAGTGGAGGTTTGAAGTGAATGTAGGAAATTGGCTGAGACAGGGTAGAGATCTTAAAGGTCTGAAATGAAAAATGTAGACATGGCAACTGTGGAGCCAACTGTCCAGCTGGTTAGATAGCAGGTCAAATTTTTGGATTCAGTCATCCCCTAGGCCAGTTAGCATTATTCTATTCCATTACCACTGACTAGAATGATAATCCTAGGCCAATTATACTAGCAAATATGACCCCTTGGATACAAAGGGAGGCCACATGGGAGAATGTGGATGACTCACAACAAATCTATCACCATTACCTAAAAACACAGCTCCAAACACAGAGTCTATTCTTAATGGATCAATAGCATCACCTTCACATAAAGACATCATTTTTTATGAGGAAGCCAACAGAGGGTGGAGACACTATCCTGTCAGATATAATACTAAATACTGGCCTAGCCCACAAATCCTGTTTTGTAGAAGTTAAAACTAAAGCACCAAGAAGTGATATGATTAACCTTAATGTACAGAGGTAAATATTCTATCTCCTCTGACTCTTAGAACAAGAAATTCCTATTTCTCTTTCTCTGTCTCTTCTCTTTTTCTCTTTGTCTCTCTCCCTCCTGAATTTTATTTTCATCTCTCTTGACCTTTCTTCTTCTTTTCCTTTTATTCTTCTACTCCTTCTTTTGCTTTCCAGCAAGGAGTAGAAATAGAGAGTCTATAACATTTTGCATTGCTACATCTCCCTGAAAGATTGGGATCATGTTTGGACCAGAATGAGTCCTCAAGACCTGCACCACTAGGAGTGACCCCTGGATCATTTCCAGCCATAAGGATTCTGGAGAGATGGGATAGCTCAGTTTCATCTCTCATCTTAGACCTGATAAGATACCTTGGACCTCAGGTTATTTTAAGAAATAGGGAAACCAGAACTAACAAGTTATCATCAAACCTGGGGATGACTCAGTGCTAGTATGATGGCTTCATTGAGGTCATTGGAACATTCCCTACCTCTACCGCCTCCATCTTTCTGAACCCTACGTCCTCATCTACTTACAAAGAAGGCTGAAAAGACTCATAGAACACAAGTAGAATCACACCTTCCCCTAAATTTTGTTCTCCCTCATGAATCAGTCTTAATATCCCTCAAACATTTCTTCTTTCAAGTACACTTTTTAAAAAATGTCGCTGTAACACAGAATATCATAAGCATTGTGAAGAAAAAAAAATGAATGTCCTTCTAAATCACAGGCATAATTATATGGGAACATGATGCTTTTATGTAATGATTGTTGCTTCCCAGTCTGGTTCCTGAAAATCAGTTCCTAGCCCAACTGGCAAAGCCACTGCTGCCATCAAAAATGGATCCTTTAATCATTTTCAGGAAGCTGTACCTGCTGATGACTTTGATGACCCTCTTCCCTCTATAGCATGGGTTCTTAATCTTTTTTGTTTCATGGATCCCTTTGGTAGTCAGGTGAAGCTTATGGTCTTCTCAAGATAATGTTTTTAAATGCATAAGATAAAATGTATGAGATTACAAAGAAGACCAATTATATTGAAATATAGTTATCAAAATAATTTTTTTGGAGACAATTGGGATTAAGTGACTTGCCCAGGGTCACACAGCTGGTGAGTGTCAAGTGTCTGGTCTAAGACCAGATTCGAACTCCGGTCCTCCTGACTCCAGGGCTGGTGCTCTATCTACTGTGCCACTTAGTTGCCCCCAAAGTATTTTTTTAAAAAACAGTTCATAGAACCCAGGTGTAGAACCCTGCTTAACAAATTAAAAAGCCTAGCATCTAAAGTCCCCCATGATTTGCCCCTCATCTCTCTTTCCATTGTTACTTCATGGTGCTTCCCTTCAAACACTCCACTTTCCATTCCAATCTAAATATTCCATTTCCCATTACTATGCCTTTGCAATGGCCCACCTCCATGATTGCAACCTGTGCTCCTTCCTCCCCTCTGCCTCTTAGAAACTCTGGCTTCCTTCAAGGTTGAGCTCAGGTACCACCTCCTTTATGAGAACTTTCCTGATGTTAGTGCTTTCTCCATCATTAAATTACCTTGTAGCTACTTTTGTAGTACACTTTTTGTATCCTTCCTAATGAAATGGAAGCTCCTTGAGGGCAAGAATTTTTTGGTTTTTGTCTTTGTATTCCTAGCACACTGCTTTGAATATAGTGAGTACTAAATAAATATCTGTTAAATTGAAGTGCCCTAGACACTAACTCTAGGGTGCCTAAAAGGCCTTTACAAGTAGACTTTTCTAGAAAATCACATCCTTCAGACAACATTGGTTCTGGAAAATGTGTGGATAGTTCAAGATAACCTGTATTTCACTACAGTTTTATTAAATTGAGTTGGGGGGTGAGGTATGGTCAGGGAAGTGTTGTAGTGGAAACAGAAACTGTTCAGGGACCAGAAGACCAGCTAGATGTCCTAGGACTCTAAGTGTAAACATCAGGAAGGCCCCCATTACTTTTGTTCATTGTAAATCTATATAACATTTCTTAAAGGCTTGTAGGAAGTATTTACACTGAGAGAGAGATGACAGTGAAGCTACTTCAAGTGGCTTTTTCCCTTATTCTAACATGAGCTCCATTATCCTTCACATTTCTACATGCACACCATAGAAATGTGAAGAACTCAACATTAATGATGATGATAGTAATAATAATAATGACTCATATTTATGTGGCATTCTAAGCTTTGCACAGCACTTTCCTCACAACCACCCTGGGAGGTAGGTAGTACAAGATTAGTATTACCATTTAACAGATGAGGAAATTAAGGCTCAAGTGACATTCCATTGATCAAATACCTAGTGTCTGGGGTAGCATTCAAATCTAGAATTTCTGTCTCCATGCCCACCACTCTAGCCACTACACCTCTATAGTCAACTTCAACAAGATAAGTGAATGATCTCCAAAGCTGAACTTTGCTTTTTTCAAATGAAAGTTGAGAAAGTTTAGCTGTAACAGGTATTGCCTTTAAACTCAGTCTTTTGTAGCATTCTGGTAACATGTGTAAAATGCTCTTTGTGGAATAAGGAGCCCTGCTACCATGACTTTCAGGATGGGCCTTTAAGTCTTTCAGGGGTTGCTAGAACAATCTTTGCCCAGGATTCATCCTCATGTGTTCCCAGGACTTGAATAAGAAAGACATCCCTTACCTATTGCCCAGGGAGACAAAGTGATGGCCAGTAGCTTTACATCAAGACTCTTAATCATAGTACGAGCAGGCATCCTGGATATCCTGACACTAGCCTGTCTGTAGTTTGATTTTTACTAAATCTGAAAGGGTCAAATGATCAACAGTGATACCCCTGAAGAACAAACAGGGTGGAGAAGGATATAGCAGGGGGCCATAGTGAAGAATTCAGAGACAAGAAACGGGCCTTTCTCTGGATTGGAGAAATTTGCAATCCTAGCACTTAGCTAGAGCCCTGGGAAAGGAAATGGCAGCATGACCAGCTGTAGCCTTGAGACAGACCCAGCAGCCCCTGCTGGGTACATCATGGGCTACACCTATATTCAAGGGCAGGACCAGGCAGGACCATCCTCTTTGTAGTGATTTAGATACACTGCCTGGTAGGGGCCAGATTTGGACAAATATTGATTCTGTAGCTCAGAAAGTTCCCAGGCAGGAAAAGAAAACGTATTATCTTGTCATTAAGCATTTATGCCATGCATTATATTTAGCAATGAACTTTACAGTTGTTTTTTATTGCTGTCTCCTCTGAAACCCCCTAGAAGCCATTCTCATTTTCAGAAAAAAAAAAAGAAGAAAAAAGAAAAAGATAATGAAAGCCAGAAGAAGGAAAGTAATCTGTGTGACCTTGGACAAGTAAGGGGCTGGTCTAGATGACTTCCAATGTCCTTTCCAGCTCTAATTGTCTATGATCTTAAATTACCATCGGCATGGCAGCAAATAGAAGGCAGCCTCAGTTAGAATGCCTGACTCATGAGTTTCTAGCCTGTTGCTTAACTAAGCAAAGTGTAGCTACCCTCCCCTTGCATGAATGCTAAGCAGCAGCCTTGCCCTGACCAACAGACAGAGCTCTGTGTACAGATCAGCTCCCTCACCAGTCAGTCACTAATGGAATGTTGACATGGAAAACTACCGAATGTGTAACTTATCAGTAACTCTCTCCCTAGCAACTTTGGACAAGAAGGGAAAAGTGATTATCCTACCCAAACCACTAATGGGTCTGAATGCAAGTTCATGAGCTGGAATGTTGGAATTCTTCCAGGATACCCCAGGGTTGAGTTTAGATAGAAACAGTGGTGATCAAGGTTCTGTATGTCTGTGTGTGCTTGTGTAGTGTGTGTGTGTGTGTTTGTGTGTTTGTGGGTTTGCAAGAGAGGGTCAGAAAATAGAAAATAATGCAAATAGAATCCCTGCCTTAACAACAGCAACAGCTATATCAACAATAGCTAAAATGTATGTAGTGCTGTAAAGTTTGCAAAGCACTTTATACATTATCTCATTTGAATCTTACAACAATCCTGTCAGGTAGGTACTTATGGTATTATTGTCCTTTTTACAAATGAGTATCCACTCTGCCAACACTTGCAAAGAAATCCTGGGTGGAATGGAGCTTCACCCCTTTTGGGGCTGAGTGAAGGAAGAGGGGGTAGAGGCATAGAATGGTAGACTGATAAAACTAAAAGGGACCTTAAAGTCCCTTACTAAGTACTCATTTCACAGTACCCCCTAATTTTATAGATGAGAAAGCTGAGACTCAGGGTGGTTAAGAATCTTGCCCAAGGTTACAAACTAGTAAGGAGCTGTTGTTTGTTCTTCGTTCTTAAAGAGGACCATGACATTAGGAAGGTGACTTGCAAGTGAATTGGATTTAAGTGAGGCAGGGCTGTGAAAAGTCACCAGCCTCATTCTCACCTCCCGAGCCACCTGGGTCCAGTGGCAAGATATAGATCAGGACGACTGGAGATGGCCCAGGATGCAGTGGGAGACCATGACCTTTTTAAGCTAAGGTCTTTAACTGGTCTCAGTTTGACTGAGACAATGCCCATTCAGTGATTAAAGCTAAGTAAGAAATAAAGCAAAGAATGGCCTCTTTTTACAGAGATGAACTTGAACCTAGGTTTCTTGACTCCCATTCCAGTGCTCTTTCCACTAGGTTTCACCAGTCTCCGTGATGATCTGGTAAGTCCAGTGGGTTAGAGCAGAATGTTAACTAAGGGTGAGACACTCCTTCTGTATCCATTAGGGAACAACAACATTACACAGAGAGATAAGTACTTCCCCCTTCCCCCATCCCACAGATAGCACCCCTAATCCTGGACACACATGCCTTTGTTTGATCATATCTGCACTGAAACCCCATCCTCACTGTGAGGGAAATAACTCAGACAGAGCCCATGTCCTACTTAGCATGTCACCTTTCAAAGTAGAGTATGGTTATTGAACTTACCTTAGGAAATCTAGAGGGCACCATCAACTTCTTAGTCCACTTTGGAGAGGACAGTTAGGAAGGCAAGTCTGTTTCATTGCTTTCCCTTCTCTGTGAAAGACAATGAATGCATTCCACAATAATCTTTATCCTTCCCAGCACATTTTCACTGACCCAGCTAAAGTCCCAGCTAAAATCTTACATTCTGTGAGAAACTTTTCCCCATTTCCCTTAATGCGAATGCCTTTCCTCTATTGATCACCTCTAACTTTCCTTGCATATATCTTGTTTGTGCATAGTTGTTTGAATGTTGTCCCCCATCCCCTCCCCCATTAGACTGTGAGCTCCTCAAGGGCACCTTTTGCCTTTCTTTATATTCCCAGTGCTTAGCATAGTGCTTGGCACACAACAGGCACTTAATTAATGTTTGTTGGCTTTTACTGACCTGATCCTATGCTAGGATGAGTTTCTCGCTGGTATATATACAAGAGAAAAACCTTTCATATTGCTTTGCTCTATGGCGGGGAAACTACTGCCCCAGTTCTTAAAGATACAGCTCTTTTTTCTTCCATCTGGCAGAATCACAGGGAACATCTGTGTCACATTACCCGCTTGGCACTATTACCAGAGCCCACTAGCGTGTCTGATTGTGACTTCAGACAAGGAGACCACCTGACCTTGCTGAAGGATTACCACCTTGGAGTTCTGCCTCTCTCTCCCATTTGAATCTCCACAGATGCCAAGTTGATCTTCCCAATGCACAGTTCTGATCATGTCACTTCTCTGCTTCAGCATCTCACTATTAATTCTAGGATAAAATATAAACTCCTGTTTGGTATTTGCAACCCACGCAATCTGTCTCTAACTTATCTTGTGATTTCATATTACTCCCCCTCACACATTTTCTTTTCCAATCACGCTGACCTATGAGCTGTTCCCCATTGCCATCTCCCATTGCCACACTTTCCCACGCGCTCTCACCCATGCCTGGAATGCTCTCCCTCCTCATTTCTACTGCTTGGAATCCCAAGCACCCTTTCAAGCTTCAGGTCACTTATCACTTTCCATACAAGGCCTTTCTTGATCCCCTAGTTGTTACTGCCCCTCAAATTAATTTGTATTTACTTATCTGTGTACATCTAGTAAACTCCTTGAGATCAGTGACCGTTTCATTTTTGTCTTTCTATCCCCAACACCTCCCACAATGCCTGACACTTCTTAGGTAATTAATAAATGTTTGTTGAATTGAATTGAATTGAACTGATTACTTCTATACATCCACTAAACCTGAATAGTCATTGTAGTCAAATGAAAATGCCAAATATTCATTAACCTCCTGGTCAAAAAACTCCACATAAGTTAGTTTTACTGCAACCCTTTTCCCATTGTCAACCGGGTTAGTTTACTCTAGAAGCCTTTTCAAACTAGCAGATGGTAGAAATCTTGCCTTTACCTATTATGAAAATAAGATTGATTTGCTCTTTCAACCTCTCTTTCCCAGTACCAATAAATGATTGACCAGAATAGTATAAGGAGAGATACCTCAACTATTTGAGGTAGCATCTTTTAAAATGAAATGTAAAGCCAAGGTCCTGACCTCCAGGGAGTTCCCAGGATGCCATTTGTAAGCTTTTGTAGGTTAGCCTAGATAGATGTCTCAGCCAATTTGTAGCCAGCTGGTCCCATCATTCAGTTTTGCCTCCCCAAGGGCCCTAGCACTATCAGTTAACCTTCCGAGGCCCAAGACTGTCTGAATGCCAGGCATGAGTTTGGCATGGTTCACTCTTGGGATGGTGATATTCCAGTGGTGTGGGAAGGGAAGCATTTTCTGCCTTTTGTAAATTAGGATGATTGTAATGACAAGGTGATTTGTTTTTCCAGGGAAAAGCCTACTTACTAAAAGAGCTGTAAACTCATGTTAAACCTTTTCAGAGTTATAACACCTTACTGCTTCTTGCTTCTTTACCATAATACACATCCTCCTAAAATTGCTAGGAACCATGGATTTATTTTAAAAATTAAAGGGAATTAAAATAAATTTTGCTTAGAAAGATATTTGAGAATTTCAAGGTATCCCTTTAGATAATAGGAAACATTTTAAGAATGTTGTGAAACTAGAGCTATAACTAGAAATTTGGGGAGGGGGGCAAAATGGCATAAAGCAGCCTTATTTGAAGTGAGGGTGTGGGTGAGAGACAAACTCCAGGAAACCAACTTGAATCGAAAATGGGGAATTTGTCATATCATAAGGGAGGAGAGAAGAGCTTACTTCAGCCTACATCTGGTAGCTTCCTATTTTAATTGATTTTAATTTTAACTCATTATTCTTGCTATCTAGGTGGTAAGTTTCTAGCTACCAAGAACTTAAAGTGCTATTGGCACCTTCCAGATTTTGTTGTCCTGAGGCAAGCTCAGGTGTTCTTCCTTGGTTATAGCTGTAGTGAAATCAGAACTAAAGGTCCCTGCTCCAAAATGAGCTCTGGCCCTGGACAAAATTGTGGAGAAGAGAAACATTGCATCTCATATTTTACCATTTTCTCTTCCAATACATTTTTCTCCTTTCAGGACATCAATATGAATGTGCCAGATGTTTTGTGTTGCCCCTTGGAGACCCTTCATTGTGGAATAGCCTAATATCATTGAATTGTGGAGTTGAAAGGGATCACAGAAGTCATTTAGCCTAACTCCTACTCAAAGCATGAATTAACATTTTTGGACAACTCGAATTTTAGGAAGTTTTTGTTTATGTTATTCAGCAATTTATCTCCCTATAATTTCTGCCTGTTAGTCCTAGTTCTATCCTCTAGATCCAAAAAGAATAAATATAATTCTTCTTTCATATTATAGCCTTCGAATATTTGAATGAAGTAATAATGTCCAGTAGAATGTAAGCTCCTTGAGGGCAGAGATTATTTTTCTTTGTATTCTCAGCACCTAACCCAGTGCCTTGCTAATAGAATAGGTTAAATTTGATTAAAATTGATTGGATGTCTCTGCTAAGTTTTCTCTAGAAGACATGAGAGTTCCTCATCCAGACCTTTCCTTCCCAGAAGTATCCTATCTCTGGACTTCCCCCTAAAATGGGTCCGATGTGTTTCATTCCTGGAATGGGCTAGCTAACTGTCCCATTGGAAAAGATGTTGGGATGATAGACTGATATTGTACAGTTCAAAGATAAATAAAGGCAAACTGAAATGTTAATCACTGGTAATGGCTATTAATACATTAGACCCTTGGGAGGATGGGGGAGTTTCATTTAATGAGCCAAATCCCCAATCCAATACCACTTTGTATTTATCCATTTACTTAGCGGCAACTAGATGGTGTAGTGAATAGAGCACTGGACCTGGAGTCAGGAAGACCAGAGTATAAATCCTGTCTCAGACACTTAATAGCTGAGTGACCCTGGGCAAGTCACTCAACCCTGTTTGCCTCAGTTTCCTCAGCTGTAAAATGAGGATAATACCAGCACCTACCTCCCAGGGTTGTTGTAAAAATCAAATGAGATAATATTTGTAGAGTGCTTAGCACAGTGCCTGGAACATAGTAGACACTATATATAATGCTATTCCCTCTTTTCTTCCTAATTAATTTCTTAATGGGAAAACTTGATTGACTTTCTATTCCTCTCTCAGCAGCTATTACAAACCTTCTCTTCTCTCCCCCTGCACCACCATCACCTTCTTTTTAGGCAAATATCCTTGCCACCTACTTTATTAGAAAGTTAAAGCTATCACTAGTGATATTCCTTATCTCCATTTTACCACACTTCAAAAATATCTACACCTTCACCCCCCTTCTCCTTTCTTCTTGTCTCTGAGGAAGAGATGGCTCTTCTCTGTGTCAAGACTAAGCTCCCTACCTGTGCTCTCAATCATATCCTCTTCTGAGCAGCTTCACTTCTGAAGCATTCCTTCTCTTCCCTGCTCCCATTTTCAGTTGCTGTCTACTGGCTCTTTCCCTTGCTCCACAAACATGATGAAGTCTACTCAATCTTTAAAAAAATCTCATTGCCATATCCTTAAAAGCTGTCATCATTTCCAGATACCATGCCATATTTCTCCTTCATTTCACTACCAAACTCTTAGAAAAAAAAATGCCTATATTTGCCACCTCCCACTTTACCACTTACTCCTCATCTCCTTGTAATCTGGCTTCATGTTGTACTGCTTGAACGAAACTGTTCTCCCTAAGGTTAACAATAATCTGTGTCACATCTGATACGTCTAATGGCCTTTTCTCTTGTCCTTGTCCTCTTCAAACTCTCTGCAGCTTTTGATACTGTTAACTGTTCCCTCTTCCTATATACTCTCTCTTCTGTTGGCTTCTCTAACACTGCTTTCTTGGTTTGCTTTCTACCTATCTGCTGACTCCTTAAGTCTCCTCTGCTGGATAATAAAATTTAAAGTTGGTCAAGTACTTTACGTGTATTATTTTATTAGGAACCCAGAGTAATCTTATAAGGTATCCCCATTATAAGGATGAAGAAAAAAATAAAAATAAAAATAAAAATAAATAAAGATGAAGAAACTGGGGTTTAGAAAGGTTAAGTGACTTATCTATGGTCACCCAGCTAATAAATGTCAAAGGTGAGATCTGAACACAGATTGACTTGATTTTGACATATAACCCTTTGACCCCTTTACCATACTTCCTCTCTTTATCATCTATTTTCCACCCTCTTAGGATGGGCATCTCCTAGATGCCCTAGATGCTCCTCTCCAGGGCTTCTGCTCTTCTCATTATGTTTTCTCTACCAGGGTAATCTTATCTGGTCCTGTAGGCTCAGGTATCATTCCTAATCAAATGACCCTCTAACCTATACATCCGTGGCCCTAATTTCGTTCTTGAATTCCACCCCTATACCATCAACTACCTGTTGGACATCTCCTAGATGTTTTAAAGGTATTTCAAATTCAGAATCCAAAATGGATCACCATCTCCCCTAAACCTACTCCTCCTTCAAATTCTTCTCTTTCCGTTGAACAGTAAAATAGTACCTTTCTCCCAGTTGCCAAGATTTATCATCTTGGAGTCATCTTTCCTCACCCTCTATATTTTATCAATTCTCAAATCTTGTCAGTTCTAACTCCACAACATTTCTCACATCCATCCCCTTCTCTTCACCTACACAGGTCCCATACCAGTTCAGGTCCTCATCACCTTTCATACAGGTTATGATGTTGTTGTTGTACATCATTCTCAGTTGCACCTGACTCTTTATGACTGACTCTTTGTGACCCAATTTGGGGTTTCCTTGGCAAAGATACCACAGTGCTTTGTCATTTCCTTCTCTGACTCGTTTTACAGATGAGGAAACTGAGGAAAACAGGGTTAAGTGACTTGCCCAGGGTCACACAGCTAGGCAGTGTTTGAGTCCAGATCTGAACTCAGGAAGATGAGTCTTCCTGTCTCCAGGCTGGGCACTCGATCTACTGTGCCACCTAGCTGCCCCCAACAACAAAAAACACCTTAGAATTGGGAGGAAGCTCAGCGGCCATCAATTCCAAGCTATAATACAATAATAATCTCTCCCTACAACGCATGTGGCCATCCAGCTTTTGCTTGAAGACCCCAGTACTGCCTAAGGCAGACCGTTCTGCTTTTGGATAGCTCTGACAGTTAGGAAGCCCAAATCTGCCCCTCAGATCTCAGTGGATCATCATCCACTCGCTGCTCCTGCTTCTGCTTTTTGTGGCCAAAAGGAACAAATCTAATTCCTCCTCCATATATTTAAATATTTAAAGATAGCTATTATGTACCCTCTCTTCTTCAGTGTAAATACCCCACCAAGTCTTTTCTTTCTTGTTTACAGTAAACATTACCAGTTCCTTCAAACAGTCCTCGTATTATAAGATCTTCACCATCCTTCTTTCCTTCCTCTGGACAATCTCTAGCTTACCAATGTCCTTCCTACAGTCTACTACCCAAAACTCAACTTAGAATTCCGGATGTTATCTAACTAGGAAGGAGTGGAACAGGACTGTTGCCTCCCTATTCCTAGACACTTTGACCCTCATAATGCAGTCAAAGATTACATTTGATTTCTTGACTGCCATAGCAATTAACTAATAAACATTATCAAGCACTGTGTGAGTTGCTGGGGATGCAATGAAATAATCCTTGACCTCATTGTGCTTGCAGGTTACTGAATCCCCCAGATCTTTTTCAAAACTATAGGTTAGCTGTGACTCCTCTATCTTGTATTTATAAAGATTACTTGTTGAATCCAAGGATAAGACTTTAGACTTTTCTCTGTAAAATGTCATCTAGATTTGGCTCAACAGTTGAGATCTTTTCACATCCTATTATGAGTATCCAGTGTTTTTGCTATTCTCCACTTCTTAAACAGTCCAGGGCCAAGCTCAGACCCTTCCAGCTCTCCACCAGAAACCTTCCAAACTAATATCTAATTACTAATGAGTACTCCCAGTCATAACCATTCTTTCACTCCCAAATCTACCTACTGTTTAATCCACATCTCTCCATCTTTTCTGTAAAAATAGCATGAGGAACTTTGTTAAATGCTATGCTAAATCTAGATGACTTTTATCTCCCCTGTTCTGACAATCTAATAGCTGTGTCAAAAAGGAAAAAGAATCTAATCTGGGATGTCCTCTTCTTGAAGAATCCATATTGGTTCTTTATGAATACTACTTCCTTTTCTAGACATTCATTAACCGTTCCTTTAATAATGTTTTCTAGACTTTTGCCAGGAATAAAAAACAAGTCCACTGATTTATAGTTTGCAGTCTCCATTCTTTTCCCCCTTTTTTAGAAAATCAATAAATTTATTTACATTTTCCAGTCCTGTTCCACCCCTCTATCATTTTTCAAAGATCATTGATAGTAGCTCAGCAGGCACATCTACCCATACCAGGCAAACTTCTCCTCTCCCTATTCCAATTCCATTCTTCACATAATTTCCAAAAAGTTGTTCCTAAGGCACAGATCTAACTATGTCACTGTTCTGATAAAAACAAACAAACAAACAAACAAAACTTCCATTGTTTCCCCTGCCCTAGGATAAAATACAAACTCTTCAGCCTAGCATTTAAGGTCTTCCATATCCTTCCCCTTACTTAGCTTTCCAATCTTTTTACATACTATTTCCCTGTCTCCACAAACTGTGTTCCAGCCAAATTTCACTACTAACTGTTCCCCAGAATGAACATTCATGCATTCACAAAGGCCATCCCTCATTCCTAGAATACATTCCCTCTTTATTTCTACCTCTCAGAATCATTGAATGGCATAGCATCTTATTATTTAAAGGAAAAGTTAAGTAATTTATAGGGAGAAATAAACAATAAAATTATAAAAGTTAGGAACCTCATTCTATTGCATTCCGAACTAGACACAGCTAACAAAAAGGATAAAGAAGTTAAGGACCTGAATAGAATTTTAGAAAAGTTAGATATGACAGATCTCTGGCAATTATTGAATGAGAAAAGAAAATAATAATTCTCAGACGTATAAGATGTTTGCAAAAATCGAACGGGTATTAGGGCAGAAAACCCTCATAAACAAATGAGAAAGGCGGAAATCTTAAGCATATCCTCCGTTAAACATGTCATCTACTAATCATAATGCAATAACATTTTATTTAAAAAGGACCTTTGAAGAAAGAATTAAATTAATTAGAGATTAAATAATTTATTATTGAAGGACTAGTGAGTTAAAGGATAAATCATATAAACAATAGATAATTTAATCAAAGTCAATGGAAACCATGAGACAACATAACAAAATTTTAAGGATAGCCAAAGTATTCCTTAGGGGAAAATTTATATCTCTAAACATTTTCATCAACAAATGACTTGGAAGTAAGTTAGTCATCTAGCACCTACTCTATACCGGACATTTTGCTAAGTGCTGGGTATATTTAAAAAAAAAAAAAAGGTAAAAAATAATTGCTACTCTCAAGAAACTCACATTCTAAAAAATACCCCCAAATCTAGAGAAGCAATAAATCCAAACTACTTCAGACTAAGCATAAAAATAGAAATTCTGAAGAAACTGGCAAATGTGAAAGTAAAAAAAAATCAACCGTTGAATTGATAAATAAAACTAGGAACTACTTTAAAAAAATAAAATAGATAAATTATTAGATAATTTGATTTTAAAAAGAGGAAAATAAAATTTTTAGTATCAAAAATTAAAAAGAAGAATAAAAGAAATTAAAAAAACTATTCTGTCCAATTACATGCCAATAAAACTAATAACGTAAATTAAATGGATGAATATCTACAAAAATTTAAAGCTATCAGGTTAACAGAACAAGAAAGAGAAATTTAAGTAGTTTTCTCCAAATTAAATAAGCCCTCAGTGAATTGTCAAAGAAAATAAACCCTAGAATCAGATGGATTTATAAGTGAATTCTAAATAATGTTTAAAATTGATTGCTTTCAATATTATATAAACTATTTGCAAAAATTTGGAAAGAAAGAAGCCTACTAAATTCTAATATACAAATATGGTCTTGGCACCCAAATCAGAGTGAGGAAAAAAAACAGAGAAAACCATAAACCAATGTCTTTAATGACTATGAATACAAAAAATTTAAATAATATATTAACAAGTACCTATAACATATCAAAAAGTTTATAAACTATAACCATGTTGAATGTGTACTAGTAATGAAGTTTGATTCATTATTAGGAAAACTATAATCAGAACAGACCATTTTAATAACTAATAGATATTGCATGATTATATAAATCCAGAAAATATTCTATATTTTATTCTGTATTTTGAGAACATATAAAATACTAAAAACACTTAAAAAAAACTCCATAGGAATAAATGGACCTTCTCTTAATATGATAACTAGTATCTACCTAAAAACCACATGCCAGCTTTTTATATGTAATGAGGATGAACCAGAGGACTTTTCAAAGACCAGGAGTAAAATAAAGATGTCCATTATCACCATTATTATTTTATATAGAGCTAGATGGTGCTAGCTGTAGCAATAAAAAGATAAAAAGAAACGTGGTGAATAAGCACAGGCAAAGGGGAAACAAAGTTATTCCTTTTTTCAGATGATATTACTGTCTATTTAGAGAATCCTAGAGAGTCAACTGAAAAATTAATTGAAACAATAATTTTAGCAAAGCAAAAGGATATAAAATAAACCTTTACAAATCATCAACTTTTCTGTATACTACCAACAAAACCTAGTAGGAAGAGTTGAAAGAAAAATTCCATTCAAAATAACTATAGAATGTATGGAGCATCTGGAAGTATACCTACCAAGACACACACAGGAATTATGAATACAACTACAAAATACTTTATAGACAGAGTTGAACAATTGGCAAGATATTGTTTATTTTTGGGCTGGACCAATATAATAAAAATGGCAGTACTATCTACTTTTATTTATTTATTCAGTACTATACAATCAAACTAGCAAAGGAATACATTATAGAACTAGGAAAAAATAGTAACAAAATTCATCTGGAAGAACAAAAGTTTAGGAATCTCAAAGGAAATAATATTTTTAAATGGAAAGGGAAGGCCTATACTTATACTAGATCTCAAACTATAGTATAAAGGAGTAATCATCAAAACAGTTTTGTACTGGTAAAAAAAAATTGTTTGAATTTGATCAGTGGAACTTACAGCAACAAAAGAACATAGTAGCATATTTGATAAATCCAGTGACTCCAACTATTGGAAGTCTTACTGATAACATTTCTGGAAAAACTGGAAAACAGTCTGGCAAAAGTCTCATACAACATACCAAGATAAGTTCTGAATCACTGCATGGCAAATGTAAAAGGTCACATCATAAAAAAATTAGAGGATCAAGAAAGAAAATACCTTGACAACTACAAATAGGGGAAGAGTTCATGACCCAGCAAGGGATAGAGGGATCATAGAAGACAAAGTGAACTATTTTGATTATATAAAATGGAAAAGATTTTTGTGTAAACAAAATTAATAAAATTAAAATTAGAAGGGAAATAGTTAGCAAAAATATTTACAGCAAGTTTCTCTGATAAAGGTCCAATATCTCAGATATATAAGAAACTGATGCAGATATATAAGAATAAGAGCTATTTCTCAATGGATAAACAGTCAAAGTTCCTGTGATAGAGACTGTATCTGTTGCCAGCACCATACATTCCAGTATGGTAAAACCTACCAGGGCTAGGATCTATTGGCATAACCATCAAGAACCTAGGGTCATCTCTATGCTACAATGAAATATCAGAATGGGACTTTGTGGAAGGTATATCTATCTTGATGCTGACACATAGAAGGTACTTAATAAATGTTTTCTAATTGGTTATATCTGTCTGTCTCTCTGTCTGTCTATCTATCTATCTATCTATCTATCTATCTAGAATTGCCTCCTGTTCCAGTGTGAGTATTGCTTTGAGGGTAGAAAGTGAAAGACTACTCCCTCTTCTGGCCCCCACCTTTGGAACGTACATATATCTGGCCAGATCCAGCCACAATCTCTTCTATTTCTTCAGGTGGCCTCATATTCCCTAATTATTGACCTCTCCCCTCTTAAAGAGAGCTTTCTTTGCACATATGAAAGGGGAGGAGGGAAGGAATAAATGAGAACATGTGACCTGACAGCCCATTTTTGTTCCAAACAGCAACATGGTGCTCTGATTAATTTATTTTTTTTAGTCTAGGACAAAGGGGAAAAAAATTCTATACCCATTTTAATTCTACCTTTTGGAAAATTTATCACAAATTATTAATAATCAAAACCATGAGATTATCTCTGGATTTATCTCTGCCCCCAGCCAAGAGAAAGACTGGCACTTTTGGACCAGGGCTTGAAATTTGATCCTTTTTGTATCTCTGTTTACTCATGTCTACTATCAGGCCTCTCTATTAGTCTCCCTGCCTGCAAATAAGGAAAACACACAGCTCAAAAGCAATTAGGATAAATCTTTTTTATCAAAAGGGCCTACTTTTATGCTAATTGAAATATTTAAAAATTTTGTAAAGAGCAGAAAACTCTGAATTTAAGCATTTGTTTTCTCAGTTGGAAAGGAAGGGGGAAAGCAGGAGAAAGTTCACCCAAAATCAGATACTTCCCATGCTCTGGTCACAGATGTCCTCTCTGCTCAGGCTCAAACACATCTCCACAGTCTCTCTCCGGGAGCTCCTCTCTCCCCTTATCATGCTTGCCACCCCCAACTTGCCATAGCATGCTCATCTTCACCCTGACTTCAAACCTCCTTCCCAAAAGAATTTCTCACAGGGTGGAAAAAGATAATCCTGTTTCCTTGATACTGTATTTCCCAGAAATCTATGTAATCATTCTGTGGACACTTTTCCCTGTCTGCAGAGGTCTGTCTCAAAAGTTTGGTAATATCTCTCTATGCTGGGGTTGTGCTTTCTCTATGCCCCTGTAATCATACCACTCTATAAGCAACCTGATTACTCAACTCAAGGGTAAGGTCAGCCTTAGATCTAAACATTCAGAATTTTTGGTACAGCAGAAATAGCACTGGGTCAGGAACCCACAGTTTAGTGCCACAGCCCAAACTATGTAGTTATGTGACCTTGGGCTAAGTTGTTGGACTTCTCACTTTCATCATCTGTAAAATGGAGACTATAATATACAACTACCTCACAGAATTGAAAATCAAATGGAATAACAGTGAAAGCATTTTGAAAAATATAAAGGAGTTCTTAACCTTTTTTGTGTCATGGTCTCCTTTGGCAATCTGGTGAAGCCTGTGGACTCCTCAGAATCATGTTTCTAAATGCATAAAATAAAATATATATGATGTCAAAGAAAACCAATTTTGTTCAAATACAGTTATCAAAAATTAAACACAGGGGGCAGCTAGGTGGTGCAGTGGACAGAGCACTGACCCTGGAGTCAGGAACACCTGAGTTCAAATCTGGCCTCAGACACTTGACACTAGCTGTGTGACCCTGGGCAAGTCACTTAACCCCATTGCCTAGCAAAAACAAAAACAAAACAAAAATTAAACACACACACACACACACACACACACACACACACACACATTTACAGACTCCAGGTTAAAAGTATCCCAGATAAAATATTATCCAAATGTAAGGTGAGGAGGGGTGGGGGAGTAGTGATGTTATTATTTAAAATAGGGTGAGCAAGCCTTTAGCTGTTCTTTATTCTCTTGGATGTAATTTCTGGACAAAGGTTTGATTTTTAAGGATTTGGTTTCCTGAAAAGAAAGAAAGAGTCTTTGACTGCTAACTTGTGGTATCTTCTCCGGCTACCCCAAGCCCTCATCCTTGCCAGTGGCATGTCAAGCCTCTGATTGGCTCTCTTTTTGATTGCTGTGTTTCTTCTGCCAGCCAGTAGGGTACACATGTAGACAGTCTTCGACCTAGAGTATGAACTAGATACCCTCAGTGGCACATGCCATCTCCCTTAGAAGGCCAGAAGTTCCCTTCCTCATGTGGAGGTTTCAATGGAGCCAAGTTTTCCATATGGTATACTGTGTACAGTGCTGCTTCTGAGGCTCTGTGGAGTTAGCTCTCTGCATTCCCTTAAATTATTCTTTCTTGTCTTTCTCAAGATTTTATATATATATATATGTGTATATATGTATATGTATATATATGTGTATATTGTGTTTGTGTGCATACATACATGCACATATGTCTATATACACATGATATATGTGCATATACACATGGATACATACATATATACATAATATAATGTATACACTGTATATATATCTATTATTTATTTATATATATTTATTATATGCAATGCATATATTACATACATTCTGTATAATGTTTATATTATATATTAGGTCAGGAAACCCAGAATTTTGTGCCATAGCCAAAACTAGATAGTTATGTGACATTGGTGTAAGTTGTTTGACTTCTCACTTTCATCATCTGTGAAATGGAGATCACAGCATGTAGCTACCTCACAGAGTTGAGAATGAAATGAGATAACAATGAAAGTATTTGAAAAATATAAAGAAGGGGTTCTTAATGTTTCTTGTGTCATGGCCCTCTTTGGCAATCTGTTGAAGCCTACGTACTCCTCATAACCATGTTTCTAAATGCGTAAAATAAAATATAAAGGATTGCAAAGAAAACCAATTTTATTCAGATATAGTTATCAAAAATTAAAAACACACTTACACAGAAAAAACAAGTTCACATACCTAGAGGAGGAGACAGTTTTAGTATCAATCTAGAATGGCCCACTATTGTCAGATTGAGGAACCTTTATGTGTGTGTGTATACATACATATATATCTCATATATTGTGATATGATATATATGTGCATATATCACATTATATACAAACACATATCTATATATGTTGTATATTATGTGTGTGCGTGTGTGTGTATATATATATATACACACACGCACATACACACACACACATGTTAATCTCCTTGTATTCGGAATTAATTATCCTATTACTGGTTAACTGTTCCCTTGGTCAACCGTAGAGTCTCATTACTGAAAATTTTTGAAAAATTGATGCTCTGGGAGAGATCAAGGCTCATCTGTAGATTGAAAATTCTGCACATTGAGAAGGCAAAGATGGGACAGAGGTATTGCTATTGAGGTTTGGACAATTAAAATGTTTTGGGGGGCAGCCTGACAGCTGACTTCTGGGATCCCAAATATGGGCAAGTTGGAAGGAAGGGGGAAGGGGATAAGAGCATCAGAAGAGGAAAGCATTCCATAATGGTTAAGTTTTGCTTCCAGATAGCTCCACCAAATTTTGCAGAGTCCCTTGGTCTGCCCTCTAAAGAGATAATAGAATCAGCTTTTTAGAGCTCAAAAGGGATCCTAGAGGTCATCTAAGTCTAATTCTCTCATTTTACCAATTAGGAGATCATCTGAGAGATTTAAAGTAACTTGTTCAAGGTCACATAGGTAATAAATGGAAGAGCAAGGATTTCAACACCCAACCTCTGAAGGCAAATCCAAGGGTGGAGTTCCGGGCTTTTTTTGAGGCTCTCCAAGCAAGAAGGGAAGTACTTAGGTGACATTTACACCTATGCACTCCAGTACTACCCCCACCTCCTTCCTGCTGGGGGTTAAGCATCCCTCGTTTCACATTCTCCTAAGGTCCTCCCTCCTCTAAAAGTTTCTCTAAGAGTATTGGAGTGGAAAAGACTTGGAGTCAGAAGAGCTGGGTTCAAGTTCTGCCTTTGCTTGTGTGACCTTGAGTTCATTCCTTTAACTCTCTGGGTCTCTTGTTTCCTCATACGTAAAATGAATGCATTAGACTTCCAGTTCTAATATCTTGTTGCTCTGTGGGAAGTCACCTAAAACCTGGTTTCTTATCCTAAAATCATCTCTGAAAATATCTCTTCTCCAGTCTTGAGCAGTTTGCCTTCAGAAACTATGTTGCAATGTAAAGTGATCATTTTTCGTGAGAATGGTTAGGTGCTGAAGTGGTAAAAATACCAGTGGGATCAAAAGAGACTGGAAAATACAGCCAGCCAGGAGGAAAAGGGGTAGAAGTTCAAAGAAGAGCTAGTCTACCTTTGTCTAAAGAGTAGCTTATTTGATGTAAAAGATACAAATAATCTTTGTTATATATTTTTTCTCCATATATTCAGGCTAGAGGAAGAGACAATTTTAACATCAATTGAGAATGGCCCACCATGGTTAGATGGGGAAACTTTCGAAAATTGGTTTCTTTCTGTGCCTCAGTTTTCCTTTCTGTCAAATGGGAAACCTATTTTCCACCTTGTAAAAGCCAATGAAACAATGAATCCGATTGTCCAATTTGAGACCGATCTGAGAAATGGAGACAAGCTAGTGTAAACTTTCAGAGGGTGTGTGTGTGTACCCTACTCTGCCCAAGGCTGCTGCATTGTTCAGACCCATAACCCTACTATCTGGAGGGTGCCTGCATCCATATGGCAAGCACAATCCAATCATATCTAAATTGGGCAACTGCAGCCCTCATTAACCTCTAGGACAAGGTTGCTAAGTAGTTTTCAGAGCCTGTGCAAGCCAAGAGAGCCAGAGATACCTGAGTGATTCAGTCCTAACCAGGCATAAACTGTGTTCTAACAGAAAATCCAGGTTTTTGTTCCCTTTACTGGAAATGCATTCAATTCAATTCAACAACTTAACACACATTTATTAAGTACCTACTGTATACAGAGTACTTTGCTTATTCTGGGGAGATACAAAATTTTGACAAAATATAGTCCTTTGCCCTCATGGAGCTTATAGTCTAGGAGTGGGATACAACATATACTCAAAGAAACACACCAGCCCTTTAGCTATCCAAATCCTACTTGCCCTTCAAGGCCCAGCTCAAATTCTACCTCCTTTAAGAAGCCTTCCCTGGCTACTTTGTAGATCTTAGTGTCCTCTTTCCTCTTTCAATTCTTATACCATTAATATAACCTGTGCCATGAAGGTTATTGTATATGTACTAATTATTGTATATGTACTAGTGTTGTCTCCATAAGTAGACGGCAAGAAACTCCTTCAGAATAGACTTGTTGTCCCCCAGAGTAACTGGCACCATCCTAAAAGCATAATAAATGCTTATTGATTACTGACTGCTTAATTTTATTATCTCTGTGGTTCTAGAGCAACTGTCTCCAGATTAATTTGATCAAGCACCCTTTCAGTAAAATTTTTTAAGCATATACCCCATATGAATACATTTGCTTATTTATAAATTATATGTTACTGTGGTACTAATAATTAGGTACACTAAGAGATATTGTAGAGGTAGAAATAAGATTTAGTGACTGATTGGATATATGGGGTAAGAGAGGGTAAATAGAAATGAATGATAGTGAGGCAGCTAGGTAGCACAGTGGATAGAGCAATGGGCCTGGAGTCAGGAAGGACAGAGTTCAAATGTGGTCTCAGATGCTTATTTAGCTCTGTGATCCTAGGCAAATCATTTAACTTTTGTCTTCCTCAGTTTCCTCAGCTGTGAAATTGAGATCATAATGGCACCTACTTTGAAGGGTTGTCATAAAACATCATATTTGTAAATTATATTACAAACATTAAAGCCCTACATAAATGCTAGCTGTTGTGATAGTGAACCTGGGAGACTAGGTGATGGTTCCCTTGAAAGTAACAGAATAATTTTGAAGAGGAATCGGGTTTGGGGAGCAGAAGAGGGGAGAAAATAATATAATGATTCCTGGAATGAGGATCACAACCTATCCATCCCTGCTCATCTATGTGACTCGCTCTATCTCTCGCAAAATGAAAAAGGAGGAGGAGATTGTAACGAACAAGTCACTGACCTGGAGCAAACTCTGAGGGTCAGTTGGAGCAGCAACTATATGATTTGAGGGGCAGAGGGTGAGCAATAATGAATGTTGTTTCAATTGCATTCAATTCTTCATGACCCCATTTGGGGTCTTCTTAGCAAAGATACTGGAGTGGTTTGCCATTTCCTTCTCTAGTTCATTTTACAGATGAAGAAACTGAGGTAAACAAGGTTAAATTTTCCAGGGCCACACAGCTAATAATTGTCTGAGGACCGATTAGAACTCAGGAACATGAGTCTTCCTGACTCTAAGCCCACTGTGCCATTTGGCTGCCCCTGGCAATAACAATAATGATAGCATTTATATAGTACTGTAAATTTTGAAAAATATTTTATTATATTATTTCATCTGATTCTCATAATAAATCAGCAAGGCAGTTGCTGTTATTATCCCTATTTTACAGAAACTGAGGCACAAAGAGGTTAAATGACTTGTCCAGAGTTACACATTCAGTACAAGTCTGAGACAGGATTGCAACTACAAGTTTTCTTGACTTTCAGCTTTCTACACACTCTACCACCTACCTACCTCAAGAGTATGCTTTTCTTAAGGGTATAAGGCACCTGCAAAGCTGCTGCTTTGGATGCTCAAGTATTAGTTAAGCTATAACTGCCTTTCATGACCTATGCCTGGTTGGGTCACTGAGTGAGAAGTTGGAAGCTGAAACAAAGGAGGGAGAAGATAGAATGAAGGAGTACTGAGGGATAAAGGTAGGTATGGTTGTGTTGGGAACAGACCCCATGATCCATCTTCCAGTCCTCTGAAAGAATAATCCTCTGGGATAAGAACTCACTCTTTGACAAAAACTGCTGGGAAAACTAGAAAAGAGTATGGCAGAAACTTAGCATAGATCAAATCTCACATCATATACCAAAATAAAGTAAAAATGGGTTCATGATTTAGATATAAAGGCTGATACTGTAAGCAAACTGGGAGAGCAAGAAATAATTTACCTATCAGATCTGTGGAGAACAGAAGAATTCATGACCAAACAGGAGATAGAGAACGTTACAAAAAGCAAAATGGATAACTTTGATTACATTAAATTGAAAAGTTTTTGCACAAACAAAGCCAATGCAACCAAGATTAGAAGGAAGGTAGAAAACTGGGAAAAAATTTTTACAACTAGTCTCTCTGATAAGGGCCTCATTTCTAAAATATGTAGAAAATTAAGTCAAATTTATAAGAATACAAGTCATTCCCCAATTGATAAATGGTCAAAGGATATGAACAGGCAGTTCTCAGATGAAGAAATTAAAGCTATTTATAGTCATATGAAAAAATGCTCTAAATCACTCTTGATTAGAGAAATGCAAATCAAAACAACCCTGAGATACCACCTCACACCTATCAGATTGGCCAACACGACAAAACAGGAAAATGATCAATGTTGGAGAAGATGTGAGAAAGTTGGAACACTACTGCATTGTTGGTGGAGTTGTGAAATGATCCAACCATTTTGGAGAGCAATTTGGAACTATGCCAGAAGGGCTATAAAAATGTGCATACCCTTTGACCCAGCAATAGCACTTCTAGGGCTGTGTCCCAGAGAGATCATACAAATGGGAAAAGGACCCACATGTACAAAAATATTTATAGCAGCTCTTTTTGTGGTGGCAAAGAATTGGAAACTGAGGGGATGCCCATCAATTAGGGAATGGCTGAATAAGTTGTGGTATATGAATGTAATGGAATACTATTACTCTATAAGAAATGATGAACAGGCTGATTTCAGAAAAACCTGGAAAGACTTGTATGGTCTGATGCTGGGTGAAGTGAGCAGAACCAGGAAAATGTTGTACACAGTAACAGCCATGTTGTGCGATGACTAATATTGATAAACCTAACCCTTCTAAACAATACAAGGATCTAAGACATCTCCAAAGGCCTCATGATGGAAAACGCTATCCACAAAGAAGAGAGAACTATGGAGTTTGAATGCAGATTCAAAACATACTATTTGCTATTTTTTTCTTCTGTTGTGTTTTGTTTCCTTTTTCTGGTGGTTCCTCCTATTGGCTCTAATTCTTACATCACTAATGTGAAAATATGTTTAATAGGAATATATATGTACAGCCTATATCAGATTGTGCGCCATCTTGGGGAGGGAGGTAGAGAGGGAGAGGGAGAAAAATTTGAAGCTCAGAAGCTTATGGAAGTGACTGTTGATAATTTAAAATAAATTAATTTAAAAAATAAAAAAACAGTAATCCTAGGGGCAGTTAGGTTATGCAGTGGATAGAGTACCAGCCTTGGAGTTGGGAGGACCTGAGTTTAAATTTGGCTTCAGTCACTTGGCACTTACTAGCTGTGTGACCCTGGGCAAGTCACTTAACCCTGATTGCCTCAACAACAACAACAAAAAAGAATAATCCTGTTTCTGTTGGGATCAGGTTGTGGCACCCAGGGGCTAAGGCCTCCTTTTTTTGATCCCTGCTCTATAAGGCATGTTATTACCTTCTACAGAGGTAGAAAGGATAAATTAAACTGTCTAAGAACTTTTTCTTGGTTCCAGGGAAAGAAAAAACATTTTCAGTAATAATTAAAAACAAATCAATAATATAAAACAGAATGTTATATCAGGTTGGGTAAAACTGCAAGTCAAAACACATCCTCCCTGTAGCTGGTACCATCTTATGAGAATACCTGAAACAGTAGTTGGAAAGAGAGCTAGATTATGAGTAAAAGGACCTCGATTTAAACCCTGGCTTTGCCACTTGCTACCGGACACCTTGGGTAAATCATTTCCCCTCTTTGTGCCTCGGTTTCCTCATCTATAAAAGAAGTTAGTTTAACTTTACATATGTTCAAATGATCATCTAAGGTGATAGCTTCTCTTATCCCTTGTTATTCATTGGATTTAGACAATTCTCTTTCCAAATTCAAGCTGACCTCAGGCTAACTCACCCAGGGAGTGGTGGGTCAATTCAGTTTGACCCACATTTATTCAGCACCCACTAATTTCAAGGAACTGTGCTAGGGGACTAGGAAACAAAGCAAAAACAAAGTAGTCTCTACCCTCAGGGAGGTTCCATTCTGTGATGGGGGGGTACACCATACACAGAGAAGTACATTATATACAAATGAACTCCAAAGGACACAGGGAAGTTACAGCTGAAAATAATCAAGTAAGGGGCTGTAGCAAGAAATGTCTGAACTGTGCTTTGAGGGAATTTAATTTAGGTATTCTGAGATGTGGAGATATGGAAGGAGTGTATTACAGGTACAGAGGACCACCTTCCCCGCAGTCCAAAAGCTGATAGTGGGGAGATAAAGTATCTTTTCAAGTTATGAGCGAAGGAGACCTTTGTAAACTCAAAAGCAGAATAAGGAGCTCCAATTATCATCACTGTAGGATTTGGTCCTAGAATATCTAGACCCAGAGACCATAGAGGCCAATCCTTCCTCCCTACTCTAAGGGAAGTGACCATTTCAGGATCACATGGGCATTAACCCTACCTAAGTCGGTCCAGCCGTTATCACAGGAACAACTATAAAGAAATACTTTCTCTCTTTTTCTTAGACAAAGGACAACTCTTAACAGGTCCCTTCAATTAGAGCTTACCTTTATCTGTCACTTTAAGAATTATGACTTAGCTTCAATCAATCCCTGTGAATTAGGAGGTACAAGTGTTGCTATCTCTATTTTACAGATGAAGAAACTGAGGTTCAGAGAGGATTAGTGACTTGCCCACAGTCACATAGCGATAGAACCTGGAATCCAATCCCCTTCTTCTGACAGCAAGTCGAACGCTCTTTCTGAATAAATATTATCAAATGAGATAATATTTGTAAAGCACAATGCCTGGTGGGTAGTATGTGCTTAATAAATGCTTGTTCCCTTCCTTTCTTCTTTCTACTATGCCATGCTGCTTCATAGATCAGATATTATATCTACCCTAGCTGGACGTTGTAGAGGGGGGAAAAAAAATATATGTGTGTCATTCTTCTCAACTCCAGTGAGGACTTGAGTCAGTTAAAATACATGCATCCTTCAAATGGTACAGAATTAAAAACTGCTGTGCTCCTGAGGTTTGATATGATGTTGGAACTAAAATTACATAGGCTTAGCAACAAAACTGTTATTAAAACCAATGAAAAATGGTGGGTATGATCATATTGTGGGTTCTGCAGACTTTATTGTGTTGCTCCATAATTTTCCAGAACGCAGCAATATCATGATTCCAACATGTACTCACGCTGGCAGGGAACCAGCTCTTCCTTCGTCCTATCTGGAGCTGAACTGGTGCTCACAGCCTCCCACCTCTACATTTCACATTCCTTCAGGTTTGAAATTGATGAAACTAGGGAGAGATGTGTAAAAAACCAATCCCTGTGCCCTAGGCCACCATTTTCTCCACTCCGGCTCTCTAAACTCCAAGAACCGTTGAAGAGAGTTGTCAAATCTAAAACAAATGGGCTGCCTCCGAATGAAGTGAGAGCCCTATTACTGGACCACTCCCCCATTGGACCCTACAATATTTCTTATACTTAAGTGCATAGGATGAATGAATGAAAAAGTTTTTATTAAGCATTTCCCACGTATAGGGCACTGTGCAGAGTTAAACAATATCTAACTGGATATAAATAAATGCTAAATTATAAAATTATAGACTATAGATGCTGTAGATTTTTAGAGGATTAAAGATCAGTGTCACTGAAGACTTCCTGGAGCAGGTGGGACTTGAGCAGCACCTGGAAGGATGGTTAGTACTTGGATAAGCAGAGGGAGTAAGGAGTGGCTTATTTGTGGGAGAATGTTCTATTCGCAGACCTATTCTTGGATCCTTTATTCACAGTAAGGTGTAAATGGCTAAAAATAGCTTGAAGCTGGCTACCCATCCCAAGGGGATTTCCATTTTAACAGGTAACAGTGCCTTACACTACAGGCATTGAGTTCCAACCACAAAGTAAGCATTTGGTTAGCCAGTTCTGCTTATACTTGGGCCTAGCCTTGATTGGAACTCTACGGAGATTATCATCCCTAAGCAGGGCAATTTATATCTACTTCTGATCTTTCCATAGGATCATAGATGAATGACCTTAAATGACTTAAATGACTTAAAGGTCATTTAGTCCAAACCCCTCATTTTGCAGATGAGGAAATTAAATGACTTACCCAAGGTCACACACATAGTAAGAGCCAGAATTCCAACCCTGGCCCTAACTCCAAGTCCAGAGCCCTTTGCCCTGTAACACCCTGCTTTCCAAATTCACTTAGGTTTATTTAAATCTCTTTCAGCCAGGGCCTCTTGAAACTAAGTTACTACCTACCATGTTTTAAATATCTTTGATTCAACCCTATAATCTTTCTCAAAGTGAATAGAGTTATGTAATCAGAAATAGCTAGCCATGAAAGTCAGACCAGCAGGGGACTGGGTAGTTTGTTGCTTCTTCTGGCCTTTTCCCTATTTGGGGGGAATTAGGTGTTTTGAAAGAGCTCTTCCTTCTCATTCCTACTCTACCATCTCCTTACACTGGAAGGAGTTGTAATAGGATAAGTAGGCAGTACCTAAATATCCTTTGTTTCCCTAAAGGGAAAGGCAGAGCAATGAGGCTTCTTGTGGAAAATACGGTCATACAACACTGCATCAGAATGTGCTGTTCTCATTTATTTTTTAATACAAACCTATCTTTGCATGTGGGCACTGGCAAAGAATGCTTGGTTACGAAATATTGGGCGACAGTGGTAATATAGAAGGTGACACATAGCAAAGGAATCCTGTCTTCAAATTACATAGGACATGAAACCCTTGTGGTTCGTGACACGGCTCCTTGCATTTTTTCCATGTTTATCCAAAGGGGCTTTAGGGAAATGGATTGTGCATTCCATTTGTTAAGTGTCTGTGTAAAAATACCAAATAAGCCAGCATTGTTACCCCTTGGAAAAATCCACCAGGAAGGTATGATTTGACTGCTACTGAAGTCAGATATTTGTTTTCTTTTGCACTTTTTAATACTGTTGAAGACCAATAAAATTAGTATCTTCAGCATTCACAGATGAGATTCAGGAAGTCGTTGTCCAAAATGATACATGTTACAGTTACTATATTCAGCTCAGCACCCAATCATTTCTCTTTTCAGATACATTAAAAAAAGAGTGAATTCAAAGGTACTCCCTGTGACAGGGAAAACATTGTAATTCTAGACACAAGCTGTCATGAAGCCCATATGACTTCAATATAAAAGGTTTTTTTAAGATTATAAGCTGTCTTTTAAGGCAAACCAGCCCTTACCAAAAATAATTCCATGAGATCAGATAAAGTGGGAAGAATGCCCCCAGCTGATATCTTAGGGACAAAGTTAGAATCAAAACAGACCATAAGCTCTCATGCCCAACAAAGGGGCCCCTGAGAAGGGTTATTTATCTGTCAAAGGGAACAGATGTGTTAAAGTCATACACATATAACTTGGGCTGCCAAATTAAAGTGTAGGATGCTAGGACCAACGGAATAATGGACATCACTCTATAGTTTATGAGGAGGCGGGAAGCCCATTGATGAGCTCTGATTGCAATTCTGAGTTACGAGTGGCACTGTCATCTTGAAATTGCTACTGTAAATACATTTAAGAATTGCTTATTCATTATCAGAGAGCCAGCCTGGTGAGCATGCCTCAAAATCAGGAAGACCTGGGTTCAGGAGCCATCTCTGACGCAAACTGGCTTTGTGACCTCAGGCAAACCATTAAACCTCATGGTCTAGAACATAACTCTCTAAAACTAAATTGATAAACAAGAGCCTGGGCATTGAAAGCCTGTATCAGTAAGCAGTAGATAATAGAAGAAAGGACTATGCCAAATTTAGACCCTCTTCAAAACCAAGCAGTCTGAACTATATTTGAACCTAAAATGTCCAAGGCCACTTACTCTGGACAGAATACACTTCCTGTTTTGAAAGGTAATATTTTAACTTTTTAAGTCTCAAATTTTCCATATTTTCCTTGAACTCATAGTAACTTAGACTAGATGTCCAAACAATAATCAGTAGACACAACTCTGCAAAATATGCATATTAGGTTTTTATTCTGTTCAACTGAATTTTAAAATTGAGAAGGAAGAATGGAATAGCCCAAAAGTGGGAGGAGGGAGCTGAAAAGCCAACAAAGTATAGTGGTATTAATGAGAGCTGTTGCTAGAGTGGGGCATTAAGGACTTTGTCCTAGGGCACTGAAATTGAGAGGACACTGGCATCATCTTTACTTTAATATCATAGAAACAACTGAGCTTAGCACCTAGTGAGCAAGAATAGTTCAAATAGGAAGTTACTAGATGTCATGTTTCCTCTCCAGGCAATCTCCTCCTTCACCCTCCCCTAACCAATTCTTGGCCCACTTCCAGGTGGAGCAGCCTCCTTGTCTCCTTACCATGGAGCAATGTCCCTCAGCACATCAAATGGATTTGTCTTAAAAGTAGATTTGAGGTTGTTTTATACTCTTTGTCCCAGGCAGTTATGCTCTGCCCCAGGCTCTAGTTATGACTCTGGTGAGAGACTGGAATGGTAATCAAGTCAGGTTTGAACTAGCTTCAAGTACTCTTAATAGCTATGTGACCTTGTGTAAGCCACTTCTATGAATTTCACTTTTCTCCTTTGTAAAATGGGAGTGATGATATTTAGGCAACCTAGTTCATAGGGTCACTAACAAGGAAAACATTTGGTGAAATTCTATAAAAATGTGAGTTTATGTAATGTGTAAATAGTAGGAGAGGAAATAGGACTGGATTCTCATCAGTATCTGATGCTTCCAGAGAATGGCACCAGGATTCTGCCGTTTACTCCCCGGCCTCCCAGCCAATTAGGAATTTGGGGTCTCAGGACCCATTGCCTGGAGCCCCATATCCATAGTCTGGTGGCAATGAGTTGGGTTAACAGCTGCAGTGGTCACAGCTGCTAGTCATCAGCTTGGACAGAAGCTATTTCAGGTTTCATAGAATAGCACAAGTTTTGAAGAACACTTGGAACTGCCCAGGCACCAAGAAGTAGCGAGAGACTCCCCCCTCTCATTTCTGGGCTCAACATAGTCCTTCGCTGACTGGATTTAGGCACAATGGGGTAGTATTTCTCCACCTGTGTTGAGATACACTGTCTAAGCTCCTAAGGCTTAGATTTCAGAGGATAGGCACCATAAAAATATTCACTCAGAAGCCAAAGTGTATATTGAGTATTTCTAGAGGTCTTGGAGAAGTGTGCCTGGTGCTTAGGTTGGGGTAGGAGGGACAGGGTACTAACATAAAACTAATGGGAATCTTAGATTTAGAGATCGAAGGAGGTCTTAGAGAACTAGTCTAACCCAATCATTTTACAAAGGAGAAAACTGAGATCAGGAGAAGAGAAGCGAGCTCTTCCATGTTACACAGGTAAGTAAGCAGCAGAGCTGGGACTTGCCCTTGCCAAGCCAGTGCCCTTGCATATATCATTGGTATTTGTGAATGCTGAAGACATTTCACAAGATGGCAGATTTAGAGTTAGAAGTGACCAGAAAGGCTGTCAAGTCCAGCTTTCTCATTTTATCTGATGAGGAAAGCAAGGCTGAGTAAAAAGATAAAGCATAATTGTCTCACAACTATTAAGTGTTTGGGTCAGAATTTGAACTCAAGTCTTCCTGACCTTAAGTCCATCTCTTTATCCCCTCCACCACCCAGATAACCTAGATTCCACAGGTATTTATTATTAAGCACATACTATGTATCAAGGCATTGTTTCTTTTTTGTCTACAGCTCTGGCACCTAGCATAGTACCTAGTACACAGTAGGTGTTTGTTTCATAAATGCTTGTTGAATGAATGAACCTGGATGTTATTTTACCGTATTTTGGGAATATTTGATCTCGTGATAATAGCTCCCATTTCTATGGCATTGTTAAGATATCCAAGCACTTTCCCTTTGAGTATCTAAAAAAAGAAGGTAATCCAAATATTATTACCCCACATCACCTTCATGTGACTTTCTCACCCAGCCCCTATTTAAACTCTTATATTAGCTCTTTATTTTTGTTGGTGTTGCTTGGCTCTGTAGAGCAGCTTCTCCAAATAATCCCACTGGCTGAGGGTAGCAGCATGATTTTGAAAGGTTTCCTTTGTGTCAAGAACCACCAGCCACACTCCCATCCTGAGCTTTCTGTCCCTACACCATTTGGAATCCATGGAACAAATGTACTTCCAGGGCTTAAAAAAAAAAAAAGTAGGATGGGATAGAATATTGGCCAGAGCCATATGCTCTGAATTTTTTAGTGTAAGAAGAACCCAATGGATCCTATTATTCATTTATCATGCAGGCATCCACCAAGTAACAGCTGACAAGTGCAAAATGCCACAGCCACCAAAGATGCTGCTGCTGCTGCCGCCACCTCTGCTGCTGCTGCTGCATGTTAGCAAATTATTGGGAGGCTGGGGGGCCTGAGCCAGCAGTGCCAAAGCCCCTGACTTTCAGTCTATTTTTCTGCCTACCAGAGTCTGCTGGCTCTAGCCATCTGGGAGTCATTCCTGGTGGCTTCCTTCTCTCCCATGTAGAAGTCAAGTTGACAAGACTAGATTTACAATTTCAGAAAATGGAGTGGTTTATTTTCTCTGAGATTAGTCTGAATTTTTGGCTTGTTAGAGGTTTTGTAACCACATAAATATTTATTCAGAGTTTTCCATTGCTATATAAACATAACAAATATGACACTGTGCCTGATGCTACATTAAAAAAAATTCAACACATTCCTAATTAAGAAAGCGGAAGCTAAGAAAGTGCTTTGGAGCTGATTATTTTCTAGTTATGAAATATTTTTATTGCTATTTTTGTACTGGGCTTTTAATGGACCAAAAGATATTTGTGCTCAACTTTGACTCTATATATAAACATTCAGGCTTCACTTAATGACTGTCAGCAAGCCTGCCCAGCATACCACCAGGTCATTGGGACATGGGAGAGAATGTGGATAGTGCAATGCAAGCCATCACCTTTATAAATAACGGAAACTAAGTCCTTCCAACAGCAGAAAGTTTAAAATAAGCTATAGCATCATTAGCACTTATCAGCTTTGATGAATTTCAAAGTACCTTTACTGAATTCACGTACATATGAAGACCTTATTTGTTATATGTTCACATATAACAAAAGATGAATAAGTACAGAGTTGAAATGCTTAGTATCATTCATCTCGATTGTTTAGGGCTGATGCAAAAATATTTAACCTTGGTTGATTCCTTCAACCATTCATTCATTTAACAAATACTAAGTACCTACTATGTTGATCACTGTGGTAGGTTACGGGAGAGAGTTTCTTTATGCAATGTTTATTAATATCAGTGTCAAAAATCAACTGAGATTTCCAACAGTTATACAATATCTTAAAAAAAAAAACAACCATTGATGCAAATGTGTTAAGCCTACAGAATTAGGATGTATATTGTTTGCATTGGACATTTTAGCTCAAAGACAAGCATGCAAATCACTGTTCCTCACGGTGGAAATTAGTTCGATCAGTTAACCAGTTTGAATGAAGAATTTACCTAACAGCCTTCTTAACCCTTTAACATACACATTTACAATTCCATACAACTAAACTTATATATCTTAGGGATGAAGTAGAATCATACACAGAGCTGGAAGAGACATTAGTAATCACCTAATCCAGTTCCTCACATTATAGGGAAGGAAAGTGAGGTCCAGGATATGTTTCTCTAGGTTGTTAAGAGGAGTTGTGGTTTTTTTTTTTAAACTGGTATTTTTAGGGAGAATGGAGGCAGTCTGACTCAGCGGCTACAGTTCTGGGCTTGGAGGCAGGAAAACCTGGATTCAAATGCTGCATTACTAGCTGTGTGTCCCTAGGCAAACTACTGGGTCCCTGGTCTCAGACAACTACCTATGATATATCTAGGTTAGAGTTTTCCAAGCTGTGAGGCCCACCCTCCTCAAACCCTTGTATCCTGAGAGCAGAATCACTGGAGTAGAAAGCAGTGGCCAAAATACTAAGATATTTTCAAGTCCTACATGAATATTCTTATGTAGAGATAAAGTTGAGCACAAACATATTTTGGCATATCTGCTTTTTTCAATGAAAAAAAGTTCAAATCAAAATAAAGAAAAGTGGAACTACCCTGCTAATTCACTCCAACAGTAAATGGAATTCAGAGATTATTTAATACAGCCTAAAGTATATACAGGTTAAACTATCAAGTCTTAAAACGGCACTAATACTTTTGGAACACGGTGTATACTTTGTAATTCTTTTGTTAACCCGTTTAAGGTAAAATGCCAACTCAATACAAGTAAAATGACATTTCTTATTAAATAATCTAAAGGATTTTTATCAATAAGCAAATGTCTGTATGTTATTTTTGTTGTATGTTTGAGATTTTTTGAGGTTACAGATTGTAATAAACTCAATTATATATGAATAAAATACAAGCTAAAATTATTTGTGAAGATTATTTTATGAAAAGTGTGGGATGGGAACATAACAATTTTATTGTAAAAAAGGGCTGGTGGCTTTGGTACATCAAGTTTAGAAACCATTGTACTACGCCATAGGCTTTTTACTAACCTATTGGTGAAAGCAATTCCCCACAGTGACCACAGGTTTTTCTCTCTCTCTAATATTCATATCCTTAAGGGTAGAATGTAAGATCCCTGAGAGCAAAGAGTCTTTCTTTTAATTCCCTGGGCCTAGTGCACTGCTTAGCACACTGTAGGCCCTTTATAAATATTTGTTGATTGATTGGGTAGACAGACATAGTCATGACAGTATGCCTTTGGGAATGTGAACTTTTGGCAGAGATCCCTCAAAAACCCTCCCACCTCTCCACCCCCAGAGACACATGTCAAGAAAGGAAAATGAGTAAGGAAGGTCCTCTCCTGATTCGTTGAAAGACACTTGGGACAGGGAGAAAACAGCTGCTTGGATCCGTTCCTGCCCTTTCTTTCTTCTTCACCCTCTCCTTGACTTATGGGGAAGGGGTGTGTGTGTGTGTGTGGGTGGGTGTGGGGGTGTGAGGGGGAAATTCCCTACCACAGCTGCTTCCCTCTTATCCAACTCTTTCTGACCAGGATTAAACTGAATCTTCTTTATTGTTTTGCCAGGGATTTGATTGAAATCAGAAAAATGGTTATTTTTCTGTATTTGAAGGTACAAAGCAAAGGGAATAGGCATGAAAACCGTAGCTCAAGGGAGATGGGACAGGCCTGCTGGCTCACTCTGCTATCTCATAATCTTTTCTGTTCCCCCAGGATGGAGATAATGCAAGCAAATACTGGAAATATTGAAGAACATTGCTTGTGTGGTACTAATAATAGTACAGAACTGCCTGACGCAGCATCATATATTAAACTCCCAGGGAATAATGGTTTATTCAGAAGTCTTCATTTCTTACGGGATTTTAGTTATTAGCCAATTGGCAATTGCTGTTAGAATATTATTATCCTCATTCTGCATCTAGGTAAACTTTGAAAACAAGTGGTTTAATGACTGGCCTGAGGTCCAATGGCATGCCCTGTGTATAGGTAGAAATCATATCCAGGTTTTCTGACTTTTCAGTCCCACACTTTAAGGAGACCCTTTGGTTTTTTAAATAGCATGCTTTAAATGTACATCATAACAGAGCCTGAAGGAATAATGTAGTCACAGAATTCAGTATCATTTGGGACCTTTTAAATAAAGGACCTAAAGCATACTGCTGACTTTCTAACACACTGACCATTGTAGCAATCATGCACAGTAACAAGTGTGATCTTCTTTTCCTTCCCACTCTGGGAGGGATTGAGATACAGAAAGATTAAGTCACTTGCCTAAAGTGATCTGGTGGGTCTGATTCTGGATGTCCATTAGGCCTAGAATGTACTCCCTCTTTACCTCTACCTCTCAGAAACCCTAATTTCCTTCAAGGCTTAGCTCAAGTACAAACTTCTACATGAGTTCTTTCCTGATCTCCCAGCTTCTGGTGCCTTCCCTCCAAATCACCTTGTATCTGTTTTGTGTGTGTGTGTGTGTGTGTGTGTGTGTGTGTGTGTGTGTATGTATATATGTAGGTATGTATGTATGTGTGTATATACACATGTGTGTATGTATATATACTGTGTGGGTGGATGTATGTATGTGTGTGTATATACCTATGTGGGTATAGTGGTGTATATATATGTGTATAGACATGTGTATATATGTGTATGTGTATATATACATGTGTATGTACATGTGAGTATGTAGATATAAGTGTGTGGTTATATATGTATATATAGGTATGTGGGTGGGTATATGTATGTATGTGTATATATATCTATGTATATATAGTGGCTATATGTATATATGTACCTGTGCATGTGTATGTACATGTATGTATGTGCATGTGAGTAGATATATATATGTGGGTGTGTATGTACATATAATATCGTGTATATACACATATGTATGTGTCTGCGGTTGTCTTCCTCTGCCAGACTATAAATTCCTTGAGAGTAGGGACTATTTTTATTTTTGTCTTTGTATTCCCAACACTTAGCACAACATCTGGCATACAGTAAGAGCTTAATGTTTATTAATTTATTAGAACAATATAGATGTTTAATAAATGCTTACTTGATTGGTTGATTGATTTTCCTCCTGGTTGGAGAAGGGTTAAATGAAGTTGAGCTTAAGCGATCATCCGTTGGATAAAGTCACCTCTAACCAACACTGCCTTCCATTAATATCCCCAATATATTCTCTATCAGATAGGCAGCATAGCACGGTGGAGAGAGGGCTAGGCTTTGTGTCAGGAAGAGCTGGTTCAAATCTCACGTCTCTTACTGATTATGTGACTGAGGACAAATTGCTTAATCTCTCTGTTTTCCTATCAATAAAACAAGGATAATACCATCTATAGCATGTACCTCACGGAGTTCTTGGGAAGCTCAAATAAGGCAATGTATGCAGAGTGCTTTTTAGTCTTGAAAGCCTTAGGTAAAATGCCAGTTATCATTATTTTTATTATAACCAACCCCCATCAGAAAATTACAGATCTTCTCCTTAAATTCTCTGTGGCTGAATGCTCACCCATCATCTAGTTCCCCTGGAGTTCACTGTACCCTGTAACATTACCTACTGGCTCTATTTTCAGGTAGCTACTGAATGCTATTAATGGGGTATGCCCATCTACCTTTGAAAGAGGATGAGGGAGGAAGGGCAATTCAGAGCCTATCACTGGGCCCATGACCTTCTCAGTCTAGGAAGTCTTCAGAAGGGGTGCAGTAGTGTCATCGAACTCCAGAAATTTGGCCCAGACAGCTCTTGCACTGGGTGTCATAGCTGTGTCTGGCACTCAGGAAACATTTGTCGAGTATTCTATGATGTGCTACACTGAAGTCATAGAATCACAGACTAGTTTAGATCTGAAAGGAACCTGAGGGACCAACTCCTTTTTTTTGTAGAAGAGGAAAATGAGGAATGAAAAAGGAAATGTCTTACCCAAGATCACAAACTAAATAGTGGTAGAGACAAAACTAAAACTCTCTTTCATGAGGCTAATTTTTCATTCATTCATTCACTTTTATAAATATTTATTGTTCTATGCCCCATATAGCTTACTCTAGGGGAGGTGAATATAAGATAAAATCTAGGACTTCAGGGACTTAAAAATCTGGTTGAAGAACATTTATTAAGCATCTACTGTGTGTCAGGCACTGCAGAAGGCATATGTACAAAGAGCAGCTAACAATATAAGGCATATATATGTATATGTGTGTGTGTAAATACATATACACATGTATGTATGTACATACACACACACACACACAAAATGAATGATACATAAATAACCAGTATCATACTGGAGTTAGCTCAAATTGGCTCTTGCCAATTGTCAAGTTTTCAGCAAGAGCATCTACACTTTGGAAATCTGCAAATTTTACAAATCAGGGCTTGATTTATCATTTTGTTGGTTATCTAGGCTTAAGAAAATGTTAACACTGCAGATTAAACTTAAAAGTGTGTTTTTATATACATATATATATATATATTTTTTTTTTAACCTAGAAAGGGAGTTGTTAAACATTTACCAGAACAATACTGAACACATATTTTTAAGCCTACAGTGATTGGAGTCTCCTGTGCTTTTCTTTTCCTTTTACCAAACACAGGGAATGTATAGAAAAGAAACAGTCAATAAACATTTATAAAGTACCTACTATGTGCCGGGCACTATGCTAGACACTGGGGATACAAAGAAAGACAAAAGACAGCCCTTGGGACTATTGCAATAGTACAGGAATGAGGAGTTGAGGGCCTATACAAGGGTAGTGATAGTATTAGGGGAGAGAAAGGGGCATATTCAAGAAATATTGAAAAGAAATATTGAAACCAGCACTCCTTGGCAACAGATGGAATATGATAAGTAAGAAAGAGTGAAGAATCAAGGATGACACCCAGATTGAGAACCTGGGGGACTGGGAAGATGGTGCTACTCTCAACAATAATAGGGAAGTTTAAAAGGGAGAAGGGTTTGGGGGGTGGTAAAGATAAAGAGTTCAGTTTTGGGCATGCTGAGTTCAAGATGCAGAGTAGGCAGTTAGAAATGCAAGACTGGAGGTTGGCTGTTTATCCAGTTTAGGGCAAGACAAGTGGATTTGAGAATCTGTTTATTTATACTTCTACTCTTTGAGCATAGACATGATAACTGGAAGTTCATTTCCCATATGTACTGAGGATGACACTGAGGAAACATCTTGAAAGCATATCCAAGTTCCAATGACTTGAAAAGATCTTTATGACTTGACATTTTCCTTGTTCAAACCCCAAGTTCCTTATTAGCACAAGGAGAGGAGGTCAGTTTCTCATGTTTCAAGTGAAATTTTTCAGTACAAATCAAAGCAGAGCTGATCATAGAAAATTTCTCATATAACCAACAGAAATTCCTCTGACCCTTTCTGCTTCTGTAATTTGAGTTCTGGAATTCTAGCTTTGGTTAACCAAAACCTCCTAGCCTACCCGAGTTGTAAGGGATGGTTGGAGGAGTGTGTTGTTCTGGTATTGTTAGCTTCCCATTATTGTACCCTGGGCCAAGACCACTGAATTCATTTCCTCAGAAAAACTATCCCTCAGCACCCCCATGACTGCCAAAATATCTGGTAGGGATAAGATAGGGATCAGTATGCAGAGCTGGACTTTCAAGCAATTATCATCCATCCCCAACTTGGCTGCTGAGAGCTCCCTGGGTCACTTGGTGTGGGAATTTGGGATTTTGGCTATGACATTCCTGTCCATTTTCAATTTGGGGTTTCTTAGAGGAGGTGATTGGTACATTCTTTCTCTTTTCACTTTGCCCTCTAGTTCTAATAAATCTGGGTCAGGTTTTTATGTGTGACTTCTTGAAATATAATATCTAGGATCTTTGTTTGGCTATTGTTTTCAGGGAGTCTGATAAATTCTTCAATTATCTTTCCTTTATCTTTTTTTACAGATTGGTTATTTTTGATAACAGATATCTTGTTTACATTTGCTTGTATTTTCTCAGTCTTTTGACTTTGTTCTAATATTTCTTGTTGTCTCACAAAGTTACTGAATTTTGATTGCTTTTTTCTATTTTCCAAGGATCTTCTATTTTAATGATGTTTTCCACCTACTGTTTTATACTATTCTCCTTCAAATTTTTCCTCCGGAGTTCTTATTTCGATTCTCATTTCATTTTCTAAAAATTTTCTGCTTCATTTCATTCAGCCATTCTCATTGTCCTTGTAGCCAAACCATTCTATTTTCTGAGGCTCCATTTGAACTTGTTGAATTTTCTTCTAGTTTTACCTCTTTGGGGCTTCTCTCAAGAAATGTCAAATTGCTTTATTGCATTCAGCGTGGTATCTGAGCCTCAGTTTCTGGATGGAGATTTGATTCTTAGACCAGACTCTGCTCTCTCTTACACTCTTAGATGGGGTGGTCAGTTCCTGATTGGTCCTGTCCCCTAAGGACTCTGAATGCTGCTACCTTTGCCTTTCTGGAACCAGTGGCTAGGAGAAAGCCCTGTTGTTTTAAGGAATCCCTGGCTTCTGGCTTAGTCTCCTATGGCTCTACTTGGCTTTTGTCTGTCTTGTCTTTTTCTGTTCTTCTTGCACTGTTCCCAGCTCAGAATTTTTTCTGTTGCTTGCTGTGGCCCTGGCCAGGACCCAGGACGATGTTATCATTTGCACTGGTAGCAAACCTCCTGAAGGCCGCCAGGGTTTGTGCTGCCCAGGTGCCCCAGCTCCTGCCATGTCTCCAGCACAGGCCTCCAAGGAGCTGTGCTTGCTCTTTTGAGCGGGCTGCCTGGTTCTTTCATTGCTGCCTTCCCTGGCTTGTCTCTACTTAGGGCATCTACAGGTTTCAGGCAATCTTGCTAGACTTCCTAGACTGGAAAGGCCTTACAAGTAGCTACTTCTCTTTAGTTCTCTCGAGCATTGTTCCTTCTGGTGGGTTTTGTTTTTTGTTTTCTTTTTCTTTTCTTTTATTTTTTTAGGCAATTGGGGTTAAGTGACTTGCCCAGGATCATACAGATATTGTTTTTTGTTTTTAGAACTTTGCTGGAAACTGTGCAAGAGTAGGCTCTTTCTCTCCCTTTCATGTCTCCCTCTTAACCTGAGGTCTTCAGACTGCATTCTGCTGAATGTAAAAGGCCCCTAGGTCACTTAGACTGTCCCAGACTTTCTGTTCACCTCAGTTTTCTATTTAAAAAACAAGGGTTCTAACTCCTACCTCCTTGGGGAGTTTTGGGGAGTTTGTGGCTTCTTCTGTATGTCTGCAGAGCTACTTAAGATCCCTAAATGAAAGGTGATCTGTTAGTGTAGAAGTAATTTTTTTCCCCCTGTAAATCTCCAAGGAGCAAAATCCAGGGACGAAAGCCACTGCAATACCTCAAACTCCCAGCTGTGGTTTATAAGCTTGAAGTTTTATTTATTTATCTTGTGCATGAATTTGTGTTGACCCTGAAGACCCAAAAATACAGTAAATGGCGTCATAGGTCACAAATTAGCTCCCTGAAGCAAGGAGTTTATTTTCAGCCATGACCCCTGTTGAGTAACTGATCTGTGTTTGCCGAAGGAAGAAAGGAGAGAAAGAAAAGGAGCATGGAGCATTGAAAGAATGTGAGGTAGGTGATGGCATGGTTCTAAACAGCCCAGAAATGAAGCCCAATAAGGCAGTTTTCTCATTTCTTTTCAATAAGGTGCTGAGAAGAGAAGTAGAATGATATAAAAGGCTATGTCCTCTTAGGAAAATACTCTGTCCTTCCTTACCAGGGGTCTTTTCATTTGAGCACACAGATCTCATGTTCTAGACCAGTGTTTCCCAGACTCACAGATCCTGACCCCATCCATGGCTTGCTACACATTTGTCTCTGGATATCCTAAGATGTGCTCTTGATTACTTTGCCCTGTTTGTTTTGGCAAGTAGGATAGACGGTGTGGTGTGGTAGAAAGAGACCTAGAAGTGGAGTTAGGAGACCAGGATTCAGAGCCCTGGCTCTGTTTCTTGGGAGAATCACTTAGCATCCTTTAGCCTCATTTTCCTTATCTGTAAAATTGGGATTATAATCTTCTGCCCCTTCTTACTTCATAAGATTATTGGGAGGAGTAAAAGAGAACATCTGAAAAGACGTAGAAGTGAGGGAGGAAGCTGGGCCCAAGCCAGACCAAGGGTCAGAAGAGCAGAGGCTGGGCTTGACAATTGACAAAGTCTACAAAGTGCTGGGCCTGGAGTCAGGAAGCCTCATCTTCCTGAGTTCAAATCTGGATTCAGACACTTACTAGCTGTGTGACCCTGGGCAAGTCAATTAACTTTATTTGCCTCAGTGTCTTAGACATCTATAAAATGAGCTGGAGAAGGAGATGGCAAATCACTCCAGGATCTCTATCAAGAAAACCCCAAATGGGGTCCCGAAGAATCGGACATGACAATCAAACAACAACCCAAAAGTGGACAGACTCGTTGTTGGCATATTTAAGTTTGATATCTTAATTTTTGCCTGTTTCTTGTAATTTTGAAATTCTAGGAGCAGCCTAGGTAAGCAGTGTTTAAGAGCCACAGTGAGGCTATTGGAAGAAAACTGGGCATGCTAAAAAAAAAAAGAGAGAGAGAGAGAAAATCAGAAAGGAATTAGAGAAGGAAAATGCAGATCAGAGAATAATTGGACCCTGAAAAAGAAGGATTTGCAAGGAAAGCAGTGCCTTGAGAATGAACAGGTGGCTAAAGAATAGCAGATACGGAAACTGTTTCTATATGAACATGTCTGAATTGCAAAATTTGATTAAGCAATTCACCATGGCTTGTTTATATAGCCAGGCTGCATGGCAGAGATCCAGAAATACCAGTCCTACTGCATGAGTGCTGTTTAATTAGTTTTGAACAAATCAATCAATCAATCAAGAAACATTTATTAAGTGCCTACTATGTGCCGTAGACTGAGCTAATCACTAGGGATCTAAAAAGAGACAAAAGACAGTCCCTGCCCTCAAGGAGCTTAGGATCTACTATAGTGGTTGTGTGGTATCACTGACCTAGGAGGGGAGAGACTTTCCTTGGCCCAGTCCCAGCTTTGCCACTGTAGGCTATAAGGCAAACCCTCTGATATCGCTGGACTTCAGTTTTCTTATCCACCAAATCAAGGAATTGGTGTAGATTGAATCCTTCATTAGATTAGCATCCCTCTGCAGGTTTCAAAGCTTTAAGTAGTACATCTTTTAAGGGGTTATTGTCATCTCTAAGACCCTCTTTCTAGGGGTTTTGACTATATGGTCATGTGACTTCTGGAAAAAGCTTACCTGAAAGGGCAGCTAGGTGGCACAGTGGATAGAGCTCCGGTCCTGGAGTCAGGAGGACATGAGTTCAAATCCAGCCTCAGACACTTGACACTTACTAGCTGTGTGACCCTGGACAAGTCACTTAACTCCAATAGCCTCACAAAACAACAACAACAACAACAACAAAAAGCTTGCCTGAGAGAATAAGAAAGAAAACAACTTTGTTTACAACAGTGTAGTCAAGGTCACAGCTGTTGCTGACCTTGGGACACAGAGTCATCACCTAAATTCTTTGGTATTTTTATGCCCAAGACCTCAGACAATTGTAGTACAGCCTGGTACATAAAACTCTACCTAGGCTAGACACAATACAGAGGAACAAAAACACAAAAAGAAAGGCACCAAGGAACACTAGGACCCCTGAGACCCCTGCATTGTTCTGTTATGGAGAGCTCTTACCTGGCTCCACCTCCTGTCAATATAATTAACACCATAACCACAGTACAAGGACCAGTTTGGGGAATATCAGGCTTGAGGTCCTGGGTCTCTCTGCTTTTTTTTATTTATTGCCTACAGACAGCTTATAAGTAGGAAAGAGGCTGATCAATCAGTTAATGAATCAACAAGCATTCCTTAAATTCCTACTATATGGTATTGGGTATACAAAGAAAGAAATGAAATAGTCTCTACTCCTTGGGAGCTTACTTGGGGGAGAGCATGTATGTATATATGGATGTGTAGGTTTATATTCACATGTATATGTATACTTATCCCTTCCACATACAGGGGTTAGGGCCACAACGCCCCCTTGATCTGGAAAGTCCTAGTAAAATTTTTTGGCCCTCCCTTTATACCACAAAGGAAGTCTGAATTTTTTCTTTTTCTTTTATGGGGTGTTTACAGTACCTTATTTTATGTATTTCTGAGTTTCTGAACTTTTTCTGTGTCATTTGCTAGCTTTTACCTGTCGTTTGTGGCTTCCACAAAACTCATAAAACTCCTAAAAAAATTCCCATTTAATTTCTTATGCCAACCTGCAATATATTGAGACTGCAATGGGGAAAGTTGCAATGTGAAAGGGATAACTGTACATGTACATGTACATGTATCTATATCTGTATCTGTATGTGTAGGTGTAGGTGTATGTGTAGGTATAGATGTAGATATAGATGAAGATGTAGTTGTATATGCACTTATATGTGTACATGTACAGGTATATATATACACATGTATATGTATATATATGACAGACCAAGCATGTACCTGCACACATACATATATGTATGTTATGTATATATGAATGTACATGTACATGTATATGTATATGTGTGTATATGGATACAAAATATAGAAACAAAGTGATTGTGGGGAAGGCACTGTCAGAAGCCATTTCTAGCTTCTTACAAGTAAAATAAAATTTTATTTTTGAAATAGCTATGAATTCTCTTAGATTTTTAAAGCTCTGGGAAAAATTTTTTTCCCTCTAGTCATATTCTTCTCGGCTTAAGTCATCCAACTTTGATGTTCTCATGAGACCTGTTTCAAAGTGAGTTGATATTGATGTTGATGTCCTTCTTAGGGCTATTGGCAGCAGCTCCTGGCTTCCTGCTCCCAAAACCCGACTGTTCTGCCTCCTCGACTGTGATAACATGTTTTCTCCACTTTGTTGGAGTTCCCAGGAGAGAAAAAAGTATATACAGCCATGGTGCTCCCTTCTCTCCTCTTCTCAGGGCCTTTATGACCATCCCTTTCTAACTTCTCCCCCTCTCTTTTTTTCCTCAACCCCGTCCCCCAAAACCTAAAGCTTCAGAAAAATTAAAAGAAGCTCCTCTTTACAAATAGTTTTGGGAACTATGGGAAATGACCTGTTGGTCATTTCCAGATGAACGGTTCTAAGAGTCTATAATTCCTTTCAATGTTATGGTTCCAGGCCAATTCTGTCATGGTTGACTGTCGATCAGGGAATAGTTATTCCATGGAGATCAAAGAACAGGGACAGGCTAGGAAAACCACCATGAAGGAACTGAAGGAGATCAGCTGAGAAAGAAGAAACATTAGCCTTTTGGCAGACCATGAGAAATGTCATGGGAAAAGGGAAAGAAAAAGTTTGTAGGTCGTCAGTGGCTGCATTCTGAGGTTTCTTTGTGTCTGAAAGAGATGAGGCAATTATTACCTATCCCCAAATATTCCTGAAGGTCTCTATATCAGGCTGAGCTCTTGGGGGATGGGAGGTGAGGGGGAGATGCGGTAGTTAATCTGATATGTAGAACCAGGGCCAGGAAAGGCAGAGTAGAGATTAGAAGCAAAATGGAGAATTAAGCTATACAGGGATAAGAGAGCTGTCTTTGGCGACTACTTGTGTGATGTGGGGCAAGGAACTTACCCTTTCTGGGCCTCTGTTCCTCATCTGTAAAGTGAGGGGGTTGGACCACTTGTTTTCTAAGGCCTTTTCCAGCTTGCTCTATATTTATGATCTCTTGATCCTCTAAACAGTCTGGAACCTCAGAGGATACAAAAACCAGTGACCTAAAATGAGGTAGAATGTCAGAGATGCCCCCAAAGTCAGAATCCAGGAATCATACGGAATCCAGAGGTGCAACAATATGGAACAGTGTGAATAAGAGAAACATTCACAACGTGCCAGAAACAAGAGGACTGAGGCAAAACCTCACTTGATCAGGAAGACTCCTACTTGGATTTTCTACTCACTTGATGCTACCTAATAACTGTTTGTACTATACTTCTTACCACCTTTATACACTCGTTCAACAGTTTTTACCAATAACATCAAATGTATCTGAACTAAATAAATTCAAAAGCTTGCACTCCCGTGGGCCAGTGACTGGGGCATGTGATAAGAGCAGGGTGAAGGATATGACATCAGTAGTTAGTGCTAAAAGAGTCTTGAGACTTATTCATACAGTCTACCTGTAAACCACCTTACACCCACATAACTTAGGTATCAGCCCTTCCTGCCTTTCCCATACCTCTCTCATGTTTTCCTTTTGTGACTTATTTTCCCCTTCAAGTCTAACCTAATTGTTTGGGAGAGACAATAGTGAGGGACAAGTGAAAAGCAAAGAAAAATAGAGAAACAGATGAAAAGACTTCTGCTCACAACTAAAGTCCTTCATGAAGGCTTAAAATATTCAGATGGTTATTATGGCTTTTTCTTTTTTCTCATTCTTTTTTATTAATATAATACTTTGTTTTCCCTCAATTACATGTTAAAACATTTTTTAAACATTTTTTTTAAGTTTTGAGTTCCAAATTCTATCCCCCCTTCCTTTCCTCTCCTTTCCACCCCCTGAGATGGTAAGCAATCAGATATAGGTTATACATGTACAATCATGTAAAACATTTCCATGTTAATCATTTTGTACAAGGTGAATTTTTTAAAAAAGAATGAAAGCAAGAAAGTGAAAAATAGCATGCTTCAGTTTGTATTCAGACAATATCAATTCTTTCTCTGGAAGCGTATAGTATGGTTTATTGTTAGTCCTTTGGGATTGTCTTGCATCATTGTATTGCTGAGAATAGCTAAGTCATTCACCATTCTTCATCATACAATATTGTTGTTACTGTGTACAGTGTTTTTCTGGTTCTATTCACTTCACTATGCATCAGTTCATGTAAGTTTTTCCAGGTTTTTCTGAAATCGTCTTGCTTGTCATTTCTTACAGCACAATAATATTCCACTACAATCATATACCACAGTTTGTTTAGCCATTCCCCAATTGATGGTCATCTCTTTGATTTCCAGTTCTTTGGTTGTGATTTTTTCTTTTTCTTTCTTTCTTTTCTTTTTTTTTTGGTTGTGGTTTTTTCTTAATGGGTTATCCCAGCACAAAAATCCAAAGGAATTGTTTTAAAGTCTTATCTTGCTCTGGGGAAAACTATCAAGGAACTCAAATTTTTAAAAATTGAAAGTTAAAATTTTTTTCCTGTAATTGGGAAATATTTTAAAAATAAATAATTTTTTTTTAAAAAGAGAAAAAGAAATAAGGAAACTTTAGAGCCATATTTGTACTGTCAAACAAAAGTCTGGTTAGTGTCATCTAAGATTCTCAAGAGTGGCTTCTATCCCTAGTAACCAGAGCACAGAGGTCAGTCCTCTGTCTTTTTCTTGCTACCCGTAGATAGAGCAGACTGTCCTGCCTCCTCTGTTATCCCAGAATCCCTGTTATCCCAGGAACATAAGAACAGGGCTAGTTGTCTAATATATAAGTTCCTCCTCTTTGACCTCTTAGAAGACCCAGGGATTCTTTTGTTTTTGTCTTTGTGTCTGCTAGTGTCTAGAAAAGTGCTTCATACATTAAAAAAAAAAAAATAGGACCTGTGATTTTCATCAGTGGATGGGGGTCCTCCTTAGGAACTTTAGAAGCCAATGCATATGGTCCCCTTCTCTGCAACTGATAGTCTTAGAGAGTTGTGTAGGGGTAGTGAGAAGTTAAATAACTTTTCCACAGTCATAAAGCCACAGTATGAGGTAGAATGAGGACATGAACACAGGTGTTCCTGGTGTCAAGTTTTCTACTCATTGCAACAGAGGTGTCAAGCACATAGCCTACAAGCTAATTAAGCCCACAAAGCTCTGGAATGTGGGCTCAAGGGGATTAAAATGTAATTGGGAAATATTTAACAAAAACAAACAAAAATATAATAAAAAATAGATAATGCTAATATGTGGTTTTCTAAGTCAATATGTGCCACAGTCTCCTTAGGTACCATTTAGTGGGCTTCCCTTTTCTATGTGAATTTGACACACACCATTCTGCCTCTTACCTTTTGCAGAGTGAAAAATGGTTTTAAGTTGACAAGGGGTTAATTGAGAAAGAAGACACCATAGTTCCCTGAGAGTAGTACCTACATATATGAAGTACCTATGGTTCTGCTTCTTGAAAACCATGCCCTCCCTTTACTGATGGTTCCTCTTGGAATTTCCCACTGTCCCCACTCCCCATGGAACATTCCTCCTCAAGGTCCATCCTCCTTCTCCCATTGGTGAGTTCCTCTGGGAGCTTTTGTTTCTTGGAGGGGCCCAGGTTAGCTTGTCTCCATTCTGCTCCTGGCCCTTTTCCTGACTTTCTCTTGAAGTTATACCCCTGCAGCCAGATATAGTGAAGGAAGGAACATGGACTTAGAAGTAGCATTTGTGTTCAAAATTGCCAAAGTGGTACACTGAAAGAAAGAATGATAAATATGGTGGACCAGTTTGGCCTAAAAGAAATTCAGCAAGCATGATGGAAAATGATCTGTGGAGCTTGGAAAGAATGGGTTCAAAGGAAAGGGTACAATCCATGTTCCTTAGAGAGGACAGTTAAGCAGGGCAAGTACAGAACTGGTCAGTCCTCATTTTGCTTTGAGTCTTGATCCTAATAATAACTAACATTTAAAAAAATAATAGCTAACCTATTTTTTTTTTACATAGCTCCTACTATGTGCCTGGCACTGTGCGAAGTACTTTATAAATATTTTCTCATTTGATCCTCACAACAACCCTGTGAAAGAGATACTTAGTTACCCCCATTTTACAGATGAGAAAACTGAGGCTGAGGAGGGTTAAGTGACTCACCCAGGGTCACACATCTAGCAAACATCTGAGGGTGGACCTGACCTCAGGCCCAGAGTATTTTCCACTGCCTGACCTAGTTACCCCCTAAGCAGGGTTTCTAAACCTGGGTCTATAAACATTTTTTTAAAAGTTTTGCAAATGTATTTCAAAGTTATTGGTTTCCTTTTTAATCCAATGTGTTTTTATTTTATGCATTAATAAACATTCTGAGAAGGAGTTCGTAGATATCACATGCCTGCCAAAGTGGTTGATGAGTTGGGTGAAAAAGTCTCAGTCCTAGGTCCCTTATCCTTCCCATCAAGCAGTGGTATCTACCAATTGACTTGAACAGACAGAGGAGATAGATGGAACAGTTTATAAGGCTGGCACAAAGAAATGATTTAGTACGGGGGAGGTGTGTGTGTGGGGTGGAACTTCAGTTATCCAAACATCTGCTGAAGCTCTGTCTCTATCATAAAAACAGAGAAGATACTAACGAGCTCTGTAGTCAGGACCTGGGTTAAATACCCCACCACTAATGCTTGCTACTTACATGACCTAGAGCAAGTCATCTAACTTCCCTGGGACTCAGTTTCTTCATCTGAAAAAGAAGCACTTGAACTCAAGAGGGCTTCTGAGGTCCCTTCTCATTCTAGATCTATGATCTTAAGAACTTATTGATTTGCCATAATGACAATTCCATCCTTCAAAGATGGAGTATTGTGGGCTAAGCTTAAATTTGACTCAATACTTCCAAGTTCTAGGAGTTTTTAAAAATTTGTTTAAAGTGTAATCCAATTAAAAACACTTAGATAACTAGTTTAAAAACACAATACAAGAAATAAAAGGATTTAAAACAAAACTCCCAATCACCTTTCAAGAACTGAAGAACCCTGCAAGCAGTTCACATTGGGGTAGTTGAGGGAGGTGGGAGTGGGGGTATATCAGACAACCTTCCTGGCCCCCAGGCCAGTCCTTTTATAATTCAAATCACCAAAGCACAAGGCCTAGAAGGGTCAAGGTCTCCCACTGCATCCTGGCTCTCCAGGTATCCTGATCAATATCAAGCCACTGGACCCAGATGGCTCTGGAGAAGAAAGTGAGGCTGGTGACCTTGCGCAGCCTTCCCTTGCTCAAATCAAAGTCAATTGCAAGTCATGTCATCATCTCCCTGAAGTCATGATCCTCTTTGAGAACGAAGGACAAACCACACCCAACTGGCTGAAACCCCAATAGTCCCAGGAGCCTGCCCAAATTCCCACTACACAGAGGAACTAACTTGAGAGAATTCTATTCCACATCTGATTCCCATTAAAGGAAACATTTGGTTGTTGGGGTGGAAATTATGGGAGGGAGTGGTTACTTCCATCCCAGGTTCCTAGCCTCATATAGTCTTAGGTTCTAGGACAGTAGGTTTCAAAACTCAGAGGAATGATAGGCAGGACCCATGGATTAAAATCCTATAGAAGAGGTCATAGCTGAAATAAAGATCTTTTTTTTTATTCGCATACCTATGACGACGTAAGGTCATTATTGTTGGAGTAGAGAGAATTACATTTTCTGAATCTACCTAAATGTCTACTGACTGTTGCTTTGGTGAATGGCCATTTCATTAAAGGAGTGTAGCAGCTGAAATGTATTTAGGGGAGACTTGAAGGTAGAACAGCTAGGTTGGAGTGAATAGAGTGCCAGCCTGGAGTCAGGAAGACTCATCTTCCTGAGTCTAAATCTGGCCTCAGACACTTACTAGGTATGTGACCCTGGGCAAGTCACTTAACCCTTCAGTTTCCTCATCTGTAAAATGAGCTGGAGAAGGAGATGGCAAGCCACTCTATTATCTTTGCCAAGAAAATCCCTGACATAGAACCATGCACATTCCCATAGGAAATTGAGTACAGTAAATTCTGTGAACTCTTTATGGCACCCAGACCCTATTTGTTATCCTTTGTTAGCCTGACTGCCCAGCCTATATTTTCCAACACCATAACATATTAGTGAGATTGAATTGGCCTGTAACAGGGTGTACCAGTAAATGTTTAACAACCAGCTCTCAAAAAAGAAAAAGAATATGACATTTTGACATTTAATCTGCATTAATAAGATTTTCTCTATCATTTTCTTAAGTTTAGACAATCAACAAAACATTAAATCAAGCCATGCTTTGTCATGTTTGCCAATTTCTTAAGGTATAAATGCTTGCGCAGAAAGTTTAACAGTGGTTCCTGAGAACCAGTTGCACCTGACCCCATTACACCCCTGCCTATATATCCCATGATGTGTGCTCAGAGTTGTCATTCCTGGGAGTTTGGGTCACTGCTTCCAGCCATCAGTAACTTAGAGGTAAAATTCTTGCACTTTGACAGAATGAACCCCTTATTGGCTGTAGAGCCAGAAGAGCTGATGATAATGGAAATATAAAAAGAAGCAACATTCCCCCAAGGCTCTCTCTTCCTTTCCAGCTATGAAATGGGTCTGGGTTGTTTCAAGATGCTTCCTGAGAGGGGGTTGGGGGAAGGATTGGCTTGCCCTAACCCTTACCCCAGCCTCCATGTAGCCATAAATACATATCATCTAAAGCATAGATCCTTCACTGCTCTTGAGCTGGGTGGCACAATGTTGGGCCTGGAGTCAGGAAAACCTGAGTACAAATCCAACCTTATAAACTGTGTGACCCTGGGTAAGTCACTCATCATCATTAGGGATAGAAAGCTAATTAGATGCTCCTACTAGGAACTCCAACCTTCCCTATAAAACTCCAGGCCCTCTTTTTGTGTGGATGATGGAACCCAGATGTCCCTACATGAATACAGAAATGACAAGAGCTTGGTATAACCTGAATGTGCCAAATCCAAGGAGCAGATTCTTCCAAGATCATTAACCCCCATCCTCCTTCTACTGTGGCCTGCTGATTGTCTCATATAAAGCCTGGCTATCGGGCTAGGGAATCTTTGGCCTTGAGGCCACGTGTGACCCTTTATGTTCTCAAGTGTGGCCCTTTGACTGAATCCAATTTGGGTGTGTCCTTGAGGCCAAAGGTTTCCCAGCCCTGCTAGCAATAACTTTCCACTCACCAATGACTGAGATCCAGTTGCATCCTTGTTTCTCCAATGATATACCCTGTTCCTAGAATCCCTCTTCTCTTTCTCCCCCCACCACTTTCCTTTGTGTTAGTTAAAATGTACTGCCTGTTTTGAGTGCCACTGGCTGTCTGTTCTTTTAAGTCTCTTAAGTTTTAAAGGCAGCTGCAATGGATTGAGATATGGATAGGCTATGACTTTTATTAGTGAACACCTTTCATTTATTTTTTTTGATTTTTGCTTTGAAAATCAAGCTCCACAATCTATAAAGATAAATATATTTGCTCAGGTTGAGCCAATATTACGTAGATAGTAATAGTACTGATGGAGATGGGATCTGAACCCCTAAAAAGAAAAGACCATGTCTTTGGGATCTGGATCCCAAAAAAGAAAATCCCTGGACTTTTTTGAGGCTGTAATCCACTCAAGTGGCCTTTCATTGTGGCTACATACTAATATATCTTCTAATTCTGTGCAGTTACCTGCTGATTGCCCCTGGCCACTTCCCACTCTTAATCCTGTCTAGACTCCATTCTCCCTTGGCCACGTGGCCCAGGTCCCTGGTGATTCTGTTTCCCCGAAGCTTACTGGCCACTCCCATCCAGATCCTCCCTAGACCCCTCCTCCAGTCACCCCAGACTACTTGGCCACTCCTAGGTCCCTCCCACAGTCTTTGTGTATATAAGGTCCATCTTGTCTCCAGTAAGGTGCTCAGATTCCTAAAATCTAGCTAAGTATCCTCTGATACTTAGGATCTAGCCAATACCTCACAGAATCTCAGATTCCTCCAGAGTCTGGCTAGTATAGCGGATCTTTAATAAACCTTGTCTTTGGCTAAAAGAAAGCTTGGGTCGAATTCTTTCGGACAGGACCCGCATGTCGTGATCTCAGGGTCCCAGCTCCTCTAAACCTCTAGACCTCATCAGTAAGTACTACATGAATGTTAGCTATTATCATTATGTTAATAACAAGACACCAATAAACAAAAGTTCACAAAGGGACATGGCAGCAAAAAGGAATTTTTGTTATTACCTTGTTAAAGTTAATCTTCCATCCAAAGGAGAGAAAACAGGATGGTAAAAGACCTCGAGGTCACAGCACATAGGCATCGATTGAAAGAACTGGTTTAGATTTGAGAGGAGAAGACCTAGAAAGGCCGTGAAAGCTGTCTACATGTCCTTGAATACCCGTTATGTAGAAGGAGGAATATACTCCTTTCACCTGGCCCCAAGTAAAGTTATAGAGAGGTAGGCTTTGCCTGGGTATAAGGAAAACTTTCTCACAATTCTCTACCCCAAAGTAGAATGAAATGCCTTGGGGAGCTGTGGGTGCTCCCTTAATGGAGGTCTTCAGACAAAGGCTGGGTGAGACTGCTTGTCAGGTATATCAGAGAAGGCATTCTTACTCAAGTATGTGTTGTGCTACAATACCTCTAAAGTCCTTCCATTTCTGAGATTCTGTGATTCTTTTCTCTTGTTCGTGTATTTAAGTATTTGTTTTGTTAGTGATGAACTTTAGAATTTTAAAAAAACCCCACAATTTTAAGAAATTTAGGTATAGGGGATAAATCAAAGGAGTTTCCTTCCTTTCTCACCCCACAATTAACTTAATAAATCTACATGGTGATGAAACTTTGCATGGGGCTGTCATTGCATCTTCCTATAGAGAGGGTATAAATACTCTTTGGCATGTTCTAGAGGATGGGTTTCATTGATGGCAGCTAATTGTGTGGATTGCTTATGAGATATAAGTCCACAATGTGTTTTTTGCATTTGTTTATGGGATTCTGAGTCTTTTCTACTTGTCATGGAATAAAAATGGAATGGAATAAAAGTTACCCCATACTAAATAAACGATCTGTAGACAAATTTCAAATTGGTCGTGACTGCATGATCATGAAACAAGAATTATTATGGTCATCAAAAAATTACTTTTCAGAAACCTGGCACTTAATGAAAAAAAATAAACCCTAAAGACTTGATGGATCAAAGTTTTTGAAAATTAATTCGTTATACTGGAAAAGCTGTCAGCAACACTTTTCAGTCAGTCAATAAACTTTATTAAGTGCCTACTAGGTGCCAGGCACTGTGCTAAGGGGCTGGGTATACAAATATGAAAAAGAAAGAGAGTTCCTGCCCTCAAAGAGCTTACAATGGAGGAAGATAACACACTGAAGGAAGCTGGAAAGGTGGGGGAGGAGAGAGAAGTTACACTAAGATGCAATCTCAAAGGATGGTGAGTTTCCTGATGACAAAGTTCCTGGGGGCATGATGGAGTCTAAAGAAGTACAGTCAAGTGGGAAATCGTATCATCTCATATCATATCATATCATATATCATATCATATCTTTGGTGTTTTAAGTCTTCGGAGAGTCTTTCATTTCCTCTTTCAATGGTCAATATTTTGATTATATTTTCAATATGTTTAAGGAACAAGTGAATGAAAAATCATTTAAGTGCCAGCTATGTGCCAAGTAGTGTGCTGCCTGCTATAGCATATAGCTATGAAGCTAATATATCTAAGCTCTAATTTTACTAATCCCTTAAAAAAACAAACAAACAAACAAACAAACAAAAAACCAACCAAGCTTCAAATGAGTAACTGTGCTACTGATAGACAGAAGAGTCCTAGGGGTATGTACATATGCTTATCAAAGTGGTTAGAGTAACCCATACTTACAGAACCCTCTGTTACCTTTGATCTGGGACATTCCCTCAGAAAGTTCAGAGTTGAATATATCTTCATAGGCATTTAACATGATTTTGCACTGGGACATATTTCTCTGTTCAATAATTTAACTTTATTTTTTATTTCTCCTTTGTCCCATATACATAAAATATATATGAGTATGACGCACACAAAAAAAATAGACAGTGTATATATAAAAAGACAGTATTGTGAAGTACTTAAATTGAATGAGTACTTGATTTTTAGTCAGAATGCCTGAGTGTGAAAGTTACCTGTGTAACTTTGAGCAAGTCACTTACCTTTTTGGGTCTCAGTTTCCTCCTCTGTCAATTGAGAGTTCTTGGACTAGATGATCTCAAAGGTTCCATTGGCACAATCTCCTTTTCCTTTAGATAAAAGCAAGTTTGTTTTGATGGATTTTTAAAAATTGGTCTGGAAACCAAAAGGTGAGGTTCTTTTCTGGAAAATACAGGTATACATCTTGTAGTCATATACCCTAATTTTACCAGTCAGTGGAAAAAAACAAAGCCAAAATACAAGAGACATTTTACTGGTGACAGTGACAGAGACGGGGGAGTTAGGGAGCATGTACACGTGTTATCAGTGTGGATAGAGTGACCTTCATGAAATGCAAACATTGAACAATTAAGATTGATTTGGGCTCTAGCTTGATTTCAGAGAGAAGAAGCGTGAACTCTGTTGCTCTGGCAAAGTGCAGATAAAATTAAAGTCTTACAAAAGGCAATAAGAGAGAGAACTGTGCAGTGAAGTTTTTCGTTGTAAGTAATGGAGTGCACCATAATATTGCAATGTTATAATGCATTAAAGATAGAGATGATCTTTTATAAAAAAGTGAAGAGTTCTCTGCCCAGGGACTTGAACCTTTGTTGTGAGGGAAGATGGCCATATGAGTAGTGGTTATGAATAGACAAAGGCATTAATTAAGAAGTTGCTCCTGATAGAGCATTAGATAAAGATACAGTCTGGGGCTTTGGGCAGAATCCAAGTTACGCATACTAAGAGGGAAAAATTATTTTCCCTTGTTTGGTAAGAGAATCCAAGGTTAAAGGAGGATAATTTTGTGAAAAATTATGAGATTTATTAGCTTGAGAAGCAAGAACTTCCTTTCTAGTACAGTGTTTTAAACTGATTACAGGTGAGTGAGTCTGTCCCTAAATCAGACCTGGCAGAAAGGGTTAGTCTACTTGAGGGTCCCTATTAGCCTGACCAAGTGTTGTAGCTGTTTCTGGAGAAAGAAGGGATCCCTTTTTAGATAATGACTCTAGGGCATAAGTTGGCCCACAATGAAAATCATAGGACTATAGATTGTTAGAATTATAAAGGACCATAAAGATCGTCTATTCTCACCCAAACCTTTACTTCATAGAGAAAGAAACTGAGACTCGAAGAGAGGAAAGCAACTTCCCCAGCATGATAGAGTGAGCTAATGGCAGATGCAAGGCTAGAAACTGGTGTCCTGATCCCCAAAGTCCACTACAATCAATCAACCAGCATCTATTAAGTGTTTATTATGTGCCAAACACTGTGCTAAGAGCTAGGGATACAAGCAAAAGTAAAAAAAAAAAAATAGTTCCTGTTATCAAGTAACATAAATTCTCCCCCCTCACCTCTCCATATCCCATTATTATTTATTTTTCTGGACCAGTGGTTTTCTTTAAATTTTATTTTTATTTTCGGTTCTAAATTGTCTCCCTCCCTCTACCCTTCCCCCATCCATTGCGAGGGCAAGAAATATGATACCTATTATATGTATGAAGTCATACAAACCATTTCCACATTAGCCACATTCTAAAAAAAAATAAAGCAAGAAAAACAAAGGAGAAAAGATGCTTCAATATGCACTGAGTCCATCAGTTCTCTATCTGGAAGTGGGTAGCATTTTACAACATGAGTTTTTTGGAGTTGTAGTGGATCATTTTATTGATCAGAATTACTAGGTGGTATAGGGGATAGCATGCTGGGCTTGGAGTCAGGAAGACTCATCTTTCTGAGTTCAAATCTGGCCTCAGACACTTATTAGCTGTGTGAACCTGGGCAAGTCACAAAACCCTATTTGCCTCAATTTCCCCTTCATAAAATGATCTGGAGAAGGAAATGGTAAACCACTCAAGCATTTTTGCCAAGAAAACTCTAAATGGGGTCATGAAGAGTTAGACACAACTGAAATGACTGAATAACAACTAAGTCTTTCACAGCTGATTTCCCTTACAATATTGGTGTTACCGTGTAGATTGTTCTCCTGATTCTGCTCACTTCATTTTGTATTAGTTCATACAATTCTTCCCAGGTTTTTCTGAACCCATCCCCTTATCCTTACTTATGGTACAATAATATTCCTTCACATTCATGTACCATTATTTGTTCAGCCATTTCCCAGTTGATGGGCACCACTCAGTTTCCAACGCTTTGCCACCACAAATAGAGCTGTTATAAATATTTTTATACGTATGAGTCCTTTTTCTTTATCTTTGATCTTCTTAGAGTATAAACCTAGTAGGGGTATTGCTGGGTCAAAGGGTATGCATTATATTATGTTATATATGATATGATATGATATATGATATATATGATATGATATTATTATATTATATATATGTGTTATAGTCCTTCAGGCATAGAGGAACATAAATTCAGTGAGGGAGATACCATGGGTATCTACAAGATACTTAAAGAGAAGGTAGGAGATAACCTTAGAGAAAATGTAGATAAACTACACCTTAATTCCTTCTTATTGAAGTTCAGACTCCTTGTAGATAAAGTGAAGCTATACATTTAGCCTTCTGATGTATTGTGAAGACTAATGAAAGATGTCTATCAAGTGTTTGAATTATAGGCACTGCTCATTCTCTCTGGTATGCCAGGCTGGACTTCTCCCTTCCCATTTATGCTTTTCTACTGAGAGTCAAGATTACTCAACTAAATGATGCCAATGCCTGGAAGAGTTTGTTTTCTCTTAAATGACCCCAGTGCCTGGAAGAGTTTGTTTTCTCCTATCTGTCAAATTGGTGACTATAACTATAAAAATTTACTGACTGTCAGATTATTATAAGGCCAGCCTCAGCAAAGTTCTTTGGTTTTTACATAAATTCAACCCTGATGCAAGTTTCTAGATGGACAATTCTAAAGAAATCATTCTGGGGGCAGCTAGGTGGCACAGTGGATAGAACACTGGCTCTGAAGTCGGGAGGACCTGAGTTCAAATCTGCCCTCAGACCAAACACTTGATACTTACTAGCTGTGTGACCCTGGGGAAGTCACTTAACCCCAATCCCCCCCCCCCAAAAGTAAGAAATCATTCTCCTTTTCTAGAAGCAGGCTCCTTAAGCATCCACATGAATTGTACCAGGAAGAAGAGGCAGTGCATGATTGAGGGAATGGGCCCTTTTTGGCCAGTCCCCTCTATCATGAGTTTTCAGGAAAACTCCAGGTAAAGAGTAAGGCTAAAGTGATCATAGGCATCCTGGCTATGGTAGGTTCCCTTATCTTCTTTCATAATTCCTTCAGCCTGCCTGAGAAGGCAGTAATCTCCATGATCTCTGTGGATGATTCAGCTTTTGACTTTTCTGCTGAGATTATCAAGTAAGAGTATCAATTGCTTGTTAAAATAATATGGATCCTTTTCTATGACGAACTGGATTGAGGTTGTAAACTTAGAACTCAGCCAGAAAGCTTCCACTTGGTATCTGCTTTCAGATATAATGTAACTCTAGGTCAAACTGGAACTACAGAACAAGAGTAAAAACAATCTAGATGTCATTACCCCACTGTTTGGCTGCATGTGTATATTTTAGGGTTAATTTCTTGCTTTGAAAAGGTGCTTTAAAGGGATGGTAATTCACTCCGACTGGTACAATCACAGCAGATGAATGGTTCTTTGTTCCAGGAATCATTTCTTTTCATGAGTCAGTATCTCCTTCAAATAAGATCGGGAGTTTTTGAACAATCATTATAATCAAGGAAAGTGATTGTTAGTGTTATCTCATTGGTGTGTGCATGTGTGAACACATGTGTATGTGTGTGTATGTGTGTGTGTACTTGTATTATCAATTATAAAACTTTTTTCGGGGGTTTGCTATCAACTAATACGTAAATGTAAACTCAAATAATGCTACCTTAATTTTTTGAAAGAGTTTAAGGAAATTGAGACTTTTGAAAATTCCTAGGGAGAAAAAAACCAGCTTTGTGATATGAATTGCTAGCTAAGATTAAATTAGCTAGAGTTTAGGTTACCAGCATAATTGCACTATAGATCATGAGCCAAATTCTACCATCAGATATTTGAAGATATTCACTTGCAATTCCTTTTAATTTGAATTTTTGAGATACAGGAGTAACTGATGGGATAACTGGATCCTGGGATGAGAACAAAGCTGGTTATTATTCAGGTTATACTCATAATTAAAATTCAATAAACATTTATTATTTTTTACTGTGTGCAGGGCTTGATGCTAGGAACTAGAGGAAATAGAAGATTTAGATAAAATTCAGTCCTTGACCCTACTGAGATTATGGTCCAGTAGACTATTAAGACAAAAAAGACCAGCAATAGTAACTCACACTAATATAACACATTCCTCACAACTACAACAATTGTCTGAGGTAGATAATACAAGCATTGTCCCCATTTTACAGATAAAGAAGCTGAGGTTCTACAGGGTTAAGTAAGTATCTAATCATTGTGCAACTAGTAAGAGTATAAGGCAGAATTTGAACTTGTCTCCTTTATTCCAAGGCCAGCACTCTATCCACTCTGCCATATGCCATCTCTTACAATGCCTATTTTTATAATGTAAATGTATTAAAAAGGTACACAACAAAATGCTAAGCAGGTTCTCTGAGGGGAAGGTCATTACTGATAGTGAGCAACAGGAAGGATCATGGTGATATTTGGATTGAGTTTTCAAGGGTGAGTGGGGATTCAATAGGCATTGAGGATGAGGAAGGGCATTTCATTCATAGGAAACCATGCTAGCAAAGACACAAAGTTGGAAAAGCATAGGGGGGCAAAAGGAACAGTGAGTCATCCAGCTTGGCTACAGTATACAAGACAAATGGAGGACAATATTACGATACAGAGTTGGAAAGGGAGGGTGGTGCCAGATTTTGGAGGCTCAGGAGAAAATGGCGGAAGTAATGTGAGTAAACACCTATCTTTAATTTTAAACATTCTGATTTGGAACTTACACTAATAGGAAATCAGATCTTTTTTTTTTTTTTTTGAAATCAGTTCTTAAAAAAAAAAATACCAGAATCCCCAAACTTTTTGTGAAGCTGAGCAACATTTTGATTGCCTGAACCCTTGAGATTCAATTCAACAAATGAATACAACAAATATTTATTGCCAGGGGTAGGAAAAGATCTTGGTAAATGTTTAACAACCAGCCCTGGAGGAGAGGGAGATGTACTCAGGACATACTTTTAAGTTTAATCTGCATTATTAACATTTTATCCATCATTTTCTTAAATCTAAAAAATCAACAAAACAATAAACCCAAGTCCTCATTTGTAGCATTTGCCAATTTCCTTGGTGTAAATGCTCAAATTTAACAATCAGCTCTTCAAAGCCAGTATGAACAGGTTCCAGCACACCCCTGGCAAAACTAACTGAAGAGTGCCTGAGCAGAGGAAGGGAGTGGCCAACACTGGCAAATACCAGTCAACTGTTGAGTTGGGGGATTGTGACAATGGCAAACAACTTGGTGACAAATTGGTAGATTTCAATCAGCTGGTTGAGTACTGGTGGATTATACCTTCACTCCCACCAATAATTTTTCACAAATAACTCCCAAAACAGTCTTTAGTAGAATTAGGAGAGACAGTATGACCAGTTTGGTCTAGTCCATTTAGGGAGTCAGTAAATGTCTGGTCCAATTCTACTTTTGCCTCTGATTTTGGCAAATTCCTACAAATTTCTTGATTCCTTTATTTAACTGTGAAATAGGATGTTGTCACATTCTCTGTAAAAGGGCACAGAAGGAATTTCATAGTGTTTGGCCCACTCAGTGCTTGAACAACAAGCATGCTCTAAATAAAAATGTTATTTATTCCCATATTTCTAGTCATTTATCATGATAGTGCTTAGATCACTTTAAAAACAAATGATGTAAATTGTGAATGTGCTGGGAGGGTTGGTGATGGGGAAAAGAAAATACCACTCTCCCCTTTATCTTAATCTGGTCTGCTCTTTGACCAAACAAATTGTGTGGATGATTCATCAACCTATGACAGGTACAAAGTTACCATGAAGAATAGAGTTTCCATTGCAATGTTATGTTTATATTAGCTCTTTAAGCCACACAAAATTCCACAAAATTATAATTTGCAAAATGCCAGGGGCTGTATGTAATGTAGAAAAACAGAACCTTTTTTTTTGGCTTTCCTGATTATTTGATTTTCCAGTTAAATAGGATATATCCCATTCCCTGTTTACAAAATAGCATACAAGGTAGAAGTAGTGTGTCATAAGGGATGGAAGACTGAAGCTGGAGTCAGGAAGATTAGGTTAAAAACCTGGGTTCGAGTCTCATCATCAGACCTGTGCTTTAGGAAGATCAGTTTGACAGCTGAGTGAAGGATTGATTGCACTGGGGAGAGACTTGAGGCAGGCCTTAGGTGATGAGGGCTGCAGTGGGTGGCAGCAGAGTCACAGGAGAAAAGTGAGCATGTACTAGAGGGGTTATGAAGATAGAAAGGGCAGGACCGGAAAAATGCCTGGATATGTTGGGAACAAGAGAGAATGAGGATGATACTGAAGATGTGAGTCTGGGTGACTGGGAGGATGGCTGTATGTCAACAGTAATATAGAAATTAGGAAGGGGGGAGGGTTTATAGGGAAAGATAATAAGCTCAGTTTTAGTCTGAGGTTATACCCATACTAAAAACATCTTAGATTCTTGATGTTTTTAAAAACAGGATAGTTGCTGATTACTCTAGATGTGTCTCTTAAACTTTAGCTGGCCTCAGTTTCTTCCATTATACTTTTTTTTCAACCCATAAAGTGGATTGAAAGGTGCTTCACCTTGCATAAGGTAAAGCAGGTCAATTTTCTTGATCTCTTTGATGCATCCAACCCTGAAAGATTACTGGGTTTGGGATCAGAAGAACTGAACTTCTGAGAGTCACTTTCCACCACTCTCCCAGGTCTCAGTTTCCTCACCTATCAAATTTGGGGATTGAACTAGATAATCTCTGAGATCCCTTCCAGCTCTAAATCTGTGATCCTACAGTCCCATGAATTTGTGTGTTGTAGTGAAGGCCGTGTAGAGACATCCAAGGGTGGGGACATGGAGGGACAGTCGGAGACACGATGGAAAGACCCTAGAGTAGCATTCCCCTCAAACTGAGCCAGCAACAGACCCCTCTAAAACATGGAAAGGCCAAGCAGGGATGTCGCTAAAGTCTTGGGTCTAATTGTCTTCAGGACTTTGCAGTGGGGAATCCAAGACAGACCCTTTCAGAGAAATCTCTCAGGATTTGATGCATCTTACACAAGGTCTCTCCACTGTTCCATGGCTAGGATTCTCGGGTCTTTTGCGCTCCGTGTATCAGGGCAGCAGCAGAGTGCTAAATGGGAATGGGAGCTTTATAGGGAAGGATAGGGCCTCACTCAGGTTCTTTTGTTTGGCTTCCCACCTCTGAGGTCATAGAGAGTGAGGTGCCAGTCAGCAAGGTTATTTGGGAGATGGAAGCTTCCAGCATGCAAGGTTTCCAGTGGATTCTTTGGAGGCAGAGATTATCTAATTTATGTCTTTACATCACCAGTGTCGAGATCAATACCTGGCTTGTAGCAGGCACTTAATAAATACTTGCTGTTCATTCCTTCCCGTCTGAAATGCTCACGAAGCATGTTGGATTAAATTTTGACAGAGGAACATAGCTTCTTAGGTCTGAAAGGGACATTATATACTATCTACTCCAAAGTCCCCTATTTTATAGCTTCTCCAATCAATTGTTGTGATAATTTATACCTAAAATACTTGCCAAAACTCCCACTTTTTAATGATGCTACATATTATATAAATTGTTGTTTTGCAGATTTCTGTATTTCTAAGCAGAGGAAGAGGTGGAAAGAAATGACATTAAGGAATACCATATCAGGGGAAAGGATTTGAATGATGGTTAAAGAATGTTGTGAGGTTTATTCACAGGAGCATGAATTTTCCTCCTTCAGGACCCAATACTGCAGCTGCTCAGCAAAGAACGCTCATTGATTCCAAAGGGAATATCACACACAGGGGCAGCTGCAACGTCCAGCCCTTCAGAGAGGATCAGTTGTTACAAAGAAGTGTCTGTGTACAGCTCTGTAAGAAGCCAACCAGAAATCTGGAGAACTGTAAGCATATGCCTGCAGAGAAAATGTTGCATCATAAGCTTAAATGAATGAATCTTTGCCTGAGAGACAGTAACCAAGGCGATGATACTACTTGAGAAAAATCATGCAAGCTTGTAAGGCCTGAATTTCACTGATTACTCGATATCATAAACACATTTCCAATAATACTTCACATATTCCATCGAAGTGAATTTCCAGATAACTGAAACTTATTCCTTTTAAGTAATCTGTTTTTTGGACTGAATTAAGTGCCAAAATTTCAAAAAGCTTAATGATTTTTAATGCAACTTTTTCAAAGGCATATTTCCTTGCTTGCTTCAATAGTAATTCAGAATTTACCTGGTGGTTTTCCTGATGACTCAATGTCATCATTATAAAAATTAATCATTCTATTCAGGAGCTATTTAGGTAGGTAGGAATCTTTATTTCTGCCCCAATGACCCCAAACTTTTAGGCTGCGCCTTTGAGTCTGTTTTTCATAATTTTTCTGTTTTCCTTCCATATCCATGAGGCTGTCACTTCTGGCTAATTTCAATGTGTCTACCTTCAGAAGGCACCCCCACTTCACTCCCTTCTGATTTGGTGTTTCTAATCTAATAATACCCCTTTAGAATCGTGTCTAAATTAAGAGAGAATAGGTTTTGAGGAAGAGGATATATTACATCCTCTAATGTGTAAAGGATGAGCTTTAGCAGTCTGTGACATTGATTTTAACTGCTCAGAGGCCTTTTTCAGTTAACTTCCTGATTCGTGTCTGTGTTTCAGTTAATAGGGTTACCAGGCTATTGACAAGTAGACAAGGGAGGTATTATTGTACAATAAGTTTTATTAGTATGTCTCCTTATAGACAATGGACATGTTCTTGAAAAGTATGAAAATTGCATTTTTATAAAGATATTTCAGTGGATTTGCAATCTCACCAATGTAGGTGTTTCTTCCAAAACGAGAAATTGTAGTACATCACATTACTGATATATCAGTACAGCACTTGAGCCGAAAGGATTTTTCCCCCCTCTTTACCATTCTTGCTTCAGGATGATTCTGCTTCCTTTTCTAAGCATCTATTTCCTAGGGAATATTTTTTACATCAGTTCTGCATATCATCATTGATAGCATGCAGCCATCTATTCATGCCCGACCAGACATCTGTCCCTTGTCTTCAGATCACTAACAATTTTCACTCTAGAGAGATTGTGCATTGTTCCAGTATTTGTAGACAGACTGATTTTTAAAAGATGGATTTTATTGTTTTAGGAAACGGCTTTGGATCAATAAGAGTCAGTAAGTCAATCAATAAATATTTATTAAGTGCCTGCTATGTGCCAGGGATACAAAAATGCAAAAGACAGTTCCTGCCCTTATGGTGCTTACAATCTAATGGGCATGATTTCTCAAATGCAGTTTAGTCTCCTCTTTTATTCCTATTCAATTCTGAGTTCAACTCTTTGTCTCTCTGTGGCTTCTGTCTCAGATAAATATACTCATTGGTTAAGTCAATGGGCTGTCTGCCCAACTGTAGCTCATATTTAGAACAACAGGCATTATCTATCCACTTGGTTTTTCCTGAGTGGATTCTCAGGCAGAAATCATTAATAAAGTTCTAGAGAATTCTGAGACTTGTGGGAATCAGCAAAGTCATCTTTAAAATGGAGCATCAGCCACTCTGGGGAATCCTTTTCCCATTTGTACTGTGCTAGACATAAGAAAGCATTATATAAATGTCAGCTGTAATTATTATTAAGGTTTGCAAAGCACTTTAAGTATGTTACCTCATTTTATCTTTACAACAATCCTATGAGCTTAGTGCTAGAAGTATTATTCTCCCCATTTTACAGATAAGGAAACTGGGGTTTAGAGAATGAACTGTGGTTACAGAGCTAGTAAGTGTGTGAAGCAGGATTGAAATTTAGCTCTGTCTTGGTTCCAGGCTCAGGATTCTTTCCACTCTATCACTGCTTTGTGACAGTGACCAACACAACAGATGAACACATAGCTCTCTGTTTTGTATCTTGATAAACAGAGGATTTTTGCACAAAGTTATCTGTGTTGTATTTATTAGCAAATATGGTATGTTTATTATTTTAACACATGTATTGGAAACACCTTGTTTAAAGAGAATCTTTAAGGCTGCATTTTGTTCTGCTGAATAATTATTTTTTATAAATCAACAAACAATAAACATGATCTGGTGCTGTATTCTTTGCATCTCCTTAGTCAATTGTGCAGCTATGAAGATGCGATCTGTTGTAGCTATCTATCTATCTATCAATATATCGATATATCAATATCTATATGTACATATACACATGCAGACATATATCTATGCATACATATATGTGTAATATATATTTACATATTTATATATTTACAAATGCTGCCTTCTCTTTCTAACATTTTCAAGGATACCCTCAGTATACATGTAAAGCACTCTCATGAAAACTGTATGTAAGTAAATAAAGTAGTCAAGAGTCATTGTTGCCCCATTGATGAGCTTTTTCAGTAATGTTATCATCTGGTTTTTGTTCCATTTGCTGTGTTTCCATCTTTAATATATCTTGAGAATTAATGTCTCAATGCTTTCAAAATTATGTTGTTTGTAGAGTGGAATCCATATGTACATATTTATTACACATATACAATGTACACATACGTACATACATATATTTAGTTTGGTTCAGCCCCTCTTCCCATTTTCATATTCCTCTAACTAGTGATACAGCAATATCATTTTGAGATGTTAGAATCTAAATGTTTCATTGTCATCGGTGATGAAAATAGTTTGTTATGGAAATTCTGATGAATGTTACATTTATGGTATGTTTGTTATGTAACTTTTAGTTACAGAACTAGTCAATAACTAGTAACTAGTTATATAACATAGTCAATTTTAAATGTTCTTAGAATGACCTGGTTTAACTGGGTCTCAAACAAGCTTTCTGCAGACTTGTTTTACCCTGTACCACTCTACTATGTTTGAAGAGGCAAGGTCATTCATAATCTTCTCATTCTTTTCCATAAGGTTTTAAAAATGAGTTTATGATTTACACCAGTGTTACCACCCTTGGTTTCCAAGTATCTTTGCTCTGCAATCAATAAATCAACCAATAAACATTTATTAAGTGCAAAAGACAGTCCCTACTCTCAAAGAATTTGCAATCTAATGGGGGAGACAACAGACAAACAATGTATACAAAACAAGCTATATCCAGGATGAATAGGAAATAATTAACAGAGGGAAGGCACTAGAATTAAGAAGGTTGGGGAAGGTTTGCTGCAGAAGGGAAGATTTTAGTTAGGACTTAAAGCCAGGGAGATCAATAGTTGGAATGGAGGAGGGAGAGCGTTCCAGGCATGAGGGACAGCCAAAGAGAATGCCCAGAGCAAGAGATCAGGAATGCGCAGGCTGAGATAACTGCTGGGCTCTTGTGAAATTTTCGTTGTGGGTTTGCTTTATTAATTAAACTTCACAGGAAATTATGATAGGCCTTGTTGATGTTTTTTCTTTTACTCATTTTCCTTTTTTTAACATTACATTTTTTGTGAGTAGTATCAAGTTGGACTTATTGTAGTTGCCTGCTATATCTTCCTCTTATTTTTATGTAAATAGAATCATATTTGAAAACATCAGGACTGCTTGAAAGAAACCCATGATGAATCCTTTGATAAAGTGAAGAATAATTTTGTGAAACAATCATTCCTAATTCACTTCAATTCAATAAATACTTATTGAATGTGGTAAATTCAGATTTTATAAATGTAAACGTGTGCTCAGTTTAGATTTCAATAAAGTTGAAGGTCCTGAGAAATCTAACTCCCCTTCCCATTGAAAATTAAAAAAGAAAAAGAAAACCCTTGTAATAAATATCCATAGTCAAGCAAAACAAATCTTCATATTGTCAACTTCCACAAATGTGTATCTCATTTTGAATCTTGAATATATCATCTCTCTGTCAGGAGGTAAACAGCATAGTTTATCACTGGTCTTCTGGAATCACAGTTGGTCATTTCATTGATCAGAGTTCTTAAATCTTTCAAAGTTGTGTCAAGATTTTAGGAGACACCCTGTTTTCCAGAGCTAGGGTCCAGCAAGCAAGCTGTGCCCTGAGCTTGGCATAACAACAATCCTTTGTGCTCAGATGCTCTCACCCTCTGACAAAATCACATAATTATTGTATTGCTTTGACCAGCAAAAGGTGTTCTCTGAGATGGGACAAGTTCTGGTCATAAAACTCTGTTATAAATCAAACTTGTCACATTGTTGCTGTTACCCCTTATTGTCAGGGCTTCAGCTCACTATGGAACCATTCGTCAAAGTATTGAGATCGCCCCACACTGCCGTGGGTCCCCCCAGTAGGGGCGGGGCCTTGATACATGTGTCCTTGCTTGCCAGCCATTTCCCTCACTTTGAAATTAAACTTCTGTTTAATTCCTGACTCTTCCTGTCAGAGCCTGCTCTGTTCGGCTCCAGCCACTCACAGGTTAGAGGTCCAGTTGACAGTTGATTGTCTTTAACAATGTCATTATTATATAAATTGTTCTCCTGCTTCTGTTCATTTCATTCTGGATCGGTTCATCTTCCTAGGTTTCTCCAAAGCCATCCCTTGCAACATTTTTTAAGACACAATAGTACTATTCCATTATATTCGTGTGCTATACTTTTGTTTAACCCTTTCCTACTTGATGAGCACTTCTTTAATTTACAGTTCTTTGCCAGTACAAAGGGAATGAATAAGCATTAACTAAGCACCTCCTATGTGCTAGGCACTGTGCTAAGTACTTTAGAAATATGATTTCACTTGATCCTCACAACAATTCTGAGAGATAGGTGTTTTTACATCTCCATTTTACAGTTGAGGAACTGGAGGCAGAGGGTAAGTGACTTGCCTAGAGTTACAGAGCTAGAAAGTGTCCTTGGCTGGATACTCAGGTCTTCCTGACCCTAGGTCCAGCACTCTATCCACTGTGCCACATAGCTTCCCAAAAAGGCTGCTAGAATATTTTTGTACATGCAGGTTCTCTACCTTCTTTGAAGGAGTATGTTAGCATTCCTGTTGAACAAAAGATTATTAAACCCCAACTGAAAAAGCACAGGAACACCCAGTCAAACTTGAATCTGGAGGTAGTGGAGAATGTGAAGTCCTATCAAAGAGTGAACCCAGAGAATCTGGTGAATTGATTGCTATATCTAACATGCCAAGCGCCCCCATGAGGAGCCTACCCAAAGTCTTAGTGACCTGCGTGGTCCAGCCCAACAGCAATCATGTCCTTTGGAGAGCTGACCTACCATATTCTGCAGCAATTGTATCCTGAGAAGAGCCAGCCTAGCAGCAGACCTTGCATGCTCAGCCCATCCCAGCAGCAGATGAATCCATCCAGCACTGATGCCGGGGTTTGCCAGCAGCAAGCCCAGCTGAACCACTTGTCCAGTGGAGATACCATGCTCTGTAGGGGGCCAGTCTAGCCAGCCTTGCAACGGAGTGACTTCTCCATTACCCAACACTGATGTCCCACCCTACAGCGAGTTTCACGTGAACCCTCTGGGGAAAGAAAGGATGTTAAGGCCTTGCCAGAACTGAGAATTGCCTCAGCCACATGTATGCCCTATGCGTGTATCTCCTATCATTGTACTTTAAGTTTGCACCTACTCCACAACTCTGTGTGTCTTTGCAGGAGAGTGCTACCCAGGTTCTGGGAGGAAATGCTGCTGCTGTTGCTATGTCATTTGAGTAAATATTTTAAAAGAGTGAATTGATTCAAATTGTTAGTAGGGAGCATATGAGTGCAAGGTTAGTTGTATTAGTGAAGAGCCAATTCTAGCCATCCTAATAAGCAGGAAAGACTTAGATTATCAGATTGACTCTTCTCAGGATACAATTGCTGCCAAATATTGTAGGTTAGCTCCCCAAAGGACATGATTGCTGTTGGGTTGGACCACGCAGGTCACTCAGACTTTGGGCAGACTCCTCATGGGGGCGCATGGCATGTTAGATATAGCAATCAATCCACCAGATTCCCTGGGCTCACTCTTTGATAGAACCCAAGAGAGAAATTGTCTTTCTGCGGACCAAACTTGCAAGTAAGAATGTGAGCTGGGGAAGTGAGCCATGTGCTTGAATTTCTTAATTACAGTTTCTTATTTTTTCTTTTCTCTCTCTCTCTCTCTTTTTTTTTAAGAAATCACACTTATCCATGTGAAATTTCTGAGACGTAAACAGGTGAGGTACAGATTATACCAATTTTAGAGCCAGAGGAAAAAAATCAGAGATGTTAAGTGTTTTCCTCAAGGTGACATAGTAAATAACAGGTAGAATGAGAAAAGCAATGTAGATCTCTTGATTCCTAGTCATACCCATAAGACCATGATGTTACTTATAGTTATCAGTTTACTTATATCCAAAAAGAAAATGATACACAAAAAGCATATTCAATGCAGAGCAAAATAAAACAAAACCTTTTAAAATCCTTTCCTATTTCAAGAAAGTGTACAACTTGAAAAAGAAAGTAAAACATCATAGGAATTTGGTCTGGAAAAAGCCTTAGAGATCATCAAGTCTAACCTATTCATTTTATATATCATAGAGTGGTTGATTTGCAGTTAGGAAGACCTGAGTTCAAATCCAGCCCCAGACACTAGCTGTGTAACTCTGGGCAAGTCTCTTAACCTCTGTCTACCTTGGTTTCCTCACCTATAAAATGGAGACAAAAATAGCTCCTACCTCCCAGGGTTGTTGTGGGGGTCAAATGAGAGAGTAATTCTAAAGTACTTAGTCTATAGTAAGTGCTATGTAAATGTTAGCTATTGTCATTAGTGATGGAAAAGGCTTTCCACTGGGCTATGCTGGACTTAGAGTCGGAAGACCTGGGTTGGGGTCTTATTAGCTTATTACCCTGGCTTTGACACTTATTACCTATATGACACAAATGAATTCTAAGATCTTGGACAAGTCCTTTTCTGAGACATAGCTTTCTCATGTCTAAAATGGAGGTAATAATACTTGTGATGCTTACTTTTCAAGGATGTTGTGAGAGAAGAGCTGTGTAGACTACAAAACACCATATAATTATGAGTCGATAATTTAATAACAGCTGACATTTATGTAGCACTTTTCCTATGTTTCATTTAATCCTCACAACAACCCTGGGAAATGAATGTTATTATTATCCCCATTTTACACATGAGGAAACTAGGGCTAAGGGATGTGAAATGAGTTGCCTAGAATCACATAGCTAGGAAATATCAGAGTCAGGATTCAAACTCTGAAATTTTCCTGACACCAATTCCAGCTTTCTATCCACTATGTCATGCTGGACATCTATTACTCCAATGTTAATTGACAGTTAATGGTAATTCTAGTGGTGTGCGGGCTTTTTCAGAACTTTTGGAACTCAAGCCTTCATGTGTGCCTTTTTGTAGAGCTGTTAATTAATTTTGGCAGCATTTGTGATCTTTCTAAAATGCTTAGGAAGGAGATTGCTGCTACTGCAGCTTTGTGTATTTTGGGTCTTAGAAATGATTTACCATTTACTAAATCTGAAATCCAACTTGTGGATTTGGCTGTGGCTCTTGCCAGCTAACAAATGGTATAATATTGGAAAGAAGTTAAGAAGCTATCATGGTCTGCTTCAATTTCTAACTTTATCCAGTCTGATCATGTGGAAAAGAAACTCCTGGATTTCCAGACCAGAGAATATGATACAGACTAATCATTTGCATTAGTTGAAACAATTTCTGTCATTTCCCACATGGAAAAAATTCTTCATCCTATATTTATAACATAACATGCTTGAGTAAACTGAACTGTTTTTTTCTTCTTCTAGATTATAAATACAAGTTACAACTTAAGTAATTACCAGACTGTCTCAATTGTGACTACTTAGCCAAACAGTAGAAATAAATTTTCCTAAGTGCTTCCATTTTTTTTCTTTTTTAAAAAATATTCAATTCATCTCATTTCGCTTTATGTTCTATACATTCAAAACAAATTGGCCTATGAGTTATTCTTCAAGCTTGACACGCCTTCTTCCTCCCTCCCTGTGCTTTTTTTGTACAGGCAGTCCCTAGCACCTAGAATGCACTCTTTCCTTACCCTGCTCTTGGAATCATGACTTTCCCTCTTGGCTCAGTTCAGGAATCACATCTTGTAAGATATCTTTTCTGTGCTCTATGGTTGTTAGTACTCTCTCCAGGATGATACTACTTTACATTGACTGCTCTGTGTATCTGTTGTGTCCCATCCCCCAGTAGAATGTAAGTTCCCGTTTTATTTTTATTTCTGAATCTCCAAAACCTAGCACAGAGCCTTCTTTGTTGATACTAGGCATTTAATAAAAATGTTTATTGAATTGAGCTGAATGAAAGAATACACACACACACACAGATAGGAAAAGAGTAGAGTGAAAGAAAACATGTATTACTTGTGAAAGAATTTAGAGGAGAATTTGCTACTATATCTTGGGTCCTTGTGGATTTAGATTAAAATGGCCTAATTCTCCCCATATCTCCTAGGAAAATTGAAGGGAGGAACATATTTGAGAGGAAAAATTAAGATAAGCCATTTTCCTCCTTTATACAAGAAATCTGGCCCTTAAAATGTCAATTATGAAAAGAATTTCATCTAACGTTCACTATCAGAGATATCTATAACTAAGTTTTATGCATTAGCAAAGGTAAGTTCAAATATATTGAATATTTTCTGCATTCTAGGTTAGCTTCATAAATTTTAATTATTTCGAAATTGTCAATACTTCAAGAATCTGTGATGTTGTTGATGAGTAACCTTCCTCCACTGACACGGGTCATAGACCTTCTATGATTTAGGAGATAGTTTGAAGAGAGTTGCTGTGGTTGAAAAAAATTCATCAATCTGAAGCCAATATGGTGATGAACCTCTTTGAATCTAGCTAAGTCAGCCATTGGATGACAGACAAAGAATTCATCAAGGGCCCATACATGAAGCCCCTTTAGCTTATCAGAACCTGCCAGAATTTGTGTTTCACTGGTATTACCTTCAGGAAACCAGGATCATCTCCAAGATAAGAGGAAGCATTGGAATAAGTCTTTGTTGGAGGAATTATGTCAGGTTCAATTCAACAGATATTTATTGAATACCTCCTATGTGGCAGGTACTACTCTAGGCGCTAAGGATGAAACAATAAAAACAAAACAATCCCTTGCCCTTCAGTGTCTTATACTCTACTGGGGATAACAATATGTATACATTTAAGTACACAAAAAATGTATAAATGCAAGGCAATTTCTTGGGTAGGGGGTGCAGAAGGGCAAAGAGCATTAACAACTGGGGAGATTAGGATAGACCTCCTGAAGCAGTTGCCAACCAAGCTTTGTTTTGAAGGAAGCTAGGGACTCTACAAAGTGTTGAAGAGGGAGGGCATTCCAGATATGGGGCAGAACTTGGACAAAGTCATAGAGGTGGGAGATGACATGTCAAGCTTGGAAAATAATTAGTAGGGCAGTTTGGCTCAAATATTTAGTGACAGTAAAATGTACGAGAACATCACGAACCAGGAATGACAAGTAGTATCATTTAGCTGGAACATAGAGTACATGAGTGGGAATGATGTGTGATCATTCTGGAAAGTCAGAATGTAAAGAGCTTGAAATGTCAGGGCTGTATTTTTCTAGAGCCAATAAAATAGTTCACACTTTAAGGTTTGCAAAGCACTTTACATGTGTAAAGGATGAAGGGGCATACCACTCCTAACAGCTGTGTCACTAGTAATAAATAGAGGGGTAGTAGGAGCTCCAGCTCTGAGTGTAATAGAGATATATAAAAAACATGCAGTCCCACTTGTAATAAATATGGAGGGAACTCCTTATGCAGAGACAATAGGTAATACGTAGATGGTCCCATGTAATTCAACAAATGTGCTTCAGGGTTTTCTAATAACAATTACCAGGACTGAGCAATCAAAGATGAAAAAGATACTCTCAGGAGGGAAGCTCCCTTATCCCCCATCCTGTCACACCAGAAGTTTCCAAAGAGAAGTTTAGCTCAAAATGTCTACTTTATGAGGTTTATCCTGGCTGGGTTCTCCCTTGCCTCAAGGGCTTATTGGTGTTAGATCTAGGGGAATATTTAAATTATTGTATAACAGGAACTGGCACACATGCAGAGTATTTCTGACAGTGCCTCCCAAGGCTTTCGAGCCTGCTTTCAGAATTGTGATGAAGTATAATAGAAATGTCTTGGAGAGACTTAAGCATTCATAGATATTCTGTAACTGGTTTTGGTCTGCCAAGGTGGAGAGGATTGGCTGCATAGCTAGAACTGTGGCTACCATCAAAAAATCACTAGTAACCAGGGCCCCCACAATTTTCTCTTTAGCTGTTTGACTGATTGTTCCAGTTTGACTCCTCTAATGTCCAGTGAGAGACAACCCTATGAGGGGAGAGGCCTGGAGCCTTCTACCCTCTGAGGTAGATACATGGCCCCATGAAATAGGCCTCAGTCTTTTGTCTCTGTGTTTGTTCTGTTCCATTTTAGAAGAAGGGAGTAGAGACTCTGGAACACTCTGACCTTATGAGTTTCCAAAGGCCAGGAGAGTGAGTCTCTGGACATTCAAGATTCCTGGTGTCCCTGTATCCCAAGGGGCCAGGTTTGTAGCCAACTGAGCATTGATACCCTGGTATCCCACCTATGGTGGGAACTGTGCCGAGAATAAGTAAACTCTCTCCAAAGACTGAGGAGGTATAGGGGAGAGTGCCTCAAGGAGTTGGGGAAAACATTTGCACTTTTGTTATTGCTGTGACTTTGAAGTAAATATCCTTTTCTAAAATTTAATTTATGTTAAAAGACTAAATGGAACTGGGGTGCTAGCTAGTCATTGGCACTAAAATTGGAGGGAACACAATCAGTGGGGGATAAAGCCAATGGCATTTGGAAAGAGACACTTCCAAACCTCTCAGGGTACCCATTCTGGTAGAAGGCTTGGCTCTGGATGAATAAGCCAGAGCATACTCACTGCAATGGTATATGCTTGTATGAACTCTTATTTATGAAAAACTTGCATCTGCTTAGGGGTGTGATTATAGGACATCTCTCTTGTTTGTGGGATATCCAAAGTAGGTCGGTGTCCACCCTTCCTTCGGCACCAGAGCACCCAGAGAAGCAATGATAACGTCTCTTTACTCTTTAAAGGGGTCTAAGCATCTTTCTAACTCTCCTCTCATTGTCTTCTTAACTCCTTACAATCCAGCTTCTGACCTTATTATTCAACTGAAATTTAGTTGCCAAATCCAGTGGCCTTTTCTCAATCCTCATTCTCCTTAACCTTTCTGCAGCCTTTGACATTATTGATCATTCTCTCCTCCTTGATACTTTCTCTCCTGGTTCTCCTCCTACCTATCTAACGGCTCCTTCTCTGTCTCCTTTACTGGAGCTCCTTCCAGATCATGCTCTGTAAGGTGTACCTGTAGGTGTCTCTCAAGATTCTGTCTCTTTTCTCTCCATGCTGCTTCACTTGGTGATCTCATCAGCTCCCATAGACTTAATTACCATCTCTATGCTGAGGATTTTCAAATCTCCCCCATTGGATTGTAAACTCCTTAAGGGCAGGGACTGTCTTTTGCCTCTTTTTGTATCCCTAATTCTTAGCATAGTGCCTGGAATATAGTACATGCTTAATAAATGTTTACTGACTGATATCTACATCCAGCACATAACTAGGGTACAGGTGGTCACCTGTTTTTTGTTTATAATCAGACACAGGACATATATAACAGAAAGGGGGATATGACTGAAGAAGAAACAACATAGATGACCACTGGTTGCTTTGCCCAGTATACAAGAAGATCACACCTCTCTCTCTTCTGCCTCATAACAGCAGCCCACCGAAGTCTGGAAGGGAATGGGTCAGGAGAGCAGACATTCAGAATTCTGACGTACCTGTTCAACCCGCCTATTCTTCCTTCCCTATGGCACCAAGATGGAGGAATTCTCTTTTCTTTCTTCCTCCAAGGATTCCCTCCTACAATAACAAGTTCCACATCACCAAAACTGGTGAATTCTGGGAAAGACTCTGCTTGTAATATCCATTTACAGAGTGACATCTCTATGGCAACATTCTCTGGGCAAAAGCCCAGGAGCCAAGTATTCCACATGTATTATCAGATTTGATCTTCAAAACAACCCTGTGACGTAGATGTTATTCCTACCCATCCCCCCTCCCCATTTTATAGATGAAGCAACTGAGGCTTAGAGAGGTTAAATGACTTTCCCCAGATCCCATATAGTAATAATAATATATTAAAATATGAACAAACCACTGTCGAATAAAAGAATTTCTTTAAGTCTTAGGACAATACTGTAAAAGTTACCTTAAATTCTTAATTCTCAAATTAGTACCAAACAATAGAGCAAAGCAAAAATTTTATGAGGAAAAAAACTTACATTAGTTCATTAATTTAGGGGAAAATTAGTGAGGTTATAAGTATGTTACTTGAATAAAATAGTTATAAAATAAATATAAAATTTGCTTTAAATGATAAAACCAAAAAGACATAATAAATGCCAATATGGAGAAGATGAAGACTTTGATTGAATATGTTCCTTGATTCCTAAAATTAAAATAACCATATCAGAAGAATTTGGGGGAAAGCGACTTCTAAGCAGCTAGTTTGGTTCATATGAAAATAATGAGAAGACAGAATTTTTTGGAGAAATTCTGAACCTCAATTCTCAATATAACACAGAATAATAATGGACTCAACCACAGGGAAACATTTTAACAACATAACAATAATCTAAAATAACTGTCTTGCCTTATTCCTGCTCAAAAGAAATATCACTCCAAAAGTATTTAATGGATGAGCTGTCCCTTGTTTTCAGAGGTGATGCTATTAATCTGAAGCAGAGCCAGTATCCTGCTCCTCTTTTTTCATAGTGGTAAAGGATTATACCAACCCATTAGTATTTTTTCAGTTATCCCTTTTGTGATCAATGATGGTTGTTGGTGATTAGGGATGAGAGCTTCCATTACAGACTACCATATAGCTAACTGGTTCATATAGAAATTGAGCCCATAGGCTTGACATCAAGGGAGAAGGAAACAGGTGTTAATTAACCTAATTAACAGGAATCATTAACCTGGTCAAGTTAGGGTATTATCTGGTGAGTTTTGAAAGGGCAGGTGTCTGATATAAAATATATCATTTCTTCTGAATGCCAATAATTCTTTGGTTCTACCACCTTTAAAGCATTTACTCTGTCTTGTTTTATATTGTTTTTATTTCTGGACATGGATTATCTTCTCTACTAAACTATGAGCCCTTTGATGTTAGAGATCATTGTCTTTTACATCTTGGCATCTTCTACAACCTTTAGCACAGTGCTCATGTATTAGTTATGCAATATATTTTTGGGAGGGTAGGGGAAGAAGAATGAATGAATGAATGAGGATAATCCAGACTAAATTGCTTATCCTATCTTCAATGCCATTTTGTACTTAATCATCTGGAAAATGGCTTCAAATTTTTCCTTTCTTTTTGCTTGTTTAGACAAAATACAAGAGAATAACATACTCTTAAAAAATCTATTTAAACCTTTCTTGGGTCAGAGTCGAAGTTAACACAATTTCAAGATAAATTGAACTGAATAAAATAAATAAATAAAATAAAACTGAAAACACTGTAATAGATATGTTTTGAAAAAAATGCCTTTCCTTTGCTCTATTTTGTCATGAATTGATGTCTTATTAAGGTCACAAATTGACACAGATAGAAGACAATATAGATGGCATTCTCATTCCACCTGCCAACCAACTGTTTTAGAGAAGAGGAGAAAATTTATACAATGTAAAATTCAATAGAGCAGTATAATATTTCCTTATTCCTTCATTCATTCATTTAGAGAGGCTATTCTAACATTTATTGAGCTCCTACTATGTGTAAGACACTATTGTATAAGTTTTAAAAAAGAAACTTAATCATATTATACTAGGGAGCACTAATGGAATTGGAAATAATTTATTCTAGGAGCTTAATACACTGTTTTTCATTCATCTGAAGACATTTTTATAGTTGAATAAATGAATAAAGCATTTATTAAAGGCTTACTATGAGCAAATCATTGTGCTAAGTGCTGGGACTACAAATGGAAAAAAGTAAGACATCCTTGCTCTCAAGTTGCTCATATCCTAGTGGGGAAGATAGCATGCATATAGTTTCAGCTGCAAATCAGATGGAAAGGTCCATGGCCCTTAAGGTGAAGCAGCAAAGCAGATGATAATGTCTCTTCTTTCAATGTCATTTCCACTGATAAAATCCTAAGTTTCTGATTTTGAACCATTTGATAGTGCCAAGAACTGTAGTGGCAAGGACTTTCTTTTTTGGGTCTTCAGTAGCCATGCAGGAACATTTGCCTGGATGCTTCCCAGGTTATTGGCTGTAGTGGTCACTGGGCTGGAAGCATGACTATGCTGAACCCATCATAATGTGAGGGGAGATGGTGATAGTGGTGGTTTGACCTGTTTGACATACGTTGCCTCCTGTCCCTCTTCAGGGTTTCCTGCTATTTCATTTAGGCTGCCTTGCCTGCCCTGTGTGTGGCAGTTGGTTGGCAATTGGTGGACATGACTGGTCCCTTCTCCAAGGGAATTGCTTCTCTGGATATAACTGTAAGGACCATGTGGGAGCAGGACCAGTGGTCTGGAAGGTGCTGACACTCCCAAAGATCTTGTGCCAATATGAATCTGCCTATTGATGGCAGCTGGTTAGGAGTTGCTGCTGGTGGTGATACTTTGGGCCTCTTCTCCACAATAATTTCTCTCCTCTCAGTGACGGACATCCCTGGGACAGGAACAGGGCAGGAAGCAGGTCTGGTGTGGGACACTGCTATTCCCAAGGCTCTTAGGTTCAGGGTCCTAGGTTGGCTGCATCAGAGTCTGAGGGGAGATGGTCTCAAGGCGGTGGTGGTGGTTCAATTTATGCTTCCTCCTATCTCTCTTCAGGGTGTCCTGATGCTTCACTTCTGCTGCCTTGCCTGTCCTGTGATGGGCAGTTGGTGGGGATGGCTGGCTCCTTCTTCACAGGCGCTGCTTCCCTGGAATTTCTCTATGAGGTATAAATTGATTCATTTCTTCTCTTGTATTTAGATTTAATAAAATAACTATCTTTTAAAAGTGGCAATTTTAATTTTTTTCTTTATTCCCTCTGTTATTATTCTTATCCTAATAGTTTACAAATACAGAAAAGATAAACTCTTCACATTACTCCTCATCCCTACCCCCCTCCTGTCCCCCACTCCTTCACTGGAAAGAACACCATCAGAACATCCTTTTCACCCTCAAAACAGATTCCTTGTCTCTTAGCTTCTTCCCAAACTTATGTTCTATCCCTTCAGCCCGCTTATAGACTGTTACATCTGGAGGGAGTCTTAGACCTCAGCTAGTCCAACTCTTTCATTTTGCAGATGACCAAACTGAGGCTTGTGGAGGTGAGGTGACTTTAAGGTCACACGTGGTCTTCCCCACCCGCTTACTGCAGTCTCTTTTGCCACCCTGAATCACCACCACTGAAAGTCAAGCTCTGAAATGCTATTCTAAGATGTGTGGGGTTATTGGTGCTTTCTCATTTTCTCTCCCTCTCCTCCTAAGTTTGAGGACAAACTTTCATTATAATGCCATGGTTCTCAAGCTGAGAGAGCAAAGGCTTTAGTCCTGGTCCCAGGGAACCCTAGCCCCCATGGCTGGTGGGTATAGACCAGGAAGGGCAAAAGTAAATCCACCTGGCTACTTAGCTTCACTTGTCTACGTGGGCTTCAGGGTGAGGTGATGAACTATTTAAAAGTCATTGTATGTCTAAAGACAGGGAAGAGAATTTCCTGTAAGATCAGAAAAGAGGGCTTATTATTGCACAAACACTCTCTGTAGGGCTTTCCTGCTAATAAAAAACAGGGATTATATATTTAGAGCTGAAAGGGACTTCAGAGGTTATCAAATCCAACCACCTGACTTTACAGAATTGAAAACTGAAGACCAAACAGATTAAGTCATGTGTCCGAGGTCACAGAGATAGAGAATAATGGAGGAGGTATTTGAACCTGACTCCAAATCCATCCCTTTCCATTGACCCAACCTGCACAGTGTTCTCAGGAACAGTAAGTTAGAGGTGGGTAGAAGGATTGCTTTCAAATGAAAAATATTAATTAAGTAGCTAATGTGTGCACAGTGTGTGTGTGGGGAGAGAATTTACATAACACTTTAAGGTTAGCTAAGCACTTTACAAGTATTATCATTTTATCCTCATAACCTCACCCGAGAAATAGGTGCTATTTTTATCTTTATTTGACAGATGAGGAAATAAAATCAGAAAGATGTTAAGTGACTCATCCAAAGTCACACAGCCAAATAAATATCTGAGGTAGGATTTGAACTCAGGTCTTCTTGATTCCAGGACCAGCAATTCAGGGTTGGTGCCGTCTAAATGGCACTTGATAGTCACTTAATAATGCTCCCCAGATCCTCTCATACTCAGCCTCGAAATCCCCTTCCTCTCATTGTCCCACCTAGCCTCACAACAGAGCTCCTTAAAGAAGTATGCACAGAGTCAAACCTAACATAAACATTGAAGTTCCCCCAGTACAACAACATTCACAGCTGAGAGAACCCCCAAGTACGGTATGACCGTTGTGACCACGCTCCATTACACAGACTTGCCACATGCCTGAGATACCAGAATGAGATGAAGAATCCCAGGCTGGTTTCCTGCAGAATTGTTTCCTAACTTAATTTGGGCATTGCCCAGTAGGGGAAGAAGCTAAAGCAGACTTGGTATTAAACAGAGGACTGAAGACATAAAGTGATTATAAAATACATCAGGAATTACCATCTTATTAGCATTAGGAGAGAAAATTAAAGTAGAAAAATAAGAAGGAAAAGACCAGACCGTAAACATTAGAAAGGAAATAGTATTGCACGCAAGAGAGATGCTGAATAAAATACAAATAGAACAAGATGCTGAGTGAGAGCAACATCAAAAAGCAAATAGAGGCGCCCAAAGCCAAAATTGTTCCAAGATGACAAGTCTGCAACGGATCTTGATTTGGAAAAGAAGACATCAGATGGGAAGCAGGCGTGCTTAAGCTCCATCATGGGTCTTTTACTGATTGGACGACCTTAGACACGACACCTGTACTCTTTCTACCTCCAGTTTTATTTTTTTGTACAATGAGCATATAGTCCACAAGCATAGAACAATCAATTCCTTTCCCAAAGACTGAATGAGAAGTGACCAAAAGGCAGCATCATCACCAACGGACATTTATTCGCTACCTACTATGTGTCAGACACTTCACTTGACTCTGGGGATGCAAAGATGAAGAATGAAACAATGTCAATGAGTTTACATTTCTGATGGGCAGCTAAGTGGTGCGGTGACTAGAGGGAGAGAGAGAGCTGGGCCGGGAGGCAGAAGGACTTGACTTCAAAGCTGACCTCAAACAATTATTGGCTGTGTGACCCTGGACAAGTAACTTAACCTTTATTTGCCTCAGTTTCCTAAACTATGAAATGGGAAAAAATAATAATAAGTACCTACCTTTCATAGTTGTGAGAATCAAATGGGATAGTAATTATAAAGCACAGTACCTGGCACAAAGTAAGTACTATATAAATGTTATCTATTGTTATGATTATTTGCCTCAGTTTCCTCAACTGCAAAATGGGGAATCAAAATAGCACCCGCCTCCAAGGGTGATCAAATGAGGTGATAATTATAAAGCACATAGTAAGTACTACATAAATATTAGCTATCATTATTAGGATGTAAATATGTACTTTATTTGCTGCTGAGAGACAGGACCCCACGCTGTGTCATTTGAATGGTCTTGGGACCATAGGGTCTTAGATTTAGAGCTAGACAGAACCTCTGAAACCATCTGGTCTAGTCTCTTCATTTGACGGATAAGGAAACAGATCCAAGAGATGTTATGAGGCTTGCCCCAGGTTACACGCCAGAGGAGGCATTTGAAGATTGAGGTTAATTTGGGGAGCACTTTGGGCATATCGAGGAATATGCCTCTTGGGGGAGAAATGCCTAAACCCAACACAAATTTGTATTTGGGACTGAGGAGTAGAGTGGAAGGAGGTTCACAGGGTCATAAATTGAGAGCTACAAGGGGTCTTAGAGGCCATGCCATCCACCACTCCCCACTCCTCTCCACATTTTTTGGTTGTTCAGTTGTGTCTGACTCTTTGTGACCCCACCTGGGGTTTTCTTGGCACAGATACAGGAGTAGTTTTCCATTCTTTCTCTGGATCATTTTATAGATGAGGAAACTGAAGCAAACAAGCTTAAGTGACTTTCCCAGGGTCATACAACTAGCAAATGTCTGGGGCTAGATTTTGAACTCAGGAAGAGGAGTCTTCCTGAGTCCAGGCCCTCCCGGAGCTCTATCCATTGTGGCACCTAGCTGCCCCTGTATGACAGACGATGAAATCAAAGCATAGAGATTAAGGAGGTTACCAAGAAAGAGGTCTTCTCGACTCCAGGTCAGTGCCTTCTCCACAGTACCATGCGCCTCTGCAAGAAGAGGTAAAATCAGAAGGCTGTGTGATTCTGGAAGTTAGCACAAAGCCTATTCCACATAAGTCTGTACTTATGCAGAGACCGATGGGGGCTCCCTTCTTATGTCCAATGGGTCACTCCCTCGGAATTAAATCTCAGAAAGACTTAAATGCATAAGTACATCAAGGGTCACACCTTATGGTGTTAAACATCAAGGTGGTTTAGCACCACAGCCAAGCACAAAAACTCATACATGGGAGATAATGTTTCTGGGGACCTGGAACGGTAGGTACACTGAGGTACTTTTCTCCCCCAAAGGTCTCACTTGACTCTTCCTTGCATTCCGTCCCTCTGTTGAGAGGCGTAAAGGAAACAATTTAATGACCAGCAACACCATATGTAAGGGATCTCTTAGAAGAGCCTGGATGACCACTGGTCAAGGATGTTGTAGAGGGTACTCATTCAGGCTTCAGGGCTATGCTGGGGCTAGCTCTAAATGACTGGTGGAGAGATTGTTTAATTTTCAACGTAAACATTTACACCTTATTGTTTAGTTGTTTCAGTCATATCTGACTCTTTGTAACCCCATTTCTTGGCAGAAGTATTGGAGTAGTTTGCCTTTTCCTTCTCCAGCTCATTTTACAGATGAGGAAACTGAGGTAAACAGGGTTAAGTGACTTGCCCGGGGTTACACAGCTAGGAAGTGTCTGAGGCCAGATTTGAACTCGGGAAGATGAGTCTTCCTGTCTCCAGGCTGGGCACTCTGTCGACTGGGCCACCTCACTGCCCCATTTATACCTTGGAAATCAATAAATACCACAAAGCAGGGTTTGATTTATTGTTTTGTTATTGAAGATTAAGCTTGAAAGTATGTCATGTAAACATCCCTCCTCTCTCCCAAAGAGCTCGCTGTTAAACATTTACCAGCACACTCCTGCCTTGGTGGGACTAGATGGCGTTCGAGGTTCCTTCTATTTGTGGAGATTCTGTGATCCTAAGTTACATTGCCTCTCCCACTTAAATATCCTATCTATACACAACTCCAGCATGGGTAGAAATATCAGAAAGATTTATATTTTTGTCATTACTGTGCACATCCTGGGCAATAAATATTGCAATAAATATTCCACTACGTTGCCTTCCCTACTGGGCTACCAGCGCGAATCTACATATGGAAATAATAAGCTTCAACAAAAGGGAAACCCTCAGTCGGGAACCTGATTATTACAGCTATGAGTACTGTCTGGTAAATCCATAACCCACCATCAGACCGGATGAATTCTTAGGCTACCCCATCAACACAAAGGGTACCTCAAGAGAGTAGAGGAGTTTTCCTAATGTGTATGCTGCTGCTGTTCAGTTGTTTTCAGTTGTGTCGGACTCCATGATCCCACTGGGGGTTTTCTTGGCAAAGATACTAGAGTGATTTGCCATTTCCTTCTCCAGCTCATTTTACAGATGAGGAAACTGAGGCAAACAGGATTAAGGGACTTGCCCAGGCTCACACAGCTAGTAAGTGTCTGAGGTCAGATTTGAGCTCAGGAAGATGAATCTTCTGACTTCAGACTCAACGCTCTATCTACTGTGACAAGAAGCTGCCTATCTTAGAATCCATAGTTTTCTTCAAAGTTCAGCTTGAAGCACCACCTCCTACATATATGCAGTCTTTCCTGATCCCCCTTGCTGCCAGTGCCTCTACCCAAATGACCTTTATAATACCAGGGGTTGTGGGTATCATTGTGAAGGGTGTAGTTAGGCAATAAATTTGTGTCACCTCCTCCCTACCCCAATAATCTCTGGAGATTTAATGAGCCATACCTTGTTATAACAATTAGCTCTTTTCTTTTCTTTTCTTTTTAAGTCTAGGGACAATACAGAATGCCTAAAAGCCTTTACTGTAGTAGCTTAACCGCACTAAGACTTTTGGGACACCCTGTATAATGGCCCCTGAGGTTTGCCTTGGTCCCTTCTGATGCTTTATGGAGTTTATATTAAACAAAAAGTTAAAAATTACAATTGTACCTAGTTAGAAAAGGTCCTAACATTTAGGCAAAGGTTTGACTCTCTAAACTAATTTAGATTTATGGTGAATTTGGGTTACCAGGAAAGTTTCAGTAAAGAAGAAAGCACAGTACTTTTCAGTGTCTGTTAACAGACACAGAGGGGAAATTGGGGAAACAACAGATTTCTTGGGACTTCCCTCAGTTCTAGAAAAGGTTGCTTTAGCTCCAGTCTTCTGCTCTGAGATGCCTGTAAGAATCATGGCCCTTCTTGATCTTCTCTGCCCTACTTTTCTCTTTCCTTTCACCCATTGCCCTGCTACCATCCATTCTTTCCAGTTTGGCTCCTTTAGTCCTGGGTGAGGCTGAGGCAGTTAACCCCACTGCTGCTGCTGCTGCTGAGCTATTGAAGTCTAGCACTTTCCTTTCAGTCCTCTCAAAACCTATGTGCCATTTTAAGAACTCCTGTGAGTGACCTGATTTCTCCTTCCTATTCCAAGATCTAGATAGTCCCAAATTGTTCACATGGCTGAGAGTGGAATGCTTGTCTCTCTGAACTACAAATCTCCAAGCGCCAGTCAGTTCTCAAGCCCCTATTATTTTATTCTATGTATACATTTTATGTAACAGGGCTAATCGGGAGAACCCTGATGGGGCCCTTAATCAAACAGCTGAGGTTGTAAAGTGTGGACCTTTGTTAGAAGGGGACACCTTCCAGGGAGCTAAACATGTAACCTGGCCACTTGCTGAGAAACAAGTATCTTGGTTTCTTGAAGGGAAGATATGTTGAACTCTCCTAATTGGTTCCCCATTACTGGTGCTTTCTTGAAAATAATTGGCAACTGAGAGTCATCCTAGGACAGACTCTTTGGAGAATTATCAACCTCCATTAAGAGTGAGTTGTGTGTGACTATTATGGATATGTTTTGCATGACTACACATGTAAAATCTATATGGAATTGCTTGCCTTTTCAATGAAAGGGGGTAGGGAGGGAGGAAGGGAGAGAATTTCGAACTCAAAGTTTTAAAAACGAATGTTAAAAAGTGTTTTCCCATGTAACTGGGGAAAAATAAAATACTAAATATATATAGAACAAAAAAATATATATATTAGCAAGAAAAAAAAAAAGAGTGAGTTGTCTGCAGTCTGACCCATTTTTACTCCTGATCTCCTCTGGGCTTCCAAATTGGAATGTACCAAGTGTGAGTGTGGGAGATGGGGCATTCCTTGATCCTGAGACAAGAGTTCCTGGCCTTCCCATTTCCTGACTGCCTTCTTTTGCTCTTATATTTCATTTCCTCAGCACAGTTCAGCAACCATCAATCCTAAGAAATGGATGTTTCCAGCATTGGAGGTTACCTCTTGAGTAACCCTGAGTTTGAGAGTTAGGCACTAGCTGACTAGAGAGAGAAGATTTCTTTAATAGCACACTTCTCAGAGGACATGATAACTTCCAACAGGAGGATCTCTCAAGCTAGTGGACCAATTTTGTGCTGAAACTGGGCTGGAGATCTGGACTTTGCCAACCCTTCATGATAAATGCTGTGACATGCTCAGACAATGCAGGTTCTAGGTGAGTGGAAATTATCTGTTTAGTGGTCTGACAAAAGATCTTTATCTTCTGGGGCAATCTAACAAATGTAATAGGCTATCTTAAATGTTTTGTTCCTGTGTTCGTTCATGAACACCTGTGAGTGCTTTGGTTCTTAGGGAGCTATGTGGTGCGGTGGACAGAGTGTTGGAGCTTTAGGCAGGAAGACCCGAGTTTAAATCTTAGTTGCTGTGTCCTGATCTGCAAAATGTGGATGAAAGCACCCACCTCCCAGAGCTGCTAAGAGATTCAGTTGAGATATTTGTAAAGTGTTTTGCAAACCTTAAAGTGCCATTGTTATTATTATTTTCTGGCCCCGGCCACACCAGATACTCACACTGTACATTAAATACAGTTGTGGGAGGGGGGGACCTTTCTGTTAACACATGAGGAAACCCTAGACCAGAGCCATACATAACTAAGCTCTGTTTTAGAGATTCCTCTGGAGTTTTACTCTAAAGGAGGGCTGATGTCAGAGATGACTCCTCCTGGCCAACTGGCCCCATTTCTAAAAAGGCAACTCTCCATTGCCATCAATGGCTTTGCTTGGTTTGGACTCTACACCAGGGATAAGCCAATTACCCAAAATCTCAACTTTATACTGATTGACTGATTTTGGCTCCTACATAGTCTCAACTCCTCTCCCCTCTGATTGAAGAACTGGAGGGTGGAGTATTGAACTCCTCCCAAAACCTTGTTCAGAGAATTTCTTCCCCTCCCCACTCCATTCTCTGGTGGCTCACCCCTCTTTTCAGTTTCATTTTCTATGCTGTCTTCCCCCATTAGATTGTAAACTTCTTGAGGGCAGGGACTGTCTTTTTTTCTTTCTTTCTAGTTTGCATCACTTAGCACTGTGACTGGCACATAGTAGGTGCTTAATAAATGTTAAATAAATAAATAAATGAATAAATGTTAAATTAAATAAAAACCAACTCTCTAGGATTGAACCCAGGTTCACCCTGGCTTGTGGGTGATATCTGCATACTTATTTGTCTAAATTCTGCCCCCCTTCATCTCCCTGGGATGTAAGCTCCTCTAGGGCTTTGTCTCATTAGCATCTATCACAATGCCTGGCACATAGTAGGCACCGGTAGACGCTTGTGCACCCATTTATGGTTGGATCATCAACATCTGATCTTTCTGAATTTTCTGTGCCTAAGATCTTGTAAAATTTGCAGCATAGTCTTGCACATAAGATTTCCCAAGCAGCATATACCACACAGGGGTAAAGCACAGGCATTACTTGAGAACATCAGGATTCTGAAGGCAGTTCTAGCTAGCCCCTTGGCTCTGTTGTCTTCTTTCCTTCAAATTCAGAGCAAGCTTCACCAAATGTGCCTTTCAAATATTGGAGCTCTACCCCTGCAATATAATGGGCTGGCCTAAACACAAGTCAGGACAGGTTTATTGACTGCCCAACTGACTCTCCTTGCTTTTATATGTAAGGAAGCCTCAGGCTTTTATATCCTGCCTGCCTCAGAGTGGGAGAGAAATTGGTACCCTTGTTAGGGCTAATGAAAGCATCTGCTGCCTTTCTGGCTCTGAAGATTATCTGCCTTTTCCTTCTGATTGTATTAACAGTGTCAGGAAAAAAAGAAAAGATTGTGACAGCAGCCTATGTAATGCAGACTAATGGAGGATCTCAGAATAAGATCCATCCTTAGGATGAAAAGACTTATGTGCTAAGGCTATGAAGGATACTGGGGGATTCCTAGTGTGGGACCTTGAGGGACTTGGGCCACAATTCACTTGTAGAGTATATGATAGCATTAGACTCCTTCTATTTGGCCCCAGAAGGTAGAGATAGAAGTGATGGGAGGAATCAGCAAAGGGGGAAATTTAAGCTTGCTGTAAGGAAAATTTTCTAATCAATTAGAGGCATACAAGTATGCAACTGTCTATCTTGTATCTGAGGTCGGATTTGAACTCAGGTCCTCCTGGCTCCTCCAGGGTCAGTGCTCTATCCACTGTGCCATCTAGCTGCCCTCCCTACTCTTTTTTTTTTTTTTTTTTTGCATCTGTCTATCTTGGAAGTCATCAAGTTAGAGGTTTTCTAGAAAAGGGTGATGACCACTTATTAGGTAGGTTGTGGAGGGAATTCTTTTTCCATGTGAGATGGATTGGATAGATGCTGAGGGCCCTTCATAGAATCATAGATTTAGGGTTGGAAGGAAGGGTAGAGATCATTTAATCTAGGTGGTACAGTGGTTAGTACACTGGGCCTGGAGTCAGGTAGACCCTAAGTTCAAATTCAGGCTCAGATATTTACTAGCTATGTGACTCAGGGCAAGTCACTTTACCTCCGTTTTCCTGTTTCCTCATCTATAAAATGGCGATAATAATAGTACTTACCTCCTAGGGTTGTTGTGAGCATCAAATGAGATAATAATTATAAAATGCTTAGCACAGTGCCTGGCACATAGTAAGTACTATAATAAGTGTTAGCTATTGTCCAATCATCTCATTTTACAGATGAGAAAATTGAGGCACACAGAGGTTAAGTGACTTATCTAAAGTCACACAGATAACAGCAAGCAGTGACGATGCATGGTTAGAATTCTTCTATTGGCCAAATTTAATAATTGAAAGTTATTAGTTCAGCAGCATAGAACGTAGGTGATAGATTTTTATATATCCCAAACCCATTTTTTTTTTTTTTAGTGAAGCAATTGGGGTTAAGTGAGTTGCCCAGAGTCACACAGCTAGTGAGGTTTTTTTAATGTGTCTGAGGCTGGATTTGAATTCAGGTCCTCCTGACTCCAGAGACAGTGCTCTATCCACTGCGCCACCTAGCTGCCCCTCTAAATCCATTTTTTTCCCAGTCTTCCTCTCTCAGAGTTAGATGCCAAAAGTTTAGCTTCCCTATCAATCACCTTAAAAATTTTTTTTTATTAATTTATTTTAATTTATCAACAATCACTTCCATATGCTTTTGAGTTTAAAATTTTTCTCCCCCTTCCTCCCCACCCCCCCAAGACGGTGCACAATTTGATATAGGCGTCTAAATCCATTTTTCAACAAATACTTAGGCAAAAAACATGAACAATTTGAAAAGAATTGCAAACTATCAACAGTCATAAGAAAAATATTTCAAATCCTGAATAAGAGAATTGCAAATTAAAACAATTGTGAGGTTTTACCTCTTACCATAAAATTGACAAAGATGATAAAAGGCAGAAATTGTCAAGATTGGAAGGATTATGGGGAGTCAGGCACACTCTAGAATTCTGGAATTCTTTTTTTCTTTTAACAAAACTTCCTTTTGCTGTATAATTCCAGCATGTTTACAAGTCATGGACTCTGTGGCATATTGCTAACAAAGAACTGTATAGGATAAGCAGTGAAAAGACTATCATCAGAGACATGTGTGAATAGAAAAGAAGGTGGGCTGGTCTTGCCGGGAGCGTGAGGAATAACCAATGGGCAGCTGGCAGGCTCTCTCGGCACTCACACAATGCCAAGAAATCTAGAGGAAGCAGAGCTGTAACTAGCAATTTCAGAGAATCAGACAAAGGCAGGTATCCAGCGCAGGCTTCACAAAATGTGCCCTTAAATAAACTTTTTAAGACAAATTCATTTTAGGAAAGGAAGGCCCTGTGATGTAAGAACTAATAAGGTGAGACATCTTAGGGCTATTTATTATCTTATGATGAAGAGAAGGACATTTTGGGACACCAGCCCCCTGTGAATGAAGACCCCAGGATATGAAAAGACAGCGTGTAGGGAGGTTATTGAATCAGAGGGGGGCCTAGCTGAGAAGGAAGCTCTTCCTTGGGAAGAAAGGATGGGATGGTGGTCCACCTAGGAGCTTCCTCTTTTAACTAATTATTCCTGCCAACGAGGCTGTCAACGCCTTCTAAATAATGGTGCCCTGGGAGGAAGATCTTGGTTATCTTGCCCTAGTTATGGCTCCGAGAGGAACTCCCCTCTCCCCCCACCCTCAGCATGCTGGTTGGAACTCCCATAGAGGATCTGCAGAAAAGACTTGGCTAAGAAGTCAGATAAGAAGAGAGAATGAATGCTGGAAGGAACACCCAGATGGATAGCACCACACACTTTTCAAAGTGTGTTTGTAAGTGGGAGTTGGTACCTGCCTGCTGGATTGTCTAGTAGGCAAAAAGATTTCCCCAAGTTTTCTGGGTGAGGGCACAAGACAAATAATGTGTAAAAGCCACTCAAAATATAACTTCCACCCTTAGTACCATGAATAATTCTGACACAAAGTTCCTGGGGAAAATCACAGGCATCACACTTCTTTCTATCTTGTCTTTAGGTTTACAAAGCCCTTTACATATATGACCTCACATAATCTTCACAGCAACATGATGAGGTAGGTAGTGTTATTATCTCATTTTATGAATAAAGAACCTGAGGCTTAAAGAGGCTAAAGGAATTGCTTGTTTACACAGAGAGGAAGTGGTGAAGTTTGTACTTGGACCCAGGTCAGCTGAGCCCAAGTCCGTGTTTGATAGCACAGTGGTGTCAAACTCAAAGAGAAGCAGGTGGCCACTAAACTGTACATAAGGATCTCTGTGGGCATCATACTGACTTAGAAAATCACATATTAACATTATCTATGTCCTATTGTATTTTTATTTATTTTGTTAAATATTTCCCAATTACTTTTTAATCTGGTTCATGCGCTAGGGTGTGTTGTATACACTGGCTTCACTTATGTTGCAAAGTACTTTGACAGTTTCTAAGGAAAGAAAGACACGCTGTATTTGCACAAGTAATAAATTTGTAGGCCCGAGCACTGGAATACTAAATCTCACAAGGACAAAGAGAGATGATTGCTCTTGTCCTTCCTTTCTAGTATTTTTACATATTACTCCCCTCCTTATACTCATTATTCAGACCTACTTGCTGTCCTTTCCTGCCTCAATTTCTTACCCCTCTTTCATCTCCAATCTCTGAGTCTTTGCACCGGATGCCCCTTTCATGTCTGGAATATTTTCCCCCCTCACCTCTGCCTCTTGGAACCTCTGATTTCATTTAAAACACAACTAAGCACTACCTTCTTTATTACCCAGGGGTTAGGATACTCCTTCCCCAAACTACCTTTTATTTGTATTATATATTTATATTGTATTATATATGTGCATACTGTCTTCCCCATTAGACTGTAAACCTCTTGAGGGTAGAGATTTTATAGCATAGTGCCTAATTCATAGTAAATACTTAATAAATATTTGCTGACTGATTGATTCTAAAAAAAATTCCGTGGCATCCCAAATAATATAAAAAAATAGTTTCTTTTTTTCTACTTATGTGCTGACATGCTTGCAATATAGTCAATTTCTTCACCTATAAAATGAATAATGATAATAGCTAATATTTATGGAGCACTTTATGGATTGCAAACATTTTACAAATATTGTTTCATTTTATCCTTACATCAGCAAGGCTGATGTAAGGAGGGGTGCCTGATAAGTTAAGGACAATCATATACTTTGAAACCAAATGAAAATATTATGATTAATGATGTGACCTGGGTTGATTATTTGAATAATTATTGATTATCTTTCCTATTAGCCTCAGGGCTACATTACTAGAAGTTGAATTTTGACATTTAACAACTATACAATAGAATAAATATGTGAAGAAGACATTAATTAGAACTTGTCCAGATCATCACAGTTAATAGAAATTCTTGAACAGAAGTAACATGATCATATTAAAGGAATATCGCCTAGTAGAATCTTGGTTTTGAAATTCACCTGAAATGAAAGATAGCAGCTTAAAAAAGATATGAAAATAGTGTTTGAATAAATTAGTAGTTATAGTTAACTTACCCAAGAAATATGTATTTTAGGTACATCTTGGGTAAAATGTTTGTAACTTAGGTACACTAGTGGTCAGTGATGTCACCTTTCTCCTTCATTGTGGTTTGTCAGAAAATAGTTTCTTATTCTCTCACCCTCCTCTTCTCCTTTAGGATAATGCTTCAAGGGCATTATTGAAACCACAATGTCTATCCTTGATATTGACTGATAATTCTTTACTGTGTTTACAGTAAAAGCATGAAAGAGGATAAGCTAATGGCTACATCTTATAAAATGTCCTGATTTAGAAGGATTATATTTTAGAGCTGGAAGGGACCTTAAAGCTTATATCTATATTGTCTCTCTGTCTAGTTCCTAACCAATCAACCAATAAGGATTTATTAAACACCTATGAACACCTATGTTCTAGACTATTGTTGGGCACTGGATATACAAAAACAAAAAGGATCAGTCCTTCCCTCAAGGAGCTTACATTCTATAATGAGATAACATGTATACATGTAAAGATATACAATGTAAATATACACAAAATATAGATACAATAAATACAAGGTAATTTGGAAGAGAAGCACTAGCCAGGAGAGGTTAGGAAAGACCTTATGTAGGAGATGGCAATAGAACTGAGCTCTGAAGGGAAACTGAGATGTAGAACAAGTGAATCTCAGGCTTGAGGGATAGCCAGCCTGTGTAAACGCATGATGGAGTTGGGAGCTGAAGGATGGTGGAGACAGGAGTTGTAGTGCAGAGCATTAAGAAGACCAGTTTGACTGGACTGCAGAATGAAGGAAGGGGATTAATAAACAATGTGTCCAAAAGGTAAACAGTGTTTTGACTGCTCGTCAGAAATGCCCCAATTTTTAGTGCTTTGCATATGCATAATATTTGTGGATTGTTCAATGAATGAATGGTCTTTAAATGGGAAACAGTATTTTTTTTTTGTATGAGATTATGATGCATGTGTAAGGCCAATGATACCAGTCCAATATTGTTCAGGGATTTTGATCTTCTTGCAGTTTCAATCAGCTAAGAGCTAAGAAAAGAAAGAGAAAGTAGGGGAGAAATTAAATTAACCAAATATACCATAATTTGTAAGAGAGAAAAATAACAAAACTGAAGGAAAATCCAAACAAGAGATGTCTATCTGTATATCTATATATACAGCTAAGGTTGAAAAGGGATGACAAAATTATGCTTTCTTGAATCCCACTGTATTAAGTTTCACATGTATATTTTTTCCACTCTTGGAAATATAGGCAAAAATCACAATGAGGCAATAGTAATAAGAGGAAACAGAACACAGAAAGTACTAGTAGCAGACAAAGCAATCCCCATTCAACCCCAAACAACACCCCACCTCCCTCTGCTCCTCACTCCTACTCGTGTAAACCCTAACTTTTAAAGGGAAAACCTTCTTTAGGTGAGAAGGGAGACTTTCCCAGCTATGCTCAGAACTAATTTCCAGACTGCTGAGTAGCATTAGTCATGCATTCTCCTCATGCCCATAAATGGAGTAAGGCCGACCCTGATGATATCAGACTGACTCAAACAGGGTATATTCAGAGAGAAACCTCAGAGCCAGACTGACAACACTCCTGAAGCTAATCGATCTTAAACAGAAGCACAGTTTGTTTCATTTTATGCCTGACTGCACACTGCTAACAGACATTTGTAGACTGCTTCCTGATGACTGTATACAGCAAGGTCAGGGAGAGAGTACTCAATGCATCTGCATATTAGTGGGAGAAAAGGTTGAAGATTACTAACAGATCATGGGAACTAAGGTTTGGAAGAGACAAAACATTAGGGTGTGATGCTTCTTTCAATAGCTAAAAGAGTGCTGATCTTAGATCATATCTGATTCACAGTGTCAGAACTAATTCTTAGCCAGAGAACATCTCTGATTTTGCTATTTCAACACTCGTACTTATAACATGAAAAGTTAATACATTCTTATGACATACCCTCTATGATCAAAGGTGTTCTCTGAATTTCCCCACCTTTCCCTTTTTCTTTGGTTAACACCTAATATGAATGAGATGCAATAAAAAAAGTAAGAAGGGTATACTTCAGCACAATGCTTTGCATATAGTAAGTGCTTAATAAAGGCTTTTTAATTAATTGATAATGAATAACCCAGATAAGAAAAATATATTTAAGAAAATTGTTTTTTTTACCACAAATAACAGTGATAATAGCTAGCATTTATTTATGTAGAGTATGTAGAGTTTGTATTTAACAAATATTATCCTCACAATGACCCTGTGAGGTAGTGCTGTTATTATCCCAATTTTACAGTTGAGGGAACTGAGGCAAACAGAGGTTAAGTGATTAGGCCAGGTCATACAATTAGTAAAAATAAGTGTTGTCTGAGGCTGGATTTGAACTTAGGTCTTCCTGACTCCAGCATGCTAGACCATCCATTATAGTGTGTCTATATCCAACCATGGCATGACCATGAGTTGGCAAGCATGATGTTATCCAAAAGGATGGATTTAGTTGTGAGTAGCCAAAACTTTCTGGCTATTATATTTATATAAATTATAAGAATTAAAGATAGCCATTATCATTTTAAATGCTCACTCATCTAACTCCAGTTAATTTTCTTAAACAAGAAGTAAGTTAGACAGTCTCATGAGATGAATTTTGCCCTTGTCTCTCGGCCTTGGCAGAAGGTGAAAATCAGCTTCTCTTCTGGCCCTCTCTACTGATGTCCTTTTGAACTTGAACTCTGAAGTTTTCCTTGCATTGATATCAATGCACTTGTCAGGTACCTGTGATTTCTTTATGATTTCCCAAGGTCTTGCTAACAAAAATACAAACTATGTAGAGAGAAGCTGCCTTCAAATCCTGCCTCTGATGCTCAGATATCTATATGACCTTAGACAAGTCATATCATCTCAGTTTCCTCATCTTTAAAAGAGGGGTATGGGCTGAGATTCCTTAGAATAACAATTCTTGTTACAACACACACCCAAAGTGGTCTTTCTGGCTTTGTTTGGAGATTTCTAGGGAGGGCTAACCCATATTAAATGCTTTTCACATTAGTAGAATATTATGTGGACCCATGCTAGCAATTGTGATTTTTAATCATGCCTCTTCCACCAACTCATCTTGTAACTACCACTGTACTTTAGCATTGCCATTATATTAGAATAACAATGACATTTATTTCATTCATTCAACAAGCATTTCTCAATTGCCTACTGTGTGCCAGTTGGGGAGTTAAATGCTGGGGGACAGGGAATGAAAGTCCTTGCCCTCCAGGTGTTTACACTCTATTAGGGGAAACAGCATGTACACAGATAAGTACCTTTAAAGAATATACAAAGTAAGTACAAAGTGATTTTTTTGGGAATGACTAGCAACTGGGTGGTGGGTCAGGATTTGTGATTCAAAAGGGTATTATAAATGAATAAATAAAAAAGCATTTATTCAGCACTTGCTTTGTGTTAGGAAGTGTGTTGTAAAGACTAATAAGGGGCAGCTAGGAGGCAAAATGGATAGAGCACTGGCCCTGGAGTCAGTAGGACCTGAGTTCAAATGTGACCTCAGACACTTACTAGCTGTGTAACCTTGGTCACTTAACCCCGACTGCCTCAAAAAAAAAAGATTAATAATATCTCAAACATTTTCATATCCCTTGATAAAAGGTATTAGAGATGATTTGGGGGTGGGAACTGCTATAATTTAAGTAAAAAGCCAACAAGCATTTATAGTTATCACTTTCCATGTGCCAGACACTGACCTAAACACTGGGGACATAAAGAAAGGCAAAAAGCCGTTCCTTGACCTCAAGGAGCTCGTATTCTAATGAGGAAGATAATATGTAAACCACTATGTACATAGGAGATATTTACTGTGTTAATGGGTGTAAAATACTTAAGGCACCCAAACTAGGGACTGAGACACTGGCCCTTTGCCAAGTGCTCCCAGGGCATCTTGACTTAGAGGATTGTTGACCGGGAAAGGACAGGTCCCAGCATGAAAATATAATTCAGTACTCTGTGTATAGGTTTGAAGACAATGAAGCCCTTCAGGTTAAGAACCGAAGCAGTCCATGTGCTACACCTTTCTATTATTGACAAAGTAGAGCCACTCAAGATTGACTGCATGTGATCAGTGGGCCTGCCATTTGTGAGCCTAAACTCCCTGTTTTCTGAAAAAAATCTCGCACATCTGAGCTAAGACTAGAAATCATATTTGGCCTTTCACTTCTCATTACTGCCCTTAATAAGATGAACCTAGCAGCAACTAGCATTTTCTATCACATCTTTTATTTAAAAAAAAAAAGCTTTCTTAGACCTTATGAAGGCTATAATTTGTCTTGGGTTACTCTGAATTTGCATAATTGTATTTGCTTTTGGACACTTTGAAACACAAAGACAAGCCCAGGTCTTCCAGGTGGCCCTCCCTCCCCCCAAGTTAACTTGACTGCTGTTTGCTCCCTCCAGTAGTCTTTATCTATCTTTATATGGCACTGATTTCAGGCCGAGAGAATTTGAATGACTGAGATTTTAAGTCTCATATGAACACGCTGTAAGGAAAAAAAAAATCCCTTCAGTACAATGGTGAGATAATGGAATTTCAATTGGCTGCGTTATTCTTATTCTTCGATTCTTGCCCTAAACGGTTCTATAGTGTTTCTGGGATTTGTTACACAGCTACCGTGGTTTACCCCGAGTTGGCTGCTTTTCACGTGGATGAAGTCATCTCTATACATAGTTCGCATATCAGCTTGTTAAACTGGTAAACCACTCTGGGATTCTTCACGATAGAAAGGACCCGAGCAAACAGAGATCACCACACTTTGCATTTATTTAGTGCTTTCATCTTAGAGGAAAGTAACATGCACCGTAGTGGCCAGACTGAGGGCTGGAGCAGTATGTCAATTTGTGTCTCTCGCCTGCTAATAGGGTAGCAACAGGAGATAACTCGGAGCATGAGCACAGAGAACAGAATCTTAACAAAATGATTTTAAAGGGCCGCTGCTCCCTCCAGGAAAGCATCACACAGGGAATCCCCTGTGCCTGGCCCCCGGTGACAACAGGGACCAAATTCCCAGATGCTTTAATTACACCAGCTCCATCAAGGTCGAGGGGAGGGAAAGGGGCTTTTCATCTAAAATTCTGCCACGAAACACCCTCGCCAGCGGCGCCTGGGGTTTCTCCCCAGGGGCAGGACCAGCTAGGGGTAGAGTGGGGTGGAGTATAGGGGGGAATCTCTCTTTTCATCTCCTCATTTCGGCGAGGCCCTCGGACTGAGGTTAGACTAAGAGTCTCCTCCTTCCGAATGGTTTTGCCAGGGCCTCCCGCAAAGGAGGCAGAGGTTTCTTGGGCAGGGCAACCTCAAGGGCTAGCGCCCCCCACTCAAAAAAAAAAAAAAAGACCGCGTCGAAGAGAGGGAGGGAGGAATCCCACCAGGATGGGGTTGGGATAGCAACAAAGAGTCTTTAATAATCCAGCGCAGCCTTTTCCCTTTCCCCAAGTCTCAATGCCCCTCCCCACTCTCGCTGCAGGGGAGAGGAGTGGAGGGAAGGGAAAGGCTGGGCCAGCCCGGTGCGGGGGGAGGGGGAGGATGAGAGGTGGGGGTGGGGGGGACGACGACGCTCTCCCACCAGCCCATGCCCTCTCCCCGCCTCCCCCCTCCCCCCCCCCCGCCGCTTCTCGGCGCTAGCCCTCCTCCCCCGGGTTGGGCTGGCGCGTGCGTGCTCCTTCGCCTCGCGCCCCGCCCCCTCCCCGGGCTCCTCGCGGCGGCGATCCTGATCCTCCTCCTCCTTCTCCTCCTCCTCCTCCTCCTCTACCTCCTCCTCATCCTGCTGCCGGTTGCACACGGCCTCGGTAGCGGCGGCGGCGGCGGCGGCGGCGGGAGCGAGAGCGGGAGCGGGAGCTGCGCGCGAGCCTGCCTGCCTGCGGCGTCGTCGTCTCCAGACCGGCTTCCCCAGTGGCGGCGCGAGGCCGGCGGGCTCGAGGGTCCCCCGCGCCGACTCGGAGGAGGAGGAGGAGGGAGGGAGGCGGCGGTCGCCGCCGGGGGGACCGGCGCCCCCCTGTCCGCTTCTGCGCCCTCCCCCTTCCCTAGTCTCTCTCTCTCTCTCTTTCTCTTTCTCTCTCTCTCACATACACACGCGCACACACACGCACACACGCACACACACACACACACACTCAGACACACGCGCACTCACACTCACACTCGCACTCCCGGCCGGCCGGCGGACGCTTCGGCTTTGTGAACCGAAAGAGGATGGTGTAGCTTCCCCGGCAGCGCCAGAGCCCCGCCGATCCCGGACGCTACCGGTCTCTTGTCTCCGGAGCCCGGCTCCCGCCCCACCCCGCTCCGCTCCGCTCTGTCCTCGCCCTCCCTCCTTCTCCGGCCGGGGAAGCCTCCGCACCGCCCGGCACCATGAGGTGAGGGGAGCCCCGGGGGGTCGGGGGGGGGGCTCGCGCCGTACGCCGTCACCACCCCCGCCCGGGCTGCTCCCCAGGTCCTCCTGCCTCTACCCCCCCCGCCCCTTCTCCCGAGGGTCTTCCTCTGCTCTACACGTTTCTTTCTCTAGCCTTTCCCCCTTCGGCCGCCTTTTCCCCATCCTTTCCATCCCTCCTTCCCCCATTTTTCTTTATGCATCTCACGCTTTTCCCTTCTCCCCCTCCCCTTATCCTTTATCCCCTAAACCGAGGTGGGGGGGAATGGGAAGGGAGAGAGTAATCTGTGGTGATCTACGTGGTCGATGGGAGAGAAGACAGTTTTGTGGTTATTTTTTACATTGTGTGTACATGCACTTTCCGTTTAAAAGGCATGTGTTGTTATTATTAAGTTTGAAAAGATATGAAATCCAAAGAGGTAATAAAAAAAAAAAGCTATGGCAGGGGTATAAAGGTGTAAAATCCAAAGGTGAAATTGCAAAATTGGGGGAGGGGGAGAAGTTAATTTTTCTTTTGAACCCCCTTCACCCCCTCACAAATCAATACAATGCTGAAATCGCCACTATGTTTGAGGAGACTTGGGGTGGTAGGTATCGGTTTGTTTCTCAAACCGGTTTTCTCCCCTTTCTCTGTGTCAGCTAGTGTTGCATTGCAGCAGCTGCTTTTCTCCCCCTTTCTTCCTTATGTGTAATCAATAAAATAGAAGCCAAATTATCCCTCCACCGCCAGTGGAAGGAATTAAATATACAGTTTTTTAAGATTTAAGTCATTATTGACAAAAAAAATGAAGCATGATGGGGTAGTGTTCTTTCTTTCTATTTCTCCAATTGTGTAGGAGAATAAACCATGATGTGGGGTCTCATTCATTGAAGGAGATTTTTTAAAAAGCCATTTCTAAGCCTGTTTTGTGTCCATAGCCACCTTTTTTCCGGATTGGTGCAAGACTTCGTGAGAAATGTGACTTGATAGATGGAATGCTGACCTATTCTGTGTTATCATCATCCTCGTTGGCCTTTAGTTTAAATAATTGGGGATAAAGCAAATTACTCCTTTCCTTCCTTCTGGAAGAGATTGTATTACATTTGGTTGGATTTGAATATCCTTTGTGTTAAAGATTAATGGCTATAATGTAATACAATGAGATTCGCATGATATAATCTAAAAATTCTTTGCTTCTGCAAATATTGTCTAGTCACTGGATTTTTTTCTTGAATTTAAGTAGTTTCTAGTTTAAACGTGTTTTTTTTTTCCTTTTCTCAAAGGTAGTTGTCGACTTGTGTTTTTTTTTTCCCCACATTCATTTCCTTGTGTTGGCTTTGAGTAGTCAATCTGCAGTTATTTCTGCTTTGTTAGAGTTTTTTTTCAGAGTTCCCAGTTATATCCCTATAATTGGCAATGTCTTTAAAAAATTCTGTGCCCATCTTCCCTTTGAATTTCCAGTTGCTGTAGTGTGACATACCAATATCTATGCATCATTTTGAGAAGTATTAGCTTTATTGAAAATGTTAACATTTATCAATGAGTGATTTTATTAATTTTATAGGTGTCCTTGTGAACACTCAACCTTCTGTTTAATGAAATAACTCATACCTATTACTGGTTTCTGCAATCATGCTAAAATTCTATAAACAGTCTTGAGAGGGAGGGAGAGTTCGGTTTGTTTTAAACCTGAAGTAAATCGTGTAAGATTTTATTAACTATTTTATAAAATAGTTACTATTAAAATATTTAAAATCCAGTAACAATGGAAAAAACGTAATTTTTTTGGAATTGGAATTTGGAATTGGAAATATACTGGTTTTTTATATACAATGAAGAAAAGCTATTCCACTATACAGTTTTCATTCTTGTGTAGATAAATTTTCTGCTTACTTCAAAAGTATCCCTTGTAATAAAAAGAAAAACTCCCAAGCTGTAATTTTTCACTTCATCTTTGATTTGGAGAGAGCCTTGACGCTTTACTCGTCAGGTAAATAGCACAAAGGGTAATGAAAATTCTGTCAAGTCGGTTTGGATAGACTATCTTTAAATAGCTACCTTCTAGTAATTTAAGAAATGGAATAAAAATGAGTTCCAGCTTTTCTCTTTGAACCGTTGAAAAGAGGACTATTTGGTTGGTAGACCTTTACAAGTTGGGCGTACATCTGGGTGCATTTTCTTATATACCAATGAAACTTTCCAAACTCTAATTGGATAGAAAACTGAATATGTGTTGAGCCTTAATAATGAATTCATTGCGGGAGGCTTTGGGTGGATTTGATCCTACTGTGAGTGACAGTTATGCCAACATTTGACTTTGTTTCAAAATGCTGCTTAAGTACTGTAGTACTACATGGCATGTTTTTCAGCCTATGAATAGCTGATAATGCAACTATTACCGTATCAGAGTAGTTAAGTGTATTTTTAAAATAGTGATATTGTGGGATTGTGCTAACGTTCAAAAGTGTGTCCAGAAATAGGTGTACTTGACCAGGGAGTTCCATTTATATTAGTTAGAACTCTGAAGAGATGATACAGTGAATCTGTTGTGGTTAAGCATTTATGACATGATATATTGGATGGCTTCCATTTGAGAAATACCATAGCCACTGTTATCTTTATGTGGAAAAGCATTGTGTAATGGTTTACATGTACTGAAATGATCAGAAAGCCACTTTGTAAATGTAAAATCCCATACATAGAATTGCTAACTAGCACTTCATTTTTTGAAGTTGATGTCTGAGTTTTGATCTTAAACTGATAACTGGATAAAAAAAGTTAAGGCTATAGGGCACATTCTAGTCCATGTTATTTGGAATAGCTGCTTGATTCTGAAACATAACTATATTATTGTCATTGTATATTGGACTTTTTGGTTCTGTTGTTTTGTATTTATATACCATTTTATGTGTGTAAACTTTGTAACATACAGAGGATACTAAAGTACTTTAATCTATTTTCCCATTTTCACAGGTGAGGAAAACTGAAGCACCAAATTTTGTCAGTTGATTTTTCTTTTAATAAAGATTTTAATTATGAATTCCTTGTTTAATTATTGAAAATGGGGAAAAGCTAAATAGCCAAATATCAGTAGCAGTGCTACTGTCTTAAGGGATATATTGACATCATGTGTTTAAAAACTAGCTGGGATTTTGTTTTGTCATTGTGTGGATGGAGAGGAAGAGAAAGTCTAGGCAATAGTAATAAAATTTTTTGAGTTCTTGAGATTACAGGTGAGATCTGGATAGTAATGACAAAATAGCTAACATTTGACAAATTCCCTCCAGCGCTAGTGGCCTTGGCAAATTACAAAGGAATTTGTTGTAATTCTTTACAAAGGACACGTATTGTAATGTGGTAGACAAACATATGAATGTAACAAATATTTACTAGCACCTATGGTGTACAAAATTTTGAGTTAGGCACTTGTATAGGAGTTCAATTTAGTTCTGGATTTGGAATTAGAGGACATGGGTACAGGTTCTGGCTCTGACACAAACTAGCTGTGTGCCCTTAAAGTCACTTCTCTCTGAGCTTATTTCTTCATCTGAAAAATGAGGGAGTTGGAGTGGATGACCTCAAGGGCTAGCCCTTTCAGTTCAAATAGCAATAAACACCTGCCCTAAAGGAGTTTACTTTTCAGGAGGGGAAAAAGACAGCAACTCAGATACCACAATGTTACGTGGCAAGAATTAGAAGTTATTAGAATTAGAAAATAAAGTGGTAACAAGTTGGGAAAATAAAATTGGGGAATATCTGAGAAGGAAGATAAATACTTTTTTGTGTTTATTTAACACCTAACAGTTCAAAAGAAAGTTGGAAACATAAAACCTTAATCCTTTGCCTGTACAGGATCTCTCTAGGTGGGTGGTACAGTGGATAGAGCACTGGGCATAGAATCAGGAAGACTCACATTCATAAGTTCAAATCTGGGCTCAGACACTTATTAGCTATGTGTCCCTGGGCAAGTCACTTAACCCTATTTGCCTCAGTTCTCATTTGTAAAATGAGCTGGAGAAGGAATAGCAAACCACTCCACTATCTCTGTCAAGAAGATCCCAGATAAGGTCATGAAGAGTCTGACACAACTGAAAAAATGACTAAAGAACAAAAACATTTGTATTGTAATAAATGGGTAATTTAGAGAAAATAGTGACAGTATTCTGACATATCTAATAGAGTACAATTTTGCCCTTTTTTTCTCAATATTAATCTCTAAAATTGATCAATTAATCAAATATTTACTATATTAAGTGCCGATGCTCCAGACCTTGTGCTAGATGTCAGTAAGTCAGTAAGCACGTATTTTGTGCCTGCTGTTTCAAATCAACAAAGTGGAAAGGACACTGGGCCTAGAGTCAAGAAGACAAATCATTTAGCTTCTGCTTGCCTCAATTTCCTCAACTGTAGAATGGGGATAATAACTGCACCTACCTTGAAAGGGTTGTTGTGAGGGCCACATAAGATCCTTGTAAAGTGCTTAGCACAGTGCCTGACACATAGTAGGCACTATATAAATGCTTATTTCCTTCTCCTTCCCCCTATATACCAGGCACTGTGCTAACTGCTGATGTGACTAAAACCATTAAAATGACAGTAAAAAAATATGAAACAGTTCCTTCCCTCAAGGAGCTTAAATTCCATTGGGGGATATGTCATGTACAAGTAAAAATGTCTACAAAATAAATACTAGGTAACTAGGTGATCCTAGCAGCTGGGGAGGACCAGAGAGGCCTTAGATAGTAGATGGTTATGGTGAACGTTGAAGGAAACTAGGGATTCTGGGCATAGATTTTGTAGAGGATAGAGATGGGAGGTGGAACAGCATGAAGGCCATTTTGACTATTGAAAAGCGTAGGAAGGGGAGCCATGTATAAGAGCATTGTAAAGGTAGATTGGAGCTGGCTTGTGAAGGGCTTTAAATGCCAGAGTTCTTGAGTCTAGAAGTAATAGTGAGCTCCTTGAATTTATTGAGCAAGAGAGTGGTATGGTCAGACCTGTGTTTTAGGAATATCCCTTTGGCAACTGAATGGAAAGGATGGATGGGAGAGGGAAGAGATGGAGGCAGAGAAACCAATTAGGAGGCTATTAAAATAGTTGAGCCTGTGAGGTAAGCAGGACTTGAACATGGATGGGGCACCGGGCTAGGATGCTGGCCATGTAAGTGGAGACAAGCGACGGATAGGAAAGATGTGAAGATAAAATCAACAAGACTGTAAGAGAATTGCTTTTCATCTTCCCAACCATCAAATTTTGTGACTTCTTAAGTTTTAAATCACTCAACACATGTTTATTTATCTTAGAGTATGCTAAGTTGGAATGCAAAGAAAAACATTTTGGTGTCTATGAGATGTTTTTGTCCTGACCTTCATAGAATGTATACCAAGTAGTGGGTTCTTTAGGGTAAAAGCCATAAACCATATGTTGCTTTTAGTATAAATTTGTACTCTTTTGTTTAAGGCACTTTTCACAGGTCTTGAAAGTTGTGATTTTTTAAATTTTGTTACCATTATGACTTGTTACGTTTATTGGTCCTTAATTATTGAACTCTCCTTGGATTTCTAGGTGCTTAATATATGTTTGTTGATTGATAAACCACCAAGGTCGTTGTGAATAATTTTTATAAATATATATTGCTAATATTTTATGTTTTCATCTGTTTTAATTAGTGATATGGGTTTGTAGTTTTCTTTACACTACCTTCCTGATTTGAGTATCCAGGACCATTTTTGTCTTCTAGTAGTTTGGTTCAAGTATCTTGTTTCTTTATATTTGTGAACAAATTATGCTGTTTAGGAGTTATACTATTAAAAAGTAAGGATCCAATCTAATTTCTTTATTACAATGCCCAGCAGACTACTGAAGACATTTTTAAAAAGTTCATCCCAGAAAAGTGGAGGCTCTTTAAAATGTTGACAGCATTAGTTCAAACTATAGGCCTGAGATAGGCAGTCTGGCTTAATTTTCACTTTGTGAGTTGGTAGAGCACTGTTCTCTCCTTTTTTACTTTCTCTCTGCTGTTTTTCTTAGAGTTTTCAAATTCTTTTCTTTTTCCTTTTCTTATTGCCCATGCATTAGGTCTACCCTCATGATAACCATTGACTTCCTTAGCCTTAATGGTGGTACTTGATTAAGGAATGTGCTGCAACCTGTTGTCAACTGTGAATAGAAATTATTAAATGTACATTTATTTGTTAAAATTAAATTCTGGTGAGCAGCACTCCTTTTGATCCTCTTATAAAAGCATTGTTGCCATTAAATTGATTTTTGTGAGATTTTGTAGTTCTGACTATCTTAAATGCTCCTCTCTTTTTACCATTTTGTAACCCTGTAGAATTTCAGGCAAATCTCATCTCATTCTCATTTTCAGAATGGGAATATGAATATTTACTTATTGGCCTAACTAGTCTTTAAAATATTGTACTGTAAATAATCTTTGTTGCTTAATCTGTATAATGCTGTTTCCTCCTAACCAACAAAAAAGCCAGTTTTTGAGGGCTGATAGGTATTGTTTTAGGTTGGAGGCCCATGGTCCTCATAACCTCATTGGTGCTAAATCTGGTTTCTGAATTAATTTATACAAAATGTCACAAAATTTAGCCATATGTGAAGCTCTACCTATTTGGGGCTAGTGCCTTCCCTCTGTGATTATCTCCAGCTTATTGCTTATATTTCTTGTGTTTGTCTCCCAGATTTGACTGAGAGAGCTCCTTGAGAGCAGGTGCTGTTTTTTCCCATAATCACACCCATATCTGCAATGAAGAGATGTGTATATGTTGTTCCAGATTCTGCTTACTTCACTGCATTTGTTCTATAAAGTTAATTCCTATACATATGGAGTAGCATTACTTGTACATACCTATTGATGTCCATATTGTCTCCCTCATTAGAATGTAAATGCCTTGAAGGCAGAAGCTTTTTTTGCTTTTTTGTATCCTTAATGCTTAGTACAGTGTCTGATAAATGTTTAATAGTGTTTATTGATTGCTTCCAAGTTGATAACATTATTAATGACTTCTTTTTGAGGTACCACTTTTTGAGTCACATGTTTTTCTGCATTCCTCATATACTCATTGTTTCTTATGCCACAGTATTCTCTTACATTTATGTATCATAGTTTGTTTAGCTTTTTCCCAGTTGGATACCTGTTTTGCTTTCAATTCTTTTTTACCTCAGAAAGTGCTGCAGTGCATATTTTGGCATATATTGAACCCTTCTGTTTTTGTCGTCCTCCATGTAGAAGTTTAGTGGTAGGAGCTTTGGGTTGCAGTATATGTGCAATGTTTTAGTCCCCCTTTTTAAAATCACAACCTCAAAGTATTTTGTAGAATAGTTGGATCAATTCACAGATCCACCAACAGTGTTTTTATTAGTGTACTTGGCTTCCCATTGTCCATTACTGTCTTGTCTTTTTTCTTTTTTTTCCCCCTAATTTGCTGGATGTAAGGGGAACAATCTGAGTTGTTTGATTTGGAGTAATCTTTAGTATAATTCTTTTTTTTTTTTTAATTTTCAATTCATCTTTTTATAATTGTTGATATCCTTGGACTATTTATATATTGAGAGTGGCTCTTTTTTTTTTTTAGTGAGGCAGTGAGGTTAAGTGACTTGCCGAGGATCACACAGCTAGTCACTGTCTGATGCTGAATTTTGAACTCAGGTCCTTTTGACTTTAGGGCTGGTGCTCTATCCACTGTGACACCCAGGTGCCTAGAGAATGGCTCTTTAAAAAAAAAAAAAAAGTTAAATTTATTGGTAAATTTTGTTTTGACACAGAAGATATTTTCTGGAAATATCCAAACGAACCCATCTATAAAGTGTATTACCTGAGAAAACAGTCTGGGTATGAACAGAAAGGAAGGTTATACTCATTAACTTAGGCAGTATGGTACAAAGTTTGACTGAACAGTGTTTTGTTCCTGTTTTATTTTCATTGGGCAGTCATTGCAGTCATTGTGAATACTGTTCTTTTGGTCTTGTTTTCGCTTTTTATTCCTTCATACAAGTTTTCCCATGTTTTCTCTGAATTGTTATTCACTTTTATGTTGCAGTAATACTATATTCATATACCAAGTTTGTTAAGCCAATTCCCTTTCCCCCCAATTATTCACAGAATTTTATTAAATATATTTTTTTCCAATCTGAAGGAACCTCAGTAGTCATATAGTCTAACTCATACTGGAAAGGCAACTCCCCTGTTGCATACCTGAGAAGTAGTCTCCTAGCCTGTTTGAAGACCTCTTGTTGGGCATATATTTTGTTTACTGTTTTTACAACTTTATTGTGAACATTTTTGTACATATCTGTCATTTCTTTCTGCCAGTGATCTCTCTGGGATATAGTAACAAAAGTGAGATCTTGGGATTTAAAGGTTTTAAACAGTTTAGTTACTTTTCTTTCATAATTTCAACTTGTTCATCCAAACAGTTGAAGCAGTTCATAGTTGCTTCAGCAGTGAATTACTGTTCCTGTATTTCCATAGCACATTTTTCAGCAAGTTTTCCCATCTTTTAGCATCTTTATTAATTGTATTGGTGAGGTGAGGCACATTTTTTCAAGTGGTTATTAATATTTTGCACCCCTGTGTCCTGACTAGTGCAAACAATGAATCTGTTGAAGTGATCACATGTATTTGAATTTGCACTATTTAAAGTTATAATTATGTAGAATATGTAATTCATTCTAGCCCAATGGAAGTGTACAGTATGAATCTGAAGAATGCTACCATCTCAGGGTATTCATTAATCTTAACCAATAGGTGAGCACTTATCTGTTGGTAAATGTCTAATAAGCTTATATTTGTGTTTTTTCCGTATAGATTTTGGATATCAGGCTTCTGTCAGAAATATTTAATGGAAAGATTTCTTTCCCAATGAGTATAATTTTTAAAAATTTTAGCTGCATTGATTTTGTTTTCATAAAAGCTTTACATTTTATATTAATAGAGATTATTATTAAGAGAAAGGCTTCTCACTGTCATTCATGAATGTATGGTGGAGTTTTCCAAAGGTTACATGACCTGTGAATTAAAGATTTAGCTGCAAACATGAATAGTGAGTTCATACCTCTTCTACAGAATTGTACTTCTGCTTTCAAATTGCTGTTTTGCTTGTATTTGTCTGGTATCAGAACCAGCTAAACTTTGAAGGTCTCATTTTATGTGAATGCTTGGTTGCAAACTCAAGTGGTGCTGAAGTATTCAAAACTTTGAATAACTTTTTTGAATCTGCTGGTTTTCCCTGGAACAGATGTGAAGACAATTACAGTGGTAGTGCAAAAGCAGTGGCGGGTGAAACTGCTGACATACTAGCCCCAAGCTGTACTTAGCAGTCATTGAATTCTTCATTGCCGTTCACCTGTAGTTTAAAAAAACCCACTTTCACTTAATATCCTTTATGAAGCAATACAATTATTTAGTTTTATTAAATCTTGCCCTTTGAGTACACATTTTTAAAATTTTCTGTGTGATGAAATGGGAAGTACACATTCAGCACTTCTGAATCTCAAAGTATGTACTGTGCTTCTCTTAAGGAAAAGGACTGGTGCTGTTGAGTTGCAAACTGACCATTTTCATTTTAAAGAATGACTGACAGACAGACTAGGGTTATTCAGACTTGGGATTTGACAGATATTTTCTTGAAAATGAATGAAGTAAGCCTGTCATTTCATGGAAAATAACTGACAGTTTGTTGCCAATGATAAAATTCGAACTTTCAAGTCAATATTAGAATTTTGAAAAACTTATATATGCTGCCTCTGAGTTTTGACACCTGACTGATATTTAAGGATTTTTCTGATGAGATCATTGGCAATATTAATGAATGTAATTTTGGGGGGGAGGGGTATTTTATCATGAAATGTGTCAACATTTGGAAGATTCGCATAACTTAGTAAACCAATATTCTCCAAATGACCAATGCATGATGTTATAAAATCACACATGGGTAAAAAGATCCATTCAAAGTGCAAGCTAGACCAAAGATTTTAGGAAGAGTATCATTGATATGGTTTTATATTCCTCATTTCAACTAAGCTTTTGTTGAAAAAACTACCTCTTGTCTAATTTTGGAGTAGTTTCAAAGAAGAATATTTACAATTAAAGGCTATTAAAATAGGCCTGGACAGCTAGGTGATGCAACAGAATGCTGGGCCGGGCGTCAAGAAAGACTCATTTTTGTGAGTTCAAATTTGACCTCATACTTTTACTAGCTGTGTGATCCTGGGCAAGTCACTTCTGTTTGCATCAGTTTCCTCATCTGTAAAATGAACTAGAGAAGGAAATAGTAAACCATTCCACTATCTTTGCCAAGAAAATACCAAATGGGGTCATAAAGAGTTAGACATGACTAAAATGACTGACCAACAATAACAAAATATAGCTAGTTAGCATTTACATAAATGACTGAACAACAATAACAAAATATAACTAGATAGCATTTATATAGCACTTCAAGGTTCGCAAACCGTTCCAGTATCTTTGCCGTGGACTCTACTGAAAAATAACAACAAAAATACTCCTATCTTGAACCACATAACTCTATTAGGCTAGACTTTCTTCATATACTACATACTTCAACCAAAACAACATTGAAGCAGATTGCATACAAAAGCAGCTATGAGAATCTGGATTATCTTCTCTATTAAGCCAGATATTAAAGAGATTTACAAAAATGCAAAAGAATACCACTTTTTCTCACTAATTATGGAAAAATTATTTTTCATAAAAATATTATTTATGTTAGCATAGTAAAGGTTTATTATTTTTATGAATTAAGAAATATTTTCTAATAAGTTAAATATCAATAGGTATAACTCAAACAAAAGTTCATTGGGATCCTCAGCATTTTTGAGAGTGTAAAAGAGTTTAAGAACTGCTGTTTTTATATGTAAGTTAATAAATCATTGACCCTCATTAATAGAGGGAGCTTTCTCCCCTCAGATATTCCCTGGGATTCCCCCCCATATCAGTGAAAATCACAGGTCCAGTCTCTGGATTCAGTTCTTGTCCCCTATATTTGGGATGGTTTTTTGCAAAAAGGCAGTGTGGCAGTGTGGTGTGGAGCTGAGTTGTCAAACTTACTGTGCACATGTTCCCAAAGTATAGCTGAATCAGATTAAAATGCAGTGGGAAACTGTTCAACACAAATTAATAAAAATATAATACAACATAGATAATGATAAATTGTGGTTTTCTAAGTTAATGTGCCTCCTCCAGGATTCCTTTCTATTGGAGTTTGACTCCACTGGTGTAAGGGATGTTATTCTGGTCTATGAGTTAGGAAGACCTAGGTTCGTATCCTGCTTTGGATAATTACTATTTTTGTGACCCTTGGCAACTATTTAACCTCTCTGGGCTTGAATTTCCTTATCAGTAAAATGAGAGGGTAGAACTCAATGACCTCTAAGTTCCCTCCCAACTCGGTATCTGTAGTCCTTGATCTACTCCTTTTCTGGTTAGGGATTCTCCCTTTATCCATAATTGTGAAACCTTATATTCTCTTCAGTGATACTGACTTCTCCACTATTCTTTCCACTGCATCCTCCTCTTAAGGAGGCCTTTTCCTAATACTTTGTGTTTTTGAGTTTATCAAATACTAGACTACTGTGTGCATTTGTTTATTCTCAATCTTGCTTCTCTAGTATGTTTCACCAATCCACTTTTTCTGCTTTTTATCTATTATATAGTTTTGTTAATTACTGTTTTGTGCCCTTTTCTTCATTTTTTCTAGGATGTCCTAGCCATACTTGACCTGTAAGTCCTCTGAATGTTATTTTGTCTGATTCTATGAACTATCCCTTTGGTGATTTTATTGGTGAAAGCACCATAGCGTGATGAATAAAGCCTGGCCTGGTGGTTAAGTGGATCTAAGCTCAGGTCCTGGCTATGATGCATATTGATTTTGTGATGCTGGCCAAGTCACCTAACCTCTCAGTGTTTCAGAAAACTTCACTTTTAAAAATTATGAATTCAACAAAAATGAACATTTAAGCATGAACAGAAGAGGGGATTGTATGGAAACTTACATTATGTATATAGTCCTTTTTTTAAGTGCTTATTGAATTTAATGCGGCGATGGTGACAAACCACCTACTTGTACATATCCCCTTCTGCTCTTTGGTGTATTTAAAAAATTTTATTGATGCTCTTCTTTCTTTTTTTTTCTTTTCTTTTGCCCCTTCCCCAAATATAGGTACTCCATTGTAACAAATAAGCATAGTCAAATAAAACAAATGATTTGAATATGTCTGAAAATGTGTCTCATTCTGCACCTCTAGTCAGTGCCTGTTTTTGTTCATTTGAGCTGTCATTTTAAAATAAAGTTGTATTGTTTTTGAAAGTTTAAAAACCATTCTTAGCTAGGTGCATACAAGAACAGGAAGCCAACAGGTATCTGTAGGCTACCTGGGCCTGTAGTTGTAGTCCCCCACCCTGGGGCTGTAGTTTGTAGACCCCTGTTGTAGTGGCTCACCTTTTTCTCAAAGGTTGGGAAGTTGGAAGTAATGCTTCATTATTAGTCTTTTGAAGTCATGGTTGCTTAATTGGTAACTTCTATGATTAGAGTTCTGGTATCTTTCAAAGTCACTTTACCTTAAGTCACAATGGTCTTTGTGCAAGGTGTTCTCTTGGTTCTGCTCACTTCACTCAGTATCAGTTCATACATATCTTCCCATCTCTGAGTCCATTTTATCATTTATGTCAAAATAACGTTCCATTCCATCTACATATCATTATTATTCATCTACTCTTCAACTGACAGTGCTGTAAATATGTTTAGTACTTAGAGATCCTTTCCCTCTGTTTTTTACCTTTTTGGGGAAGTGTGCATAGTACTGTTATGGCATGGTTGATGGATGTATTTCTGGCAACTTTCTAAGACTATATAACTTGTAGAGCAGTTATCATGTATTTATTGGGAAAAGAAGTTGCCTTTCTGGGAGTTCCTTACTCCAATGAAATTCCAGTTCTGGCTTTAAAAAATTAGATTGATGTGTCTAAATCTGTAGAGTAACTTTTATACTACAATGATTTTTATAGTATTTGTGCTGTTGTTTGTCCTTCGTTCTGGAAGAGGACCATGACATCAGGAAGGTGATGCCATGACTTGCATGCAAATTGGATTTAAGTGAGGGAGGGCTGTGCAAAGTCACCAGCCTCACTTTCTCCTCCAGAGCCATCTGGGTCCAGTGGCAAGATGTAGATCAGGATGACTGGAGATGGCTCCCACTACTATATTTGTGCAGCCCAGTCATAAATATGAATATTTCTTATTTCTCATTTTATTTATGTAAAAATGATTTTGTAGTTATATTTGTGTAATTTCTTTGTGACTTTGTCAGTTTCCAGATATTTAAATAATTTTGTTGAGCACTATATTTTAGGCTAGCTGTTGATAAATGGGGGAGAATATCTAATAAGAAGGACACCAGAGAGGGCCTTGCAGTTATGCTATGTGAACATTAGGTGAAGGAACTGAAGATATATTTAGCTTAAATCTTTTTTTGGGGGGAGGGCATATTAGCTTTTTCCAGATATTTCAAAAATTGTCACATTGAAGAGCGATTAAGTTTTTTTCTGCTTGGCTTTAAAGGGCAAAACTATTAGCAAGTATTGGAAGTTAGAGGTAGATTTCAGCTAGATAAAAAACTCCTAACAATTATTGCTGATAAAGTGGAATGGGTTGCTTATGGAAATAGTGGGAATCCTTATCTGGTTGCCTTTCAAGCAGAGGTTAGTATTTTATAGAGTGTGGGTACTTGTTCAGACATAGGTATACTAAATGGTGGCTGAGATCTCTTTCAATTCTGATAAAGTGATAGTTCCTATTGCTTGTAATGTATCTTTAGCACTTGGATAGTTCCATATGAATAATTTTGTAAATGGGCGACTGAATAATTTAATGAAGCTGTAACAAATAGCATTTGGTGATAATACATTATTATGAGAACATGTTAGTCATGTCAGAATTATTTCAGGCATATCTGTATATACTATATTTTTTTGTGTTGTGTTAAGTATGTTATTTCTTTTCTTTTCTTTCTTTTTTTTGGGGGGGTTAGGCAATGGGGTCAAGTGACTTGCCCAGGGTTGCACAGCGAGTGTTATGTGTCTGAGTGCAGATTTGAACTCGGGTCCTTATTTCCCTGATTAGTTGTAAATGATTTGATTATATTTAGTGCTATTTTTCATCTCTCACAGTGCCTCAAGTGGCACTTTTTTTTGTTGTTTTTGTTTTGTTTGGCTAGTCAGTGGCTCTAAGTGACTTGCCCAGAGTCACACAGCTAGTGTCACATATCAGAGATCGGATTTGAACTGAGGTCTTCCTGACTCCAGGGTTGGTGCTCTATCCCCTGTTACACCTAGCTGCACCTCTCAAATGGCACTTTGGACATAGGTGCTTAAACGTTTGTCAGATAAACTTAGTATATACATTAGGGAGAATAGTACTCTACTCTGTGCCCACAATTTCAGCGACCCGTAACCAGGATATCTATGTGACTACTATGATTCTTGAGTTACAGAATTATAAAATTTGAAAGATTTTAGGGACTTCCCTCAGTGGTTATCTAGTACAATCCATGTACAAAAAGAATCCCCACTGTAACATATTCTGCAAGTACAGCCTCTGCTTGAAGACCTCCTATGAGGGGAAACCACCACTTCTCAGGGCATCATGTTACATGTTTGTACAAGTTTAATTATTAGGAGTTTTTCCTGACATCAAGCCCAGGTTAGCCTCTTTGTAACTTCTGCCAGTTAGTTGCTCTTGGTTCTGCCTTCTGGGGCCAAACAGAACAATTATAATCTCTACTCTATCCACTGACTGGCTGCCTTGCTGATATTTGAAGAGACCTATCATATTCTCCTAATATTCTTTCTAGGTTAATGATGCCCTTTGCTTGTCACAGATAGTTTGATAAAATATTGTAATATATTAATTACAGGTTTTGAAGGAGCCATAAGTTGCATAGAATGTAACATTGCTTTAGATATTCATTGGGTGGAGCAGCTAGGTGGTGCAGTGGATAGAGCATCAGCCCTGGAGTCTGTAGGTCCTCAGTTCAAATCCAGCCTTAGGTGCTTGACACTTACTTAATAGCTGTGTGACCCTGGGGAAGTCACTTAATCCTGATTGCCTCGCTTCCCCAAAGATAAATTCATTGGGTGAGTGGAAGTCATTTGGAGAAAATCATGACCCACTGAATAAGGGACTGATCTCGTGACAAAATGATTCTTCTTAGCCATTTAATAATTTTCTACCCCTATGGGCATAGGCCATAGAAGAGGTTAACACCTGAAGTGTGCTTGAAGAATAGGTAAGTTTGGCTAGGTGAAAATAATTTGTGTGACATGATTATCTGAGACAAACCTTTTTATAGCATTTTATATTGTAGATTTCACGTGTTAACTTATTTGATCCTCGCAATACCCCTGTGAAATAAGACCAGAAGGGAATTCACTTGTCCAAAGCAACAGATCTTTTGTCTTAGGTATGGGTTGGACTAGATGACTTCCAAAGTCCCTTCCAACTTTGAGATTCTTTGATTCTATGACTTAAAGTTCAGTATTTTTTCCATTACCATACACTGTCACTTAGGAGTATGAGAGTATTTGATTTAGTCCCCATCTTCAAGAAACTAATCTTGTGCAAAGTAGGATTGACACTCAAACCTCCCAATAAATAAATGATACATGTTTATGTTTTGGATTACAGAAAAGGGAAGAGTTTTGAGTCTAAAAATGATAGGCGAGTGAACTTGACTTTGCATCCTGGGAAAATTCTAGTATGAATATTAAGGAGATGATAGCATAATAAAATCATAGATAATAGAGATGTAAAGGATCTCATAGGCCACATCTAAGAAAGGAAACACCAATTATAAATAGTCCCCATGGTATCACAAACAGATAATGCCAGATTCAACCTTTACTTTTTTGACAGGGCTAGCATAAAGGAGTTTTGTACTTTGTTAATGACTTTTTCCTGTATCTGTTGAGATGATTTAATATGATTAATTATGTTGATTGTTTTCCTAATGTTGAACCATCTTTTTATACCTTTTATAAATCCCACTTAATCATAATGAATGATTTCTTGGGCAAATCACTGATAGTCTGACAGGATTTTATTGAAAATTTTTGAGTCAATATTCATTAATTTAAGCCTATGGTTTTAAGTGTTCTGTACTTCTCTGGTTTGGGTATTAGGACTAAAATTGTCTCACGAAAGGATTCTGTTGTGATATTTTCTTTCTCAATAACAATGATTTTCAGCATGAGTATGGCTCTTAAAAAGTTTTATAGATTTTCAAAGTTTCTTTTTCTTTGTCAGTTCTTTTACAGCTAGATCTATTTCTTTTTCTGAAATTGGGTTATTTAAAATATCTCTTTTTTCCTGATATTTGGGTATTTTGTATTTTTGAAGTTATTTCTCTGTTTCTTTTGTGTTCTCAGTTTTTTTTTTTTTTGGGTATATAACTGAGCATAATCTGTTCTGATTATTCTTTTTATTTCTCCTGGTTTGGCTGTGATTTTATCAATTTTATTAGTCTTTTTCTGTTTCTTTTGTATTCTCAGTTATTTTTTTTTTGGTATGTAACTGAGCATAATCTGTTCTGATTATTCTTTTTATTTCTTTTGGTTTGGCTATGATTTTATCAATTTTATTAGTCTTTTCAAAGAACCAGCTTTTATTTTACTTTTATTCATCATTTCTGTGCTTTTCGCCAATTTATCTATTTTCCCTCTAATTTTTAATATTTCCTCTTTTGTGCTTATTTTAGGTTTGTTTATTTTTCTGATTTTAAAAAATGCATATTTAGTTTATTAATTTTTTTTCTCAGTCATTTTTAATATTTGTTACTTGTTTTACAGTGTTATTTAGGCACCTTAATGTGGAAATTACCTGAAAATATGGAGCAAAATTCCTCATGGAATTATGAAATTAAAATTTCAGGGTGAAAAATACTTGTGAAGTGAATTTTTCTAAATAATATTTATGTTAATGTTTGGAAAATAAATAAACAGGTGAAAAATCTGTAATTTCTTTAGTGTGAGGAACTCCCAATGCATGATTATAACCTGTCTTTGATTTAATAGCTAGGTGCCAATTAGTTTCTGAGACATATAGGCTAAGTAATTTGTTTGGTCACACAGCTACTGTTAGAGGTAGGTTTTGAACCCAGATCTTCTTGACTTCAAGCCCAATCCTCTTTCCATTGTGCCAAGCTTTTAGTTTGAAAAATATTTTTGTTAGAATTTTGCTCCATTATTGAGAAGAATATAAAATGCCATCAGGTTAAATCTAACTTTGATGTAAAGTAAGGCTATTTGAGACAAAAAAATTGAAATAAATGTGGTCCAGATGGATTTTATTAAGAAGTTTGTAAATATGATGGACAATGGTAATAAACACCAGAAACATTTCATAGCAAATGCTATTTTGTAACATGGTCTAAGAAGTTTGCAAGTATAGTCTAGGTCAATAAAATTTATTATTTGACTTGCATAGTACTCATTGTGACTTCATTTGTCTAACCTATTTATACTTCAAGGACTAACTTTAAGTTCCAAATTCTGTACCATGCGCTGAACCTCCTAAACCCATCACAGGCACTGATTTCTCTTTTCTAAATTGTAGTATCTTGCTGTTTTCAAGTCTTTATTCTCCCATCTAGGCTGGGGAAGGAACTATAACTTAAATATTTTTTGTATTCCACCTAAGACTTGGGACCGTAGGATAGTATTAAGAATATAGTAGGCTTCAGTAAGTGATGGTTCAATCAATTTGTAAGTAATGACAAATTGCATTGATAAGCAGTTGCAGTTGTTGCTCTTTGCAAGAAAATTTGTCAGTGAAATTGTATAATTCTTAATTATTAAGAAAGATCAAGTAAAATTCAAAACAGTCTTAATTTGTTTTATTCTTCTTTCTTTCATTTTAGAAAACTTTTGCTTTTCATGTGGAGAATTTCCTCCACATCCCAAACCATGCATATAGGTATAGGTATAAATGAACCATTTTAGTGAATGTCCAATTACTGAAAATGGCAGTGTTAGTAAAAACAAACAGACATCAAATATAGTTTTCTGGATCATGCTACAGAATGAAAGGTCTACTTTTTGTGTCTGGTGCTGCCACTTAGGCAATGTGGTATAGTAAATAAAGCACTGGATTTATAGTCAGAAGAATCTACGTTCTAATCTTACTATATATGATCCTATGTAGTGACTTGCCAAGTCACTTAATCTCTCAGAGTCCCAGTTTCTTTATCTGTAAAATAGGAATGATAATATTTACTGTATTTAACTTTAAGGATTATTATGAGGCTCAAGTAAAGAAAAACAGATGCAAAGCAAACTTTGCAATTCTTAAAGCAGACAGTTGTCAGCTATTATTATTCATAATGTAAGAGAGAGCCTTCTGAGACTGGTCAGACCTGTTGACTACTGTCTACTTCAGATCATTCACATGGAGACAAATGATACTACTAATTTAGAAGGAAGCCAGAAAGCATTAATGGTCTGTGTAAGAAACTGAGAACCTGAAAAAATGGGTAGATACCTGTTGAAGGCAAGGTCTTCAGAAGAGAGGTGCAAATGTGCAAAGTGAAAACGGGTTAAGAAAATGGCACCTGAGAATAGAATTTTTAATTTATAGACCTTGGCTTATATTACATTTTTCCTTTTTTATTTTTAAAATTTTTTATGTAGCAAATTTGTAAGGTTTATTATTATTTTTCTAGTTTTTAACATTTTCATTTGAAGTTTTGAATTCTAAAATCTCCCTCCCCTCCCTAGACGGTTAGCAATCAGATATAGGTTATACATGTGCAATTATGTATTGCATATAAGTCATTTTGTATAAGATAACTCAAGTGAAAGAAAAAAAATGAAAGAAAGTGAAAAAATAGCATGCTTCTGCCTGTATTCAGTCAATATCAGTTCTTTGTTTGGAGCCCTATAGTATGCCTCATCATTAGTCCTTTGGAATTGTCTTGCATCATTGTATTGCTGAGAATAGCTAAGTTATTCTCAGTTCTTCATCAAACGGTATTGCTGTCACAGTGCACAGTGTTCTGGTTCTCTTCATTTCGCATCAGTTCATGTAAGTCTTTCCAGGTTTTCCTAAAATCATCCTGCTTATCATTTCTTATAGCACAATAATATTCCTTTACAATCATATACCATAGGTTATTTAACCATTCCCCATTTGATGGGCATACATACCTTTGATTCCCAATTCTTAGCCACCACAAAAAGCTTCTATAAATATTTTTGCATATGTATGTCCTTTCCCCTTTTTTTGGATGTCTTTGGGATATAGACCTAGTGGTGGTTCAGTATGCATTTATTAAGTACTTACTATGCATTAGATACTGTACTGTAGGTGATGGTGGTGAAAAAAAACAACTCAATAAAATAATCAAAAGTTTCATGTCTCAATGAACTTAACATTCCATTGAATGAGCTAACATGTACAGATCATATATAAGTATTCTCAAATACTCAAATGGATCTGTAATCTTATTAGTCATTTCCTCTAATGATATCACTCAAAACTCATCCATCACTACACATCCTGTGTATGACTTTCATCCTTTTTCTCCTGAGGGTTCACCACAGGGTGTCCATCCGGTGTCATAGAGGCCATCCATGCCTTTCCTAGACATTTTAAGGGTACCAGTGGATCCCTGGCTATTCACCTAGTCCTGATGTCCCTCCCTAGTTGTAGGATTCCATGTTCTCTCCCTCTTCCTCCCCCCCAAGTATGATTTCAAAGTGGGACCCCCAGCCACTTTTACCTTCTTTCTATGTGTTATCTTTTCGCCTCCCAGATTGATTTTTTTTTTTTGACTAGGTACTAAGAGGCCATTCTTTGCCTCATTTCTTACTTAGCCTTAATCACTGAATTGAGATTATATGAGATTATAAATGCAAAGATTTTCCCCAAATGACTACTTTCTAGTTGTAGTGGGTTTTTGTTTTTGTTGTTGTTTTTGTTTTGCAAAAGCTTTGTGGTTTCATGTAATAAAATTATCTATTTTACCTTTTGTAATCACTTCTTTTCCTGCTTTGATTCAGAAGTTCTTTCCCAACTGGTCACTGCAAAAAGAACCTGATCGTATTTTCTTCTAGTTTTTTAATGCTGTGATTCTGTTTATGTACCCAATTTTTGCCTTTCCTGCTACATTGTGTAAGATGTTGACCTCCCAAACTGCTTTGGGAAGTTTTGTTTTCGCAGCTCTTATCCAGCGCCAACGTTGGTTGTTATAATTGCATATGGCTCAGAATTTCATTTTTCTTCCTTTTATATCTGGTAGTCATTAGGCATACTGTTTTCTTGAATCTGCTTACTGAACATCAGTGTTGTTCTGCATCAATTTATATAAGTCTTCTGGTGCTTCTATGAACTTATGATGTTAGTTATTTCTTACAGTACAGTAATATTAGATTTGATTAATGTACTATGCTTTTTTTTTCATTTCTAAATTGTTGGGCATTTGCTTTTTAATATATAGTACTTGTTCTAATTTTCCACAACTCCATTAGTATTTTGTGCAGTAGAGTTATTAAGTTATCATAGAAGCAAATTTTTATAGTTTTAAGTAAAATGGGACATATATTAGTACGGTAAAAATCTTGTATACTCTGAATTCAGTAAGCAATGTATTAGGCACTGTGTTGGGAATACAAATAACTAGGAGAAACAAAGTCTGTGCCCTCAAGGAGCTTACATTCTTTTGGGGAAAGACAACCATAACAAGAAACTGGGGGTTGGGGTAGGTAGGTAGAGATGAAGGTAGTACTCAGGTGGGAGGGCATGGTGGAGAAAAATGCTCTGCACCCAGGAGATGAACAAATCAAGACTGGCTTAATCTTTTAATTTGTGAATTCAGAGGTAGGAATGAGCTTTAGGATGAAGAGTTGGGGAAATTTGGTGGAGGAAGTCCAGAATTCATCTCATAGAGGAATGAAGAATTAGGACCGTAAGTTTAGCTTTCATTTGATTTTTTTTTCTTTCAGTTGCATCAACTTGTGAAGATGGTAACTTAAGATATATGTCCATTGGAAACCACAGATTTTTGAAGTATTGAAGGCATTTAGTTTTTGTATCGACACTTTATTTCTAGTTATCTGAATCACATATGGTGCAAACAGTTTTTTACAATTATGTTTCATGTTGGGGCAGGTTAGTTAATTTATACATTTTTTGTGCTTGATTTGCTTCCCTCCTTTTAAAATTTGTAAGAAATATGATAATAGAATGCTTTAAAATAATTTAATTTCATATTAAGTAAAACTTGTATAGCAAATACCAAGCATTAAATGACAACAGAGCAATAAGAATGATTGATTGATTGCTTTAAACCTTCATCTGACCTCTTTTGTTTGTCTCTTGTAATTTGTGTCCACATTTAAATTGATTAAAATAAAAAAATTAAAACACCTTAAGAAACTTTCCAGTCATTTTGGAGAAATTTGTAATAAGAGCCTTTACTGTTACTTATAGAATTAAAATATTATTCTGCAAAAATGATTGACAGCCCTTATAATAATTATCATAACAATGAATGTTAGTAATATAGAGAAGTTTAGAAACTACTTTTTAAAATTACATGTTGAATAGCTTGACTTTTTTTAGGCAAAGCCTAATATTTTTCTGGCTTTTTGTCTTAGGTAAATATGAATTAGAGTTAGGTTAGAGTAAATTAATAGAAGGTATATACTTATATGGCTTTATGACCATTAATATGTTAGCTAAGAGTAATCTTAAAATTATTTTTAGAGATTAGTTTGCAGTGGAAAGAACACTAGTCTAGAAATCATGAGACATTGATTCTGGCTATGCTTCATAATTTAGCAGCAGTACAAGTTTCTTCATCTGTAAAATGGGATGATTATACTAGCTGTTTACCTCATAGAATGAAGGGTCCAGTGAGATAATGTTATGTGAAAACTTTGAAAACTAAAAAGCATTCTGCAAATTAAAACTAGTACTAAATATATTGATTTAGAGTTCTATACACCTGTTTATTATTTTACTACTTATTATGTTGATCTGGACACGTCACTCTTGCTCAAAAATTTTTAATGGCTTCTTATTAACTACTAAGTAATGACAGCTAGGTAGCACAACTGGTTAAGAGTGCTGGATTTAGAATTAGGAAGACATGAGTTCAAATTCCATCTCAGACAATTATTAGCTTTGTGACCCGTAGCAAGTCATTTAACCTCTTGGCCTCTGTTTCTTTATCCCTAAAATGGGGATAATGTAGAAGCTTCCTCTTAAGATTTTTGTAACAATCAAATGAGATATGTACAGCACTTTGCAAACCTTAAAGCATCATGCAAATGCTAATTATTATTACTGAGTTTAGCCCCTGTCATTTGGGGTTTTCTGCAATTTGATGTCTTTTGTAGAAACACAGAATGTTAGAGTTGGAAGTGACTGTAATATTTTTGTGACCTAATGCTTAGTTTTTGTTAAAGTTCCATGAAATACTTGTAATATGCAGGTTCTTTGGAAATACCATTTAGAAGAAACCATAAATCTTTTTTAAGTCTAGTTTCTCTAGCAATTTATTCGATTCCATATTTTCCCCTTTAATTGTCATTCTCTTAGATTTACCTAAAACTGAGAGAGGGACATTAAATCTGTTATTGTGTTATTCTCTATAGCTTCTTGTAATTTAGTTAATTTTTCCTTCAGGAATTTAGATGCTGAGGCATTTGGAACAATGATTTGTTTTGTTGTCTATGGTTTCTTTTAGCATAATGTAGTTCCTCTTTTAATAATGGTTTTTTTTTTTTTTGCTTTATCGGATAACATGACTACAATTCCTGCTTTATAAGATTTTTTTCTTATCCAGTCTCTTTCATTCCCCCCAATAGTATTTTATTTTTTCCAATTACATGTAAAGATATTTTTCAACATTCACTTTTATGAGATTTTGAGTTCGAAATTTTTTTTTCTCTCCCTCCTTCCCCTCTTTATGTTTTCTTAGTCCTTACCTTCTTACTCCTGCCACATCCTTCAAGGGAAGGACCTCAAAGCTATCTCAGCCTCCTAATTTTTGGTACTTTTATTCCTTTCCAAAGTATAACACAATTAAGATGTTCAAGGGAGACAGGCTTACTGGCTTGGTAATAGGTTAATTATTTTGAGACACTGTAAATGTAAGTAAGAGAACTGCCCATTTCATGTGTTTTCCTTGGGCTTATAAGTACACATTCAAAACATTTTGACATATTCACTATATTGTCACCTGGTCACATTAAAGAGAAGGGAGGGTTACTTTTCTCTTTGAAGTATTAATGTACCAGTGTTAACTTACTCAAAGTGTTACTGTATATATCAAGAAATGTAAATATTTTTAATGACAAAAGACTTTATAATCTAATTCAAAATCATAATAATACAGTGAGCAGTTTAAAGAATAATTCAATGGTCTGGCTCATTTATTCATTCAGAAAATTTTTAATGATATCCTTTTTATGAACTGTAAGTCCTCTTGTGTCATAAAAAGTAGGGAGACATGATTCCTACTGTACAGAAGATTATAATCTAGTTTAGAAACAAGATCACTGATCATGAATAATAATGAAGGAAAGAATACAGCTGAAAGAGTGAAATGCAAAATAAATACCATTCCTCTATATTAAAAAAAATGAATATATATTTGTAAAGCTTTGATGAAAAAGAAAAAACAGTATTGTAGAAATGTATATGTGGAAATCTGTGAAGAATAAAAATGTGTAGATAGCTATCAACAGAGGTTTTTTTTAAACTACAGTTATTGTGAGTTGTATAGATAATTCATACATTCTTATTTCAAAGTGTAGGGTAAAGTTACAAATCAGTTTTAAAAGCATATAGCCAATTGTGAAAAGAATCATGATTTGGTTGATAGAGAGCAGCCTTGAATAACCAGGCAAGGGCTCATCATTTAACCTCTCAATGTTCTAGACAACTTGGTTAGAACATAAGTTTCAGAAGAGGTCCTGACTTTCACTGGTAGAGGGAATTTCTTCACCTGGGAGTTTGTTATATTAGTTCAATCACAGGTCAAGTCCCTATTTTGGTAATTACTTGCAGGTTATGCTTTCCCTCCCAAAGATAGAGAGAGAGAGAGAGAGAGAGGGAGGGAGGGAGGAAGGGAAAGAGAGAAAAAGAATTGTTATTAAGCAGAGCTTTTATTAAATATCTAATTGTACATGATGCTGTTATAATAGAAATTCTAGGAGTTCTATAATAATTTGTTTAAGGGCAGTGAAGTATTTCAGAGGCTTGGGAAATATAAACAGGCTGAAATTATGAGTCTCCAAGTTTGTAGGTTTAGGATTTTTAGGATTAGAAAGATTTCCGATGTCAGGGGTCTGTGTACTTTTAGATATTATGTATTTTGCAAGCCTGATGGGGTTAATTGTTGCTTGGCAAATCAAGAAAAGGCATTGTGTACTGTTTTCAGGAAGCAGATCCTTGTTGCTATGCAACAAGCATTGTCACTTGGCACTGGGTATAGTAAATTGGTATTCTTGGTACCCTTTATCCTCATATTCTTTAATATTCTGAGAGAAGTGGTTTGAAGTATCCATCTTAAATTTTATTTTAAAACATACATTTTAAGTTTTCTGTTATTGGTAATTGGTAATGGTTACATGATTTTATTGCGTCTTCATATATTAAGGACACATGTAATACTCTTATGTTTAAAAAAAAAAGTAGGGTTACTTAACCTCCCTTGACAGCTCATATTAACAGAATTTCACATTTCAGGGAAAAAGGTTAATTTCTGATAAACATTTATTAAACAGCAAAATAAAAATAAAGAAGTCAGGAGATTATGGTAATTAAGAAAGTTGTAAAAATAAAATTAAAAAATAATTATTGGTTTTGATACTGGTGAGTGAGATTGCCAAATACACATGTATTCCAAAGAAAGATGTTTTGTTTGAAAATTGTATAAAAATGTTAAGCTGTTTTGTAAGACAGGAATTCCTAATCTGGTTTCCAAAAATTTATTTTTAAAACTATTTTGTAATTCTATGTATTTTATTTTACATATTCACAAAACATTCTGAGAAGAGGCCCATAGGTTAAATTGTATTCCACTGTGGGGTCCATGACGCAAAAAATGTTGAAAACCTCTGCTTTGAGTGATGTGTGTATCAAAGCTTTGTATATTTTTTGGTTGTGTATTATATACTATCACCTTAGAATTTGATGTATCATTATATTGTAAGAAAAATCTCAGCTTGTTAGGGAATATTTGAAATCAGGTCCTCAGACTCAAAATCATTTCAGTGACTTTTCCTATCACAACATGTTGCTTTTCTTGTAGCAGAAGGGAGGAACTAATAAAAAAAGACACTGAAGAAGCATTTTGAGAGAAAAACAGAAAGATAGTATTGACAGTATTTTTAGTCTTAATTTTAAGATGCTATTGGATTACCTCTTGGATGAGATAGTTCTTAAATCTGATAACTTTGGAAAGTTGTCATTTTCTTTCAGGGGCACATGTAAGTGAAGATGAAGACTTTGATCATAAACTTAACAGCTGTTGAACACTCTGTTTGAGAATTAGATGGAAGCTGGTATATAACTGAATTCTTTCTACTAGTTCCTGAAATTGTATTTCTCCAGCATCTGAAATAAATGCTTTACTGCTCATATAGCTGTATTTATTCAGTCTTTCTAGTTAGCTCTTAAAGAGGGTTTCTTTAAGAGGATCTATGACAGTTATTCCTAAGTGATTAAAAAGAGCTTTTTCTCTGAACTTGATCATTAATTCTTTTAAACCTCAAGATTGTTGGCAACTACATTTTAGTGAAAATGTGTGGATTTTAAAAACAATGCAGTTGATTCAAGATCTGTTTAGAAAAGGAGTGTTCTAATTTAGTCTCTTTAGATCTGTGTAGCTGCAGATTTACAGAATTTATAACCATGTATTTACTTATTCTGATATTCTCATGTGAATTTTCCCTAGAGTATGGAAAATTTCTCAGTTATTCTCCTAGTTGGTTAAATAATGCCTTTCCAACTACAGTCATTAATAATCAGTGTTGGAATTACAGTTATTCATATCAGTGTAATTTTATTAGTTAAGAATTTCTGTTGGATGCCAGCTGGTTTAGCTCACTACAGTTTGTAGAAGTTGCATTTTTAAGTCAGCTGGTCTGTCAAACAGGTGGTGTATGAGAAGAATCATTGAATCAGTTGTCCAGGATTATTCCTCAACTCAGTTCTAGATGGAGCTGTTTGTCCTAGTATGTTCTAGTTGCTTGCTGCAAGCTTTTGTCTTTAAAATGCTGAGAAGCTATTCTCTGAGTGAGTTAGATACTGAGACTAAAAATGGTTTTCTGAAGCTGAGTGGCCACTAGCCTGTCAGGTTTACATGGATAGATCCTGAACCCCAAGTGCTAGTTTTCAGTGCTTGTTATATTTACATGGATAGATTCTGAACCTCAAGTGCTGGTTTTCAGTGCTTGTTATATTTACATGGATAGATTCTGAACCCAAAGTGCTAATTTTCGATAACTTTGGCTTTAGGTTTGGGTTCTTTGCAGCTAATACAACCCGATGTTAGTTTAAATGGCACTTGAAAGAAGACTCCATTTCATATTACCTTGCCTGTTAGTTCGACAGATGTGTGTACAGAATTTAAAAACAAAAAACAGAAAACTTTGGTAATTTTTTCTGGAGCTGGAAGAGACTCCAAAAACAATCCCGACCAACTACTTATTTTCAAAATGAGGAAACTGAGGCCTGCGATAGGTGCAATATAGTGTTAAAGGTACAATTTTCTTTCTCACTACAATCGCACACTGTTGGGTTGAGGCCAGTAGATTCTAGTAGTTAGATTGCTATCTGTTGATTTTGATTGAGTTGCTAGGTTAAATTTTAGAGGCACTAGTAGAAATATGGAAACTGCAGATCTTTAACTTTGATAAGCACATGTGTCTTTAAGGTTTGTATTAGTTCTGCTCCTCTTCCCTTACTCCACATTTCAGATTGACTTTATAGTTCTTCCCAACAATGTTACATCTGATTCTTGTCCGTTTTATTATTCTTTCTTTCAGGTACACTTCAGATTTTGTATGTAAATACTTTGTAATTCTGTAAACTAACACAGAAAAAAATATAGTTAAGAAAGGCTCCTACTGGTGTGTGTCCCAGTGATGATCAGTCAGACTTAATCCGCTTTTAGAGAGGGTGTTTACTAAGTAGGTATAGCTAGGACAGTTGTTATAGAAAAAACCTCCTAAACTGGAGGGTGTATATTTTGCCCTTTTGCATGGAAGATCTCTTGTGATAGTGGGATCAGACATA